>NW_026000242.1:21049197-21068184 GCF_001458135.2 Marmota marmota marmota
GGTAGAGAGAGAGGAGGGGAGGGGAGGGGAGAGGTGGGGAGGGGGGAGGGTGGAGGATGGGAAAGGCAGCGGAGCACAACAGACACTAGTATGGCAATTTGTAAATCAATGGATGTGTAACTGATGTGATTCTGCAATCTGTGTATGGGGTGAAGGTGGGAGTTCATAACCCACTTGAATCAAAGTGTCAAATATGATATGCCAAGAAATTTGTAACGTTTTGAACAACCCACAATAAAAAATTAAAAAAAAAATAGTAAATTACAATGTATGGAATAATTATTGTATTTTATAGTGATACAGAAACTATTGACTTTATTGGTTATATTTTCTCAGAAAATAAAAAACCTTGGAAAGTTATATTTAATCATCTCAATGATACCTTAAATATATGAGAACAGTCCAATTTAGGAAAGTAATACTTTGAACACAAGCTTTTAATATATCTGTATGAAAATAGAAGCTTAGAAGAAGATTTATCAACTTGGATTTAGAATTAAATTTAGAATTAAATCCAAGTTGATAAATATGTAAATATTTTAAATAGCAACTTGGAACCACTGAAAGGAACAGTTGGATTTGTCCAAAAAAATCTGTAATAATGGACTCAGTTATTTATTTTTCAATATTGTCCTGTCAAATAACTACTTAACATTGCTTTGCTTTCAAGAATTTTTTTGTCATAAGGGAAAGAAAAATGTCATTTTGTACAATATACCTAACAGATGATACCAGCATAAAATGTAAATATTTTTAGCATTTCTCCATTTTAGGCTACATTTCTTTTTAAGACTAATTTGTCATGTGAGTTGAAGGGTACATTCATTTTAAACAAATCAGATTTCTACTCTAAGTAGAAGAAAGTGGGTCATAAACTTAAAAATTATTAGCTTCTAGAACATTTTAAAAGCAGACTTCTGGCAAGCATTATCTTAGTGGACTGAGAGGCCAGAGCTGTGGGTTCCTGGACTAGTTCCCCACACCCTGTGCAATGGCACTTCACTATATCTGTGACTATAACACCACAGTTTCACCCTTTGTCTCTTGTCTGTCCTCACAATGAATAGTCCAATGTGCTCACAAGACAGTCCTCCCAAATTCAACCCAAAGTACATAGACTGTATCTTAAACAAGTATGACTTGGAAGTTATCAGAAAAATGTAATCCTATTTGTGTCTCTCACTATCCTTTTTAAAATTTATTCAACAGGATGAATTTTATTGTTGATATTTGTCACAAGCAGGCCTCAAATCATTCTGAAAACTGGAAGAAGCTAGGAACCCCAGGTGAGGAGTTCAGGAGTCAGGAAATTAGTCTGCCATCTCACCTGGTCATGCGTCATCTACTGTTCCATGATGTCTTGGAGGAAATGATGATGTTAGCATTCTATTTCACAGCTCTCCTACAACCATCAGGATTGATAAAGGTGACAAGCTTCAGAAGATGGGTAGTGAGTGGTAGAGTTTTAGCTTCACTTGACTCATGAATCTCTAGTTTGGCTTAGAAATACCCTCAGTTTTTGAAAATCCTGCCTCAATCCTCAGCCTCTTCTCAGTGCAGGCAGGACTCTCTTTTCATTTCCCTGAATTCCACCTTTCTCGGGTACTATGGTATGGGATAAATACCAGCTGTGTTCTCTGGGGTAGCCAAAACAAGCAGCTGAGTTTTGATTTCAGATTTTTTATTTAAAATTTTTTTCACTCAGATTCAATATATTCAGTGTTCCCAGTTATTTTGGGAAATTGAAGTTTCATTGACAGATCATGCTCTGTAGATTTTGGCAATTTGGTTGGTTTATCCATTCACGCATCTTTACCAGGTGACTTTATTGTTATATTTATATATGAGAAGATAGGGAAAATGCAAATAACATATGACACATTTAAGTGATAAGATATTTAGTACAGCTGGGTGTGGTGGCACATGCCTGTAACCCCAGTGACTTGGGAGGCTGAGGCAGGAGGATTGTGAATTCAAAGCCAGTCTCAGCAACTTAGTGAGAACTTGTCTCAAAATAAAATGTAAGAAGGGCTGGAGATGTGGCACCCTTGGATTTAATCCCTGGTACTGTTAGAGTTCGTAAACAAGTCTGGATGGTGCCTGGCAAAATGCCAGAGGGAGTGGTTTGAGAAGTAACAAAAGTGAGCCATTAAGTGTGGAAATTCCTTATTGGTTGACTGATGTATCTAGTTTATGCTAATTAGATAAGCTGTGTGGAATGTATAAATACTGCTCCTGTCCTGCAATAAACGGCTTCCACTCCTGCTGTATCAAGTACACAAGTTATTCGTCACCCTCCGCTTATTTTGCCCAGCCAGCCGGGCTGCGGCATGGTACCAAAGGAAAAAAAATGATATTCTGTACAAAGGCAGTAGGTATGGAAGAGGAGAGAGGAGTACAATGGAATGTAAGGGTCAAGAGCACGGCATCTAATTAAAACTGCTAACCACTGTTGGTACCAGCAGGGAGCTTGTTAGATCTTCAGAGCCTCAGGGCTCTCCTATACCTATTAAATTAGAATCTGCATTTTAAGTAAATCTTTAAACTTTCAAAAATACTACTCAAGAACTCTTGGATTAAGTCCTTTTGAGCCACTTATAAATTTGTATGACCATAACTACTCCACATGGGAAAGATTGATATCAGTTTAACACGAGTATCATGAGACTCAAATTATAGATGGGGGATGTGGAAATTCTTTATAAACTACTAAATAATATACAGAAGAATGTTATCTCTATTTTCAATAAAAAAGTTTCATGTACAGTGTATACTTTAGGATAATTTGTAATGAACATACACCCCAAAAGTCTCTTTTGGTCGTCAGCTTCTACTAGCTAACCACCCTTTCTCTTTCGTAAGGACACACCCTCTGACCTTTATTCCTGAATTATATTTTGAGATATTTTCAATTTTATTGTTGTTTTCCACTCTAGATCTCCTGAGTAATTATACTTTTCCTGGAAAAGTCATGATCTTTTTTCTTAAAAATAACTTTATCAATTGAGTTAACAATGAGCTATTATCATTAATATAGATAATCACTTAACAAACAATTATAACAAAAAGTGATCACATAATGGAGCTTGAAATTCAAGGAATCTGGAACAAAATTCAGGGGGATCATAATGTATCTAGTTTGTTAGAAATTCAGAAGCATATGGGAAATTTTGCTATATTAATCTTATAGCCCAATTCATGGGCTCGTGTGAAGCAAAGATCTGATTCAATCTGCCAATTTTTTCCCCCTCTACTTTCCACTACATATTCCTGTGAAGACATAAAAACTTAACTTATACATCACTGAAAGCTAAGAGAGATAGTTATCCTATTTAAACTGAATTAAGATTACAAGTATTTTCCCATTCAAACATTTTATTTGCCAAGAGATATATGGAATATTTTAGGATCACCATACCGATCTTTCTAGTTATTTGTTTCTTTTGATGGTGTTAGGGGATGGGGGGAATGGCAGAGACAAGTATATGTCATATATTTGAGGCGAGCTTGGTTGGTAAAATTCCTAGTTAAATTTTTATTCCTACTTAATTAAGCTGCATATCAAAGGTCTCTTTTAATTGTAATTGTTGGATTGACAATCAGTGGTTCACATATTTTATCTCTAATTGAGACATAGAGTAATTGACATACTCAGAACTTCTTGAAAAAATTAAAATTAAAATATGTACCCTCATCATTTTCAGGTCCCCAACTCCCCAAACTATTTCTACTGGGAAAATATTGGCTCAAAATCTACTGTCTGGAACTTATTTACTATTTATCAACTGAGGAGGAAGTGAATGCATCTCCTTTGTCTCTGACTCTCTGACATTTATGTTATTCATTTGTGACAGGTTTGCTTTATAACATTTATGTTATCCAGAATGACACAGAGAAAAGCTATGTTTTATATACTAAAATGCACTTGATTGGGTGACATTGTTAGAAGATATTTATGTTTATTAGGTCATCTGCTATTTTTTTAATACCACTGAGTGAAAGATGGGAGTCTACCAAATTGGATTGTTTGTATTTGGAAAAAAATCAAAGGATATACTCAAAGATTTTTACTCCTTAAAAGAAGTATTTTTTTTTTAGTCTATAGGCTGTACATTGAATTTCATAATTACTTACAAGATTTTTCTGTCCTTGGAATTTGAAATTTTACAACTTTGTTAATTAATAACAATGTTTTGCAGTTCCATTATATCTTTTTGTCTGAGAATCTCAGTGTTTGCTTAATCTTCACACTATTTTGGGCAAATATGAATCTGTGTTATTTTCTTCTTCCTTTTTAAATGTAAAAATGCATTAATATAAATCATCTAATTTTTGTCAAGCATTGCATTTGTGTGGCACACTATTGCAAGTAATAGCAGAATCTTAACTAGTAATTATTCGGCTAGAAAAAAGTGACAAAACCTGCCCATACTCAAGGAAAGGTTATTCTCTAAGGGCATGTGCTCTCGGCAGTGGGGATAATGGGGAGCCACTCTGGAGTATGCTTACCCTCCTTCTTAGCCACCTCTATCAGTTGAATTTAGGGGAAACTGCACATAATGGAAAGGCCATATTAACTGTGACTAAAGCAAAGTAGATCTTTTTGTCTGTCCTATGTACAAAAAGGAAAAGATAAACTTACAGAAAGGCACGCCATGACTGGTATGACAGCTCCTTTGTTCTTCTTGGACCTACACTCTTTCTATCTTTGTTGTATGCCATTTTTAGTCAATGGCTTCCAGTCATGATTTCTAGTCTCAAGGTTAACTCATTGTTCAATAAGACGGTTACCACCTGTACCCATCACCGACACAAAGGAGGAAAGGTAGATAGAAATAAACTTACTCCAGTTTAAGCATCTCCCCTAGTCTTTTGGGGGTGTCAAGAGGATACTCCATTAAGTCTGGAGTTTCCATAAGCTGACTTTGTAAGTTTGGAAAAATCTTAGTCACATATAGCTGGGGGTTACTTATAGCTTAGTCACACATAACTAAGAGGGAGGCTAAGAAGTGCAATTTTTAACAGGAGTTATTGTTGCTCAAAATAAAACCAGTGTTATTTTACTAAGAAAGCAAAGAAAAAGAGATGTCAGATAGTAACTTTCTGTTTATGCCATGCTGGTATTGAGAGCTCCTTACAGTCTTGTCCTGACTTTTAAACTTGATTTTCACTCTCTAATATTGGCCTTATGGAAAGCATTGACAATGTCCTGCCTTCAGATCACCTTCAAACAGAGAAAGTATGCTGATCCTTGCCTGGGTTGGTCTAGGTATCTTTACCATGAAAAGTCCCATACACTGATTTTTTTCCCCTTCTTTGCCAGAATTCATGAATTGGTAGCATATATACTGTGAGTCAATCAAAGGCAGTTGGACTGGGCCTTGCTTTTACTAATTGTCTCTACCTCTTAGGTCTCAAAACTCTTAGAGCAAAGTTCTGGTCCAGTGCCTGCCTCCCTTCCACCTGGTGATTTATTATCTGTTCTAGAATCTTCATCATTGTACACTGGCTTCATTTCAAGATGTCAGATTACTCCATTTTGTATCTTTGTTGCCAGGTCTTGTTGGAAGCAGATCCTATTCTCTGTCTCTATGTTCTGGTTACTATGCGGTTCTGTCAGCCACAGCTCAAGCTGACCCCAGTGCCTGATGTGTCTTATTGTTGGGACCTGGTTTACATTTGATATACTGTCAGCCTCAGTGTGCCACTCTCACAGCTATTATCTAAGGCCATACCAGAAACAGAAGACCTGGCAATGCTAATCTAGGTATTCAGTAGGTACCTGGTGAGTATCTGATTGATTGATTGATCTGAATAAAATATCAATTAAGTTGGGTCTAATATATTGTGTGTCTTAGGAGAAGATTCTTTGATCTTACTGATGGCAATCTCTCTTAAACTTAGGTTATGCTCTTTTCTGCTTGGAGACATCTCAGTACAAGTCTAAAATCATCTTGGTTTCAGCTACCAACCATGTCAATTCTGTAGGTAATTTGGGTGCTAATCTCAATCAGTGGTGAAATATTTTGGGATTTTTAGGGTTTTAGTCCCTGTGATGTGGATGCTGAGTCTGTCACTGTTGTAGGGGAAGAGAGGAAAGAAAGGTGGATCAGAATTCTACTGAGCTACCTGGGACTTCTGCTGCCAATTTTGTATTTGTTGTTGTTGCCTAAAACTTCCCTCCTTCTTGCACTTCTGCCATTGTTGCTAGAGAGCTTGCAAATAGTTGACATCCCTGTAATTACACGTCTTTGTCGGGTGAATGCTCTAACCCACCCCACCCACCTGTGAGTTCCTTTCTGTTCTCTAGTATCTGACCTACATTGACCTCTAGGTTCCTAATATAAATTAGCAAGTCACAGTGACCAATATTTTCACCTTCTCCACTAAAACCAGAACTCTCAGGTTTTTTATTCATGCTACTAATATTTATGAATCCTTTCTTTGTGTAAGACCTCAGTTCTTGGTGTTTGGGATACAGTATTTAGGAAGAAAATACTGGTACTCTCATGTCATTTGCATCTAGAGAAATACACAGAGAACAAGCAAAATGATGAACAAACCTGAAAAATTATGGAATGATAAATATTTTATAGGAAGTTATAATCATCTATCATAACAGTGGGTGACTTGGGTTTATGTGATTAAAAAAAAAAGCCTCTGAAGGGGCTGGGGAGATAGCTCAGTGGTAAAGCACCTGCCTAGCATACATGTGGCCCTGAGTTCAGTCCCCATCACCACATAAAAAATAAACAACAATAATAAAAAATGATATTAAAAAACCTCTGAAGAATTAGAATACATGATGAGATCTAAAAAATAAGAAAACCAGTATATATGAATAAATGTGGGATTTTCGCAACTTTCTCATTATTGAAATTTTGGACCAGATAATTCTTTGTTTTAGGGGGGCTATCCTGTGCATGATAGGATATTTAGTAACATCTCTAATCTATACTAGAAGGCAGTAGAATCCTCCTAGTCATGATAAAAATGTCTGGGGAGATATTAACAAATATTCTCTTGGGGGACAACATTCCTCCAGTTGAGAAGCATTAGATTAAGGGGAAGAGCATTCTCAGCAAAGAAAATGGTTAGCACAAAGTTATATCATTACAGACGTGTTTGATATTTTCAAGTAACAGAAGAGAGAGCAGAATATCTGTAATGTAGTGTTCTGGGGAAAGAGTGGTATCCAATGCAAAAGAGAGGAAGGCAAGTTCCATGTAATGAAGAGGCTATAAGTTAGAGTAAGGATTTGAACTTTATTCTAACTCTACCTGGAAGCCATTGAAGATTTCAAACCATGGTGAGATAAATCAGATTTTTAATTTTTAAAGATAATTTTTTTTATATATTTTTTTATTGGTTGTTCAAAACATTACAAAGCTCATGATATATCATCTTTCATACATTTGACTCAATTGGGTTATGAACTCCCATTTTTACCCCAAATACAAATTGCAGAATTACATCGGTTACACACTCACAATGTTGTATAGAGTGACTATAGGGAGTACAGAAATGACTGTTAGACCTGAGGGAGACTTGAGCTAAGGTAGTGATAGTGAAAAAAGAAAGGATGAAATCAAGGTGTACTTTGGAGGCAGATAGACCAAAGGTACTCAGAGAATGAATGTAGAAGATGAGAGGAAAAATAAGAGATACCAGTAACTGGGGCTAGGCTGTGGCTCAGTGGTAGAGCACTTGCCTAGAATTCATGGGCACTGGGTTTGATCTTCAGCACCACATAAAAATAAAAAATAAAGGTATTTTGTCCACCTACAACTAAAAATATATATATTTTTAAAAAAAGAAATACTGGTAACTCAGATTTTTGGTCTCAGCAACTTGGTAACAGTGATATTGTTGTCAGAGATGTGGAAGACAATGAGGAGCAAGTCAAGGAAACCTCTTGAGTCTGCTCTGTCCTTCTTCAGGTGCTAATTATCCGTTGCAGTGGAGCTGAGAAGGCAGTTGGTTAGGATTCTGACAAAAGGTCAGGACTGCCAACAGAGTATAGGAATCACTGACTTTATATAATCTTTAAAATGATAAGACGGAGGGAAATCACCTGTAACACTGTGTAAAAAGAAAAGAGAGAAAAGCCCAGGACTGAGCTTTGAGTTCTGTGCTATTTAGGGATTAACCTGAGGAGGAGCCTCAGGAGCAAATGCATTAGGAAAAAACTGCTGTGAGATGGGAGGAATGCTAAGAAAGTGGTGTCACAGGAAGCCGGAGGGAAAGTTGTTACTGCTCTCACAATAGGGTTTTTCTGCCACTCCCTCTGCTATGTCAAACTCTTTCTTCTGAAATGTTAAAAGATCAGTCTTGAGTCAGAGTGCTTGAGATTAAATCTTGACATTACCTCTACTATATGTTGAACTGATTACTTGTTTCCTTGTGGTGTTAGATTTTTATCTGTAAAATGGTAATAATCAAAGTTCCTACATTATATAATTATTTTAAACTTACACGTAAAATGCTAATGGGCAGATAGATGCTGGCCCATGGCAAGCATTTCAAAAGTTAGCTTTCATCATTTTTATTGTTATTGCATGTACTCAAAATTTTAGGCATTTATCTCAGGGGTAAAGAGCACACTGCCATCATTGTGGGAGTAGATATTGGTATAATCTATCAAGAAGATTCTTTATGAGTATCCACAAAAAACCTTACTGATGTCTATGATCTTTGACTCAACACTTTTACCTTTATAAAGGAATATACTGGGGCATGAGATTGATCAAACTATGATATATGCATATACAAAAATTGTATAATGAACCCCACTATTAAGTGTCATCATGATGTACCAATAAAAATAAATTGAAAATAAATAAATAACCATAAATTTTGAAAAATGCAAAATAATACATGAATAAGGATGCTTTTTTGGTGTCATTTAACAAGTGAAATAAATAAATAAACTTAATGCCTATTACTAGAGGAGTGATACCATAAAGTTTAAGTTTAAAAGTATGTGCATCCATACAATATGCTGTCACCAAACAGTGAAATAGATGTACATTCAAATTAAGAGGTAAATGTTACTCCTCTCTATACGTGTAGGTTTATACAGCAAAGTGTTTATAATAACCATGTCAGGGTGGTGAGATCAGAAGTGTCTTAAAATTTTTTTTCTTCTTGATTCTTTCATGTATTCTCTGATTTTTTTTTAGTCTATAAGATTTTCATTTAGAGAGGGAAAAGAAAAACAATAGAAATATTTAATAGAATACAGAAAAATGCAGACAATTGCCTCTGCACATTTCCCCTCTGTAAACAGAGGTTGATATCTCCTTACCATTGTATGGAGCAGGAGCTGCTTTTTTCTTTTCTGTTTTTGCTAACCCTTCCCTTTTATTGCAACAAGATTAAGTTCTGTTCAAGACTAGATTTATTAGAGATACATCTGAACAAGCATGAAGCCACATGCAACTTATAGTTTCAGAGAAATGGAACTTCAGACAAGTTAATAAGTAAAGAGAAAAAAACAGACCACTGAAGGTGTCTGCTTGTCACTGAGCTATAATTTCTTTCCCCAATTATTTCTCTTCTGCCAGCTGTGCTTTGTGACCCCGTGTTTTGCCCAGGAGATCTTCCATGTTTAATAGTTTGTGCAGGAACAACAATTTACCCATGCAGAAGTGTCCATGTTTCCAAAGAGGAGCATAGTGCAAATTCAAGAGTAATGTGAGTTCTATATTGTATTGATCTCTTTATTGTGTGTCTATATACACATATTGTAAGCATACTCTGTTAACTAAAATAAAGCCATTTACAATGAAGATAGAATATTCCACGTTTATTCTGACTATATCAGACAAGCTATAATATGGCTACACTCATCCAATTTTTCCATTATTACATTCTAGTACAATTAATGTTCTTTCTAGAACTGCAGTTATTATGTCCTGAAGTACAGTACATATTGTGCTAAAATGAAAATTTATAACTCTTTCACGAATATGCAAATTCATTTTTATGTGTGTTACAATCTACCTCCTGCTTAAAATTGAATACAAATCCCTTAAGGTAAGAATGTTCCTTAGAAATCCTCTTGTCTGGTTCTGGTTCCACTAATGGAAGAGTAGCTTATCTCAAGACTTTGCAAGTAAGAAAAAGCAGGGTAGAACCTGCAAAAGATTTGACATCTAAAGGAAGAAAGCCATATTACAGTGTACCTCATCTAGTGATGAGGTACACTGTAACACTGTAATATGGCTTTTTCTTTAAGGGAACTAACTGTACAGCCCAAAATGCACAAAGCAGTTGGAAATAAGCTGAAAATCACTGACTTCAGGTATCAGAGGAAAGAGTTGGAGGCTGCCCAAAGGATTGGAAATTGAATGGAGAAATTCTGGCAAGGAGGAAGCCACAGAAGGGAAAGCCCTCAGTCTCTGTGTAAACTCCCTTCAAATCCTTGCTAAGCCCTGATATCATGCTACAGGAGTAAAGACTATGCCCCAGAATCCAAATCCAAATGATTCAAGTCTAAACATAAACCATGAAACCCACTCCAAACAGTGGGAAACCAAACCGCTATAAATTCAATGAGATCATTCAATAATTTAACTGTTTGGAACAAAAATCAACATCATCTAGAGATGATAACAGAATTGGAGTCTCTGAAATTTATCTCCCACAACATTTCTCTGTTGCTAGTGGGCACAGTGCTATGGTTTGTTAGTAGAAAATGCTAAAAGGCACTAATGGAGGATGGTGCTTCTCTTCCTGGGTGTGATATGTTTTTCATTTTATTTTTATTTTTTAAAAAAATCTGGTTATCAAGTGTGAGGTGTCCTGTAGAACATGCGACACCCAAGTGGTGGCTCCCCAGTAGCCTCATCAGCAGGTCACTTCCTGTTTGCTGTTCTTACTTGAAACATCTTGAATTTTCCTGCTCGCTAGTGGGTCACAGTCACAGCCTCAATGACTGAAGCTCAGCCTTAGGGTTAGATGTAACTTATTCCATGTTTGTTCATTCTTTGTTATTCTTCTATAGCCCTCAAGACGGTGGCTACTCTGCTATTTATATATTCCTTAGAGTTCTTTGTCTCTCAGTTAATATTTCTTCATGTGACATTTCCCTCAGTCAAATTATTGGCAAGTTTTCTGTTTTCTGACTGGACTTTGAATTAGTCATAAAATATGTTCAAAATTTCAGTAGAAATTCTGAAGCCAAAAAAATAAAATGTAAAATAAATGTAATAGGATAGAAATAATGTAAAATGTCTAAAGTAAGAAATTCATGTCATGGGGTTAACAGCAAACATGACTCAAGAACAAATCTGAACTTAAAGATTGGATGATATCTGTAGTTCTCTGAAAAATAGAAAAGAACAGATAATAAAAGAAAAAGTGAACAGAGCTTTAGAGACCTGTGAAACACTGTTGCAAAAACATAATAGACACATAATTGTGTTTTCACAGAGAGGGGAGAAAGGAGGAGAAAATGGGGACAGAAGAAGGAAGGACTGAAAACATAAATTGATAGATTCAAGAAGTTTAGTAAATCCCAAAGAAGATAAATACAGAAAATAACATACATTTCTAGGCATATCATAGTCAAACTTCTGAAAGTTAATGATAGAGAATCTTGAAAGCAAACAAAAATGATTCATTTTGTAGAGAATAACAATAATATGAATGGCTGCTGACTTCTTACCAGACCTAATGGAGACCAGAATGTAGGGAACAAAACCTTTAAAATACTGAGAGAAAAAGAGGTCAACTCAGAATTCGAAAGCCAGTGAAAATATCCTTTAAAAATAAAGGTAAAATAAAAACATTATCGAGTAAGTGAAAATCGAAAAAAAATTTTCACCAGCAGACCTGCAATATAAGACATACTGAAGGAATTCTCTCCTCAGGCAGACGGAATTGCACTACATAGAAAACCACATCCACAATAGGTAATGAAGACAGCCAGAAATTTTAAAACTTATTTTTCTTTTAATTTGTTTAAAATATACCAAATCAGACAAAATGTATTATATATTAAAATCTAAAATATGTGACAACAATGCCATGGGAGCTGGTGAGGTAGGTCCTCAGGGGCAAAGGCGGTGGCGGCCCTGTAGGGGCAGGCCATTGTGGACTGCAGGGGCACCCGCTGTGGGGCTGAGGCCCACAGACCCTGCCTTCTATGTTCCTATCCATCTCTGATGTCTCTGCCAGGCGGTTCTCTCCAGCATTTCTTTCTGTGCACTTCTTCTTCATTTTTTGCTCCACTATGCTGTTGCATGTTCTTTCTTTTGAGCCTCCAATGGCTCTTTATGCTCAGGGATAACTTCTGTTTTCTGTCGGGAAATGAAGGCCGATATTTCCTACTCTTCTAACTTGCTGATGTCACTTCTCAAACAAGTGAAATCTGAGAAAAAAATTGAGTTAGTGCAGTAAACACAGGGGAATGCAGGGAAGGGAGATGGAAAGGCGGTGGAATGAATCTGACATAACTTTCCTATGAACAGTTATGGATATGTCACAGAATCTCACCATGTGTACATCCACAAGAAATTTTAAAAAAACAAAAAACAAAAAACAGCTATGGGTAAATGTCAGAAAGAAAAATAAAGGGGAGGGAGCAGGGGTGAGGGGAGGGGAGGGGAGGGGAGGGGAGGGAAGGAGAGGCTCGGGGAAACTGAATTAGAGCAAGATATATTACATGATTTGTAATTATGTCTCAATGGACTCTGTTGTCATGTACAACTAAAAAGAACCAATAAAAACAAACAAAAGTTGGATTACTTATTGAATTTGAAAAATTCTCTGAATATACAGCTTTTCAAAACAGAACAAGATAAAATTGAATATGAATAACTTTATATCCAGCTGACACTGAATGTTTTTAAATCAAAATTTCCAGCCAAAAAAAAAAAAAAGTGTAGACCCAGATGGTTCAACTGTCTCAACACATGTCAGGGATTAAAATATTAATCATACACAAACTCTTTCAGAAAATAAGATGAGGTCACAATTCTCAATGGGTTTTTTTTTTGAGGCCAGAACAAGCCTGATAGCAAAAATTTGTGTCACATAACTAGAGAAAATTCTAGAACAATATATTTCATGAACAATTGGCCATAAGTGCAAAAAATTTAAACAAAACATCAAAAAAATCATACATATTATTTGTATAAAAAGAATACATAAATCATCATGATTGAGTGTGGTTCTTCCCTAAAATCCAAGATTGGTTTGATATTAGCATCTCAATATATCTAATTAACCACATTTTCCAGAATAGAGGATAAGTATATTATCTTGTCAATATGCAGTATTATCTTGTCAATATGCAGGAAAAACATTTAACAGAATTCAACATGATTCTTCCCTGGCTCTTATGATTCTACACTCTAATAAGAGTTCCTTACTCCCACTGGCAATTTGTTCTTTATCCTCTTTACAAGTTCCTCCTTGGTTATCTCTAAATGTTGTTCACAGGTCTACACCTTAGGTCCTCTTCCCCCTTCTCTTTACTCCCTCCTTCAGAATAACTTTCCATAGCTCTAATACCACACATATTTACTACTCTAATTCAACCCTGTATTCTCATTCCAGACTCATGTACACAGCTGCTTAATTTTACACCTCCTTTTGTGAATTCTTTGGGTATACCCCACGTAATGTATTCAAAGTTGAACTCTTCAATCATAATTATGATTTCCACTTGGCCATCAAATCTATTCTTCTCTAGTATATTCTTTCACAATAAGTGTCACTATAATCTACCCAAGTGCTCAAGCCAATCGCTCTATTGTCTTGCTTGATTCTTCTTTACTCACCACCTCCCCATCAGCAAGTGCTGTAATTCATATCTTCATGGAACCTCCTCAATTGGTTTCCCTTTGTCTTCACCAGCATCACCTGGTCTAAGCAGCATCACCTCCTGCTTGAATCACCGCTGGAGCCTCTCTTCCTGCTATTCTTCCTGATTTCCCACCTGTTCTTTATCAATCTGTTTTTCACATAGAATGTAGGATGATCCTATGACTCCTAAGTATAGAACCTCCAATGTCTTCCTATTGTGTTAAAAATATCATCTAAACTCCTAAATTCGATGCTTAATGTCTACTCAACGTGGCCCTTGTTCTTTTTAATCTCTTCTCATTCCACATGCTCTTTCACTCACCCAGACTTTATCCATACAGGTCTTTTTATTCTCAAATGTGCCAAGTCTTTTGTGACTTAAGGAATCTAGGAATAGGTACTAATTGAAGGTTAGACCAAACTCTTATCTATTCTCTGGTAAAGATGGGGATGACTACTACAAAAACCTTGGAAAGATTTTGAGTCTGTGCAACATATCAGAATGTGGCATCTTTTTGTGATTTGATGGGGGCTTAAAGATTCACTTATTTTCCATATTGAAGCAAAAGATTCTTACATGAATAAGACCTTGTTTTCAGAAAGAGCAAGGAAGTGAGGAATAGAGTCCTACTGCAGAGTCATCAGAAAAAGAGCAGTCCATGAGTGTAGAGTGGATTTGGAGGCTGAATCCTTTAAGATAGGAAGGAAAGAAAGAAAATTGAAAGAGGCAATGAGAGGTTAGGATAAAGGGACCTAGCCTGGAAGAGGAATTTTGGATTTAATTACAGGTGAATTCCTATAAATTCTTTACTTTCTTGAGAACACAGCCAGTTTGTTGTATAGGAATTGATAGGGCACAGTCAGCCGGTGATAAAAGAGAGCTGACTTGATATGGTCAGATAACAGGCACCACAACGGAGTTGGTTGTTTGCAGGGTACAGATGAGGTTGAGGTAATGAGAGGAAGTCCAGCCAGGTCAGCTAACATGATTTTCATGATGACAAATAACTAACTGCTGTCAACCTAGTTATAATGTCTAGGTTAACACTATGGTATAATGGTGGAATATTTGGACAGGCTATTGATCAGAGCCAAATACATGTCAATCCAGGCTATTTGGAGGAAATGTCATATTCAAAGGCAAAATTTAGCATATTCCACTGGGCTTGGGGCCAACATCCAAATCTAGTGGAACTAATAAATAGCAAGTATGGGAGACTCTGAGATATTAGGCAGTTGGTGACACAAAGATTTGAGCTAAGAATAATAAGATTTAGTGCATGTTTTAAAAGTAGATACCTGAACAGGGGTATTTCTCCAGATTGAAGTCCAGGATAGAACCTTTAAAAATCTCTTCAGGAAGCATTAACCAGTTAACTGATAACATAGAGTCATGTCTATGAAAATAAAGTGAGTGCAGGTCTGCTGGGTAAAAAAAATAAAACCCGAGTAGTGACCTAATGCATCATGATCTCTTCTGCATCAATCATGTTAAGTCAGCAAGATAAGCACTATGATGAGACTAGAAACTAACTGCCAGACATAAAGTCACCATCACCTCATGGAAGAGGCGATGATTTCAGGTAGTAAATACTAACATTTGGAGTGTGTATATCATAGATTGTTGAAGTCATTAGATGTTTATAACAGTAATTTGTCAGTAGACAAATTGTGTCACCCTCCCAGTCTTAGAGGAATTCTCAAAGCAAAAATGGTGCAGTTATAGGCATTCTGGGAGGAGACTTGCATCCAAGCAATGCTGACTAATGTTAAATACTACCTTCAGAGACTTTTACTTAGGGTAACTTGCTGTACACTTATAAATTATTAAGAAATTAAGTATTTTAAAAGACTTTAAATAGGAATCCAATAGCATTTTATTGTTAATGTTTACTCACTTTATGAGGTATCTGTAGATGTGTACCAAATACCTCCAAATTTAAGAGGCTTAAAATAATGAACATTTATTATCTCATAGTTTCTGTTGGTCAGGAATATGACTATAAATTAACTGGGTATCTCTGGCTCAGTTTTATGAACTTACAGTCAAGCTGTTGGTCTAGGTTACCAGCATCTCAAGATTTGACTGGAGCTGAAAGATTCACTTCCAGGATTTTTTATGTGGTTGTGGAAGACTTCAGTTCTTCCCTGGCTGTTGGCCAATTCTTTGCCACATGAATCTTTCCTTAGGCTGTCTAAGTGTTCTCATAGACGGTAAGTAGCTTCTCCCAGAGTGAACAACCTGAAAGAGAACAGGGAGAGTATGTGGAAGTGCTCCCGAGATGGAAGTCCTAGACTTTTGTAAACAAACTACAGAACTGACACACTGTCACTTATGTCATGGCCTACTCATTAGAAGCCAGTAATTAAATTTTACCTAAACTCAAGGAAAGGGGCTTCACAAAGAGAGTTGAGGATCATCAGAACCATTTTAGAGGTTTCCCACCACATTTCAGGCATTACTGTGTAGATAGCAGGATCCCTGAAAACTGGGTTGTGTGGTAAATAATGAAAATACATTTGTTTTGTACTTAGAGATGTCAGGAATGCTGATTAAATGCCACCTTGGAAATGAATTCTATAATATGAGCCACTATAGAATTATTACAATTCTAATGTTTTAAACATCTGGAAACACATTGAAATCATGGGTATAATTAAATTAGAGCCAAGGCTAGCTTGTACAATCTAAATTCTCATACCAAAATAGATCTTCAAAGATTTCAGAATATATACAAAGATTATTTTTAAAAATTGCCATAACAATGTGTTTTATAAACAGGAGCTATAAAAATACTTCTCAGAATATAAACAAAATAAAGTAGAATATTTTGAATACATACCTAGCATACATGCCTTATCTTGATATTAAATGTTAGTAAAGAGAATCCTAATTCTAATTTTTAAAAATTCAACCTTTTAAAGTAGTATCAAGCTTAGTAGGTATTATCTCAGTGCCAGCACCTTAGGCCTCAAATAAAACAAATGAAGTAAATATTTATTCCCTGTTAATGTCTTACTTAGTGTCTAGAAAACTTTTAACAAGAGTTTTTATACAAGCCATGAGATATACTGGTAGTTAACTGTAAGCTGATAAGATTTGGACTAAATAAGGGGAAGTAGTAAGGAACTCTATGAGGGAAATAGTCAGAAATCAAGCCCAAACAAGTCATCACAAATTTGGTTTCATTCTCTGTCGTGGAAATCCAAGGCTGAGTGATGAACGAAGCAAGGTATGGCTTTGGAAATATGTATAGAGCTTTGGAAATGTCAGTGTCAGATATCAAGTTGGGTGATTTTAATGGGGGAAGCCAGTCAGTGAGATGAAACAAGTTTCAGCCCTGCTTGTTCTGCAATCTCAGTGATGAATCTTTCTCAAAATCATTTTTCTGGTCCCTTCACTTTGATTTGAGTACTACAAAATGTGAGGATTCTGGCTGGATCCTGAGCCTTCTTGGCTTCTTTACCTATAGCTTCTCCAGAGTATTCTCACTTTCTTAATATTTGGCTTTTGATGAACTAAACTTGTCTTTTCACTTTCTTAATATTGTCTTTTGATGAACTGAAGTTATTAAATCTAACATTGGCTTTTTCATGTAAATTTTAGAATTGACTTGTAAATTTCTTCAAAATAATATGGTTGGATTTTTTTTAAATTTTTGAAATTATAACCAATGTATATATCAGGTTGGGGAGAATTACCATCTTAACAATATTATATCTATTATAAATAATGACTGTTATATCTGTTGGTTCATAGAAATATTTGTTTTTCTATAAAATATCTGTTAGTTTTGGTAGCAGTCTTGAACATTTTTTAATTTTATTTATAGATAATTCATGTTTTAATGCCCTCTTAAAAAGCCTTATTTTATATTTTAATCATGCATTGATATAATACAAAGTATAATATATTGTCTTTATTGATATTGCATCTAGCAAATTTTCTAACATTACTTGTTAGATATAATAGGATTATATTTTGGATTTTATATTGATAAAGTCTTATTATCTGAAAATAATCAGTTTATATCTTCATTTCCAATTCTCTAATACATTATATATATATAAGTGTATTATTATATGTATTATATTACATTAATATAACATAGTTTATATATACTATATAATGTATTATTATATGTTTATGTGTATATATGGCCTCTTGCAATGGTCAGGACTTCTAATACAATGAGAACTAGAAATCAAATAACAAGCATTTATTCTCATTCTTGCTCTCCATAGGACGACTTCAATATGGCATATTAAAGATGATTTTGTTATTGGTTTGTGTGGATTTAGTACATTCCCTTATGTTCCTAGTTTCCTAAGAGTTTTAAATCAGGAAATTCAAAATCAGCTAAAATCAGTTTTGAATTTTATCAAATGCTTTTCTACATCTTTTGGTTGATTATATTAATTTTGTGGTCAAATGCATAGATTGTCTTCCAAGTGTTAAGTCATACTTTCATATCATAATACACCTAATTTGTACATGATAACTTTGATTTGTTTTATCAGAAGTTTTGTGACAGTTATTTTTGATTATTGAAAATTTTCCTATAATTTTCTTTACCCTTTCTGTTATGTTGGTGATATTTATTCTTTTAATGTTTTAGAGATTAACTCTGAAGTCATTAGGTCCAGAATTTTCTTTGTAATAATTTTTTTTACTTCAACATCTATATTAACAATAAAAATTCTCCAATTTTTCTATTTCTTCCTAAGTCAAGTATAGTTAATTTTATTTTTAAAAAGCTTTTTATATTGGGTCTAACTTTTCATTTTTTTTTTTTAGGTTCTGGGTGCTTAGAATTGTTGTGTTTTTTTTTTTAATTTTTTATTGTTGGTTGTTCAAAACATTACATAGTTCTTGATATATCATATTTCACACTTTGATTCAAGTGGGTTATGAACTCCCATTTTTACCCCGTATACAAATTGCAGAATCACATCAATTACACATCCATTGATTTACATATTGCCATACTAGTGTCTGTTGTATTCTGCTGCCTTTCCTATCCTCTACTATCCCCCCTCCCCTCCCCTCCCCTCTTCTCTCTCTACTCCCTCTACTGTCATTCATTTCTCCCCCTTGTATTATTTTCCCCTTTCCCCTCACTTCCTCTTGTATGAAATTTTGTATAACCCTGAGGGTCTCCTTCCATTTCC
>NW_026000242.1:21070683-21125266 GCF_001458135.2 Marmota marmota marmota
TCTCATTCTTCAAGTCTGGGAAGTTTTCTCGTATTATTTCATTGAATAGATTGCTCACTCCTTTGGTTTGAAACTCTATCCCTTCCTGTATCCCAATGACTCTTAAATTTGGTCTCTTGATATTATCCCATATTTCTTGGATGTTCTGCTCATGGTTTCTTAACAGTCTTGCTGAGCTGTCTATGTTTTTTTCAAGTTGAAATACTTTGTCTTCATTGTCTGATGTTCTATCTTCTAAGTGTTCTACTCTGCTGGTAGTATTCTCCATTGAGTTTTTAAGTTGGTTTATTGCTTCCTGCATTTGTAGGTATTCTGTTTGTTTGTTTTTTATAACCTCTATCTCCCTGTATAGTTGATCTTTTGCTTCTTGGATTTGTTTATGTAATTCATTGTTGAAGTGATCTTTCATTGTCTGATTTTGCTGTCTGATGTCTTCCTTGAGAGTCAAATGCATAGGTTGTCTTCCAAGTGTTAAGTCATACTTTCATATCATAATACACCTAATTTGTACATGATAACTTTGATTTGTTTTATCAGAAGTTTTGTGACAGTTATTTTTGATTATTGAAAATTTTCCTATAATTTTCTTTACCCTTTCTGTTATGTTGGTGATATTTATTCTTTTAATGTTTTAGAGATTAACTGTGAAGTCATTAGGTCCAGAATTTTCTTTGTAATAATTTTTTTTACTTCAACATCTATATTAACAATAAAAATTCTCCAATTTTTCTATTTCTTCCTAAGTCAAGTATAGTTAATTTTATTTTTAAAAAGCTTTTTATATTGGGTCTAACTTTTCATTTTTGTTTAAAAATATTCCATACTATGTTTTTAAAGTCTGCAGGATCTGTTGAGATGACCTCCACCCTCTTTTTTGCAGTGCCTATATTGGTAATTTGTGTTTTTACCATTTTTACCCAGGGGTCCTATCAATTTTATTCTTTCAAAAACAACAAATTTTGGCTTCATTAATGTTTATTTATTTTCTATTTCATTAGGTTCTTATTTTATCATTTCTTCTTTCTGATTTCTTAGAGTTTATTTTTTTCTCTCTTCATTAAATGAATAATTAAACCATAGATGTTCAACTTTCCCTCTTGTTTAATGTATTACACTTAAGACTATAAAATTTCCTCCAAGCACAGCTTTAGATGAATCTCATGAATTTTTCTGTTGTAGTTTTTTTTTCCTTCATCATAGTCTATTCTAAGCTTTTTAGTCCCTGAAACTTTTAAAATGGAACAACAGCCTTTGTGTTAAAAATAAAGCAATACAGAACAAATATTAGAGAAAAAATTTAGGCTCTGGGCACCCACACAAAAAGGACTTACTTTTTCTTTTAACAGGCTATTAGACCTTAGTGGAAGACAACTTTAATTCAAGTAGCAATTAAGCCAATTTGAAACAGGAATTTAGTTTTAGGATTCAGATTATTTTTATTGTTACTTTTATTCCTGGGGTAGGTAGCTCTTATGTGTCCCTACTGTAACCCAAAGGTATTTGCCAGCAGGCCTCCACCTGAATACCAAGACCTGAATACCAATGTTAGTTTCCCCAGTACCATGAACATACTTTATATACAAACAGAGATATGAAGAATTGTGCTCTATTTTTATAATAAGAATTGTAATGCATTCCACTGTCATGTATTTAAAAAATAAAATCAATTAAATATTTTAAAAAATTTACTTCCAATACCTAGGAGTGAAACAACTACCTATAATAGGCAATAATAATAGGCAACCTATAATAACAATAATAATGTGTGTGTGTGTGTGTGAAATTGCTGAATCGGTTTTCCAAAATAATTGTGCCATTATATATTTCTATTTACTGTGCAGAAAATTCTTAATACTCCATATCTTTTTCAATATCATATATGGGTAAACATTTTAATTTTAAGCATTTCAGCTTGTATGTAATGGTTTCTCATTGTGCTTTTGATTTACATTTTCCTAGGAATTAATTATGCAGAATTATATGTTTTATATATATGCAGAATTATATATGTATATATACATATATATGAAAAAACACTTTCTTTATATATAAAGTGCTGTGAGGCTTGTTAGTTTGTAGAATGCTGTTCTGTGAACTGGCAAAATGTCTAGAGGTTGCCATCAGCACCTAATGTTTCATTATTCTTTTTGCTACCTTAGTCTTGACATCTTGGCCACTCCTTGTTGTTTGCTTTGTGTCAGTGTGCCTTCAAACATATATCTTAAAGAATGTTATCCACTTGTGTTATTCTGATATAAATTAATCCTCTATAGACTAAAGAAGATATCCCAACCAGCCTTCTTTGACAGAGTTGTCAAAATTAATCTTTTCAAATCACAGATCAAATCAGAACCCTTTCCTAACAGGCTCTCCTTAAAGTTTTTCAGAGTACTTAGAGTAAAACCCAAAATCCTTATGAAAATCAACAAGGCCTCCCATAGCTGGCTTCTGCTTATCTTCCAATCTCATTTAATACTATTTTTATCTTTTTTACCTTGTTCCAGCCACCAATACTTTCTTTCTGATCTCAAACACACCAAATTCCTACCTGCCTTGGAGGTTTTGTTCATTTTCCCTTGAAAACATTCCTATCCCAGAAAGTCATATAGATGATAATCTTTTTGCTTTCCAGGACTGTACTCAAATGTCATCTCTTCAGAAAGGCCCTTCTCTGACCATTCAGGCCTACTACATAGCACAATTTGAGAAGACATTGTTCATTTTTTTAATTTTGGTACCTGGGATTAAACTTGGGGGCACTCAACTACTGAGCCACATCTTCAGCCCTATTTTTTTATTTTATTTAGAGACAGGGTCTTACTGAGTTGCTTAATGCCTCGCTTTTGGTGAGGCTAGCTTTGAACTCTCGATCCTCCTGCCTCAGCCTCCCCAGCTGGGATAATAGGCCTGCACCACCATGCCTGGCGGGGACATTATTCATTTATAGTCTATATAGATGGCACTGGATTGGGAAGTTCACAGCCTGGCAAAGCTTTAATTGTCCATCGCAGAACACCCTGTGTAAAATTGCTCTCCCATTACTCTAAAGCACAGAACTTTATCATCATCTGAAATTTATAGTTTATTCTTTTACTTTATAGAATGTGTACTTTCATCCAAGAGAGCAGGCACTTCCTACTATTTGCTGCTAAAGTCATTGAGTTTACAGAAGAACTAAAACATAGTTGGGCACTTCATTCGTATCTGTAGATGAATTAGGGGTAGTAGGGGTGCCTCCATGCAGGTCATAGGTCATGTTCCCCAGTTTTGTTTACTCTGCCCCTTTAGGGCCCTGGTGGCCCATATGGGCTTCTATAATCAGATATTAGGCACTTAATAAGTATATATTGAATAAAAATAATGAAAAGATACAGTAATTAAAATAATAGCCATATAAGGATAGATAAATAGATTAATGGAACAGAAGAGATATCAGAAAGAGAACACAGAAATGCAAATACAATATTTTTTAAAAGTCATGTAATTGAAAACAATATGAATGTTTTATCAATTAGTGAAATTGGAGAAACTAGAGATTCGTATGGGAAAAGGTGACCCTTTATCTCTAACTTACCCATATATAAACATTAATTTAAGATGTGTCAGAACCCCGCATGTGAAAGCTAAAACTGCCAAGCTTCCGGAAGAAAACATAGCAGAACAGCTATAAGACTGGGGATATAAAAAAGATTTCTTAAACAGGAAGCCAAAAGGAGTAGCCACAGGAGAAGACATGACAAACTGGACATTAACAAAATGGAAATTATTCATCAAAGATACCATTAAGAAAGTGAACAGGCAAGCCGTAGCTGAAAGAAAGTATGTACAGTACCTGATAAGGATGTCATATCCAGAATACATAAAGAAAAATAAAAACAATTCTAATTTTAAAATATAAATAGAAGTGATTTTAAAATTACTTCACAAAATAAAGTATCCAAAAGACCCGACAAATGTAAAAATGTTCTCAACAACACTAGTCATCAGGGAAATGCAAATTAAAAACATAATAATATCAAGCCCACATTCACCCGAATGACTAAAACTTAAATGGTTGACAACACCAAGTGAGTTTCCAAGAATTTGAAACAAATAGAAATTTTAAAAATAACATTCTCAAAGTTAAAGTAACCCTATACATTCATTAACAAGATAATGGATAATTATGTGAATGTCTCACAAACAACAGATACCTGCAACGACAAAGAGGAGATCTCAAAACATTAAATTAAATGAAAGAATTCAGAAAAGTAGTAATATGTGATTCTTTCTATGTGAAGGTCTAGAACAGACAAAACTGCTCTTTAGACTTGTTGATTGGAAAAATGCACAGGTGATTCCATGAACGTTTATTTAAGAACAACTGAGTTATGCAATTAAAATTTGTGTATTTTAAAGCATGTAAGTTATAATTCATTAACAATTAGACTAAAGAAAAGGGAGGAAATATGTATTGAATGAAAGAATAGAGAAATTATTTAATACACAAAAAATAAATGTTTAACAAAGGCTATAATACTGCACATTTTGTCTTTAGAATCACATTTATTTCAGTTCAATTTCAAACATGTTTTAATGCTGTGTATTTTTTTTAAATCATAACTACATATGCTAGTGAACCGACATCAGTATCTATTTAGAATTTCAAGCCCAAAGTCTAAACTCCTTTTAACTGAATAAAGAAGAAAGGCACGATTTCTACTCTACAAACAACAGAAATTGCCCCAGTGTCAGATGCCAACAGACTATCTCATACTGTGGACAGGAATTTTGAACCCAAAATAACAGCAAAATGACGTTCCCTTCTGGTTTCATGAGATAAACAGCTTAACATACTAAATAAGTTATACAAATGCTTATCTTGGATAGCCACAAAAATGGAACATATTTATAAACCATGCTTTGTATGTTTCATATTCTTCTTTATGGATTTCAAATTCTGTCATTTGCTTCTTACTGTATCTCTCACATTTACCTCCTACTTCTCAACTCCCAGTGTCCAATCATAATTCAAGACCTTGAACCTCATTTCTCATGGACAATGAAGATATTATAATAAAGAATGATGATGACACTTTCGCCAAATTATTGTCTGATTCTGCTTTCAATAACAGCATCCATAGATTGAGGGGCCTTTTGACTGACCCAAATAAAGCTTCTATTATGATCCATGATATTAAACCCCTGCCCATTTTGTCCTGCATCTTATTCATGATATTGTTTTCCAACCTTTTTCTGTGTCATTTTTCTCATGATCCCTTCTACTGTGCTCTACAATTCAAGGCAGTGACTGGTGCCTTCCACTCAGCCTTCCTGAATTTGTCTAGTATTCTGTCCTTAGGAGGAACCTACTGTCCTGACAGATACTATAAATAAAGGGTCACCTAATGTTGTCTTTGCCTCTCCAAGTCCACACTCTACTTTTGCAGCTGGCCTCTGGACTTAGGAGGCTGACCTCTTTAATTGTGTCATTCACAGTTTCTCATTCTCTAGCTTCTTGTTTGACTCTGCAAGTGAAGTGTATTATCCAGACATTGGTTAGAGGTGGGGAGTTTTCTTTATGGGGTATTGTAGTGGCTGCATTCCTCTGAGGCCATCATTGGTGAAGGATCTCTTCTCCTTTTTAAAAAATTTGTTTTGATAAATTTTGTTAATAGCTACCTCTCTTGCCCCTTTGGGCTAAAGTATAGTAGAAGTTTCCAGCTATTTCTAGTCCCAGGATTCCTCATCTTTCTCTGTGGGTTCCTAAAACTTGCCCATAGGCTTTCAATTGATCTCTTCACACAATTTTCTTTGTTCTCCTCTTTTTAGTATAACATCTCCCTAGACCATGACTAACACCCTGTTTAGTGTAAAGAATGGAAAGTGAATATGTACCCATCTCAGAGTACATGCTTTCCTAGATTTGAAAGTAACTTGTCTCTTCTGTACTTGCGGAGGGTATTTGTACAGGGTAGTAACCAGGCAGTATGAAATCTGTCTCTCATTGTGTTACACAGCTTAATAAGAGTCAGGGTTCCAAATTCATTGGTGATTTGGAGCACGAAACCAGAAGGGACTTTAGTATAGAACACTGATTCTCAGTGGTATCCTTTGGAACTGGATAGGAGCCTATGCTGGGACAGATGGAAAAACTGAGCAGACCTGATTCTAGCTCCCCATTGACCCCCTCTACATGAGCAGCTCCACTTTGATCTGTTTATAAAGATTTTATAAACATTTGGGTTTGAAGGAAGAATTGTGGGGAGGGAGGGCAAAGTGTTGGGGAGTGATATTCACCAAATTATATTGTTATATTGTGTGCCTGTACGACTATGCAACAATGAATCCCATCATTATGTACAATTATAATGTACCAATAAAAATGTGGAAGAAAAACTACTTGAAACTAGTGATATAAAGTATTTTCATTTTACAGGTGAGAAAACCAAATATGAAATTTATGGATAGCCATTATGAGAAACAAAACACAGATGAGTGCCTTCTTTACTTTTAAGCTATAATTTTAATAGTCTGCATGATCTCATTATCACCCAATAATCTCTGTGAATTTGAGATTATTTGTTTTATAGGCTGAATTATGTTCCCTCTAAATTTTATATGTTGAAATCTTTATCTCCAGTACCTCAGAATGAGGTATTTTGAGATGGGGTCTTGGGGTTTTTAGTCCTCGTTCCCTCCTGACCTGCAGGAGAGATAGGGAGAACACACCTCGGCCAGGATGAGCCAAGAAAGGAGAGGGCCGACTGACTGCCCGCATCCAGCCCTTCCTCACCAGAGGACAATCAGATGGGTCAGGGAGACCAGTCAAGGCTGTAGCTCCTTTATTGAGGAAGCACACACAGCTAATACAAGGCACAGGATCTAATCAGGATAAAGGTCAGCAGGGTGAGGAGAATTCATGTGTATACCCATTCTACAGGCAGTAAGGGGGGACATGAGCTGTCCACGAGGGCAGAAGGGTTCTGAGCCTATCCTAGAGGTGGTCTGATTTTTTATCTCAACCCACAGTAATGCCTTCTGGCTGATCGCCAGGTGCCATCTTAGCCATGTGCAGCCCCAAGACCAGGAAGTAAGCATCAGTCTGCAAGTTAGGTTTCCTTTTCTCCATCATAGGTTTCTATTTCTCTGATGTGACGTGCCCTACAATGGGGCTTTCAACAGATAATTAAGGTTAATTGAAGTTACTAGGGGGTCCTAATCAATGTGACTGGTATCCTTATAAGAAGATGAAATGGGGGCACAAATGGAGGGGAGACCATGTGAGGACATGGCAAGAAGGCAACTCTCAATAACCAAAGAAAGCTCCAAAGAAACTGACCTGCCAATACCTTGATCTTAGGCTTCCAACATCCAGAATTGTGAAGAAATAAATTTCTATTTTTTAAGCCATTTAGCTTGCGATGCTTTGCTGTGGCAGCCCAAGGTGACCAACTACCACTTAAGTGTGCATGCTTGGGGAAAATCACCCCCTCGCTGAGCAGCATTTTTTTTAACCAGGAAAAGTAAAAGATAAAACAAATATTTGTGCAATTTTATTATGTGCCGGACTTCTGCACTTTGCCTGTATGATTTCATGTAATCCTCACAAATAGCTTCTCTGTTTTATGGATAAGCAAACCACAGAACCATTCTGCCTCAGCTTCCCAAGGCTACACACCTGGTAAATGTTAGAGCCTAGATTCAAACCCAGGCAATTTGCCTATAAAGTTCATATTACAGACTTCCAAGTGCCTTGTAAGAGCATTGTGTGGTAATGTTTGGTCTCAGTCTCAGGTGGTGACAGAAAGGGCCTGAACTCCCTCTGTTCCCTTGGAGACAGCAAATCAGTAAGTCTGAACGCTTTTACTCTTTGAGGTTTGGTTCTCTCAAATCATCCAAGACCAGAGATATTTCAACCCATTATTTACTTTTAGTAAATGAACTTTTTTTTATTTTGTTGTGGGAAGTCATATTATATATTTTAAAAAATTAATATATAACAATTGTACATTATGATATTTTGATACCTGTATACAATGTGTAATGATAAAATCCTAGTAATTAGTATATCCATCACCTCTAACATTCATTATTTCTTGGTGGTAGAAACATTCAGAATTCTTTCTTGTAGCTACTTTGAAATATACACTAAGTTGTTGTTAACTACAGTCACCACAGTGTGTTATAGAATGGTTTTAGTCAGTCTGCCCTCCTGTCTGAGATGCTAAGACATGGAGCCTAGTGCCTGTGTGTGATGTACCCGATGTGCCACTCACATAACAGCCTGCGGGTTAAAGGGTGATGGAGAGAGGAGAGATATTGCAGCACAGCAACCACATACTCTAATATTAAGCATCCTGGTTTATAAACATCAATTAGACATACCCTACATGAGGTATAACATGGAAAAAGTAACACAATGGACCTTGAAGAACAATAGAATTTTCACAATTAGAAGTTAGGGGAAGGGCATTTGGGAAGTGAAGGTACAAATAAGGGCTAGGGTGTGAACAGAGGTTTTTTTTGTGAGAATACCTTTCTGAACTGTCCACCACTTCTCTCACATACCTGTTTTTCATCTGGCTGTGACAGAGCACTGAATTGGCTTAGGGAATAGTGGTATGTATAAATTGAGGATGCTCAGGTGAGTTTGGAGGGAAAAATGGAGAGCTAGCCAAATTTAATTTGTATAGAATTTGGTAGCGAGTGGGAAGCATTTGAAGGTTTTTGAGCACTGGAGATTCGTGACCAACTCAGAGTTATCAGAAGGTTAATGTTGTGTAATGTGTGTGCTGCAGTACAGTGGGGGTGGGTGAAAGAGGGATCCAGCTGTGCTGAGTAAATGGGATATGCTCCCCAGTGGGGCAGTGTTCTTGTGTGTTGTTCACAGATAGCCTTCAGTTGTCAGACTTGCCTTGGTTAGCCTCACCTGCATATAATTATCTTGGCCAAGTAAAACACCTGGCAGTAGCAGCTCACTTTCAATGACTAATATTTGTGTGGGTATGTATTGACCCAACTTAGGTTAACTATGAAGAGTTTATTCTACCTTCTGATCTTTCCACAGGATGGGTAGAGGGCTTAAGCTGTCCATGAACCTGATCGTTGCATGACTTCTCTCTGTCTACTACAGTTCCATTTTTCTCTCTTCCATTGGGGTTGATTCCCAGAGCACTCCTTAATGAACATGCTGCACCCTAAAATCCATGTCAGAGTCAAGTTTTCTAGTGAACCCAATCTGTGACATTAGCCAGAACATGATTATCCTAGTCTAGACAAGGACCAATTAGGTTCTAAATTAGAATAGTGTCATCTGCAATAGAAGGATCAGAAATAAAGAAGGAATCAGGTTCTCTGTGGAACAGATTTTCTGTAATTTAGATGTTGTTGGGAATTCTGTAATTAGGATTCACTAGGATCGACTGCATGAGATTGCAAAAATTACTCAGCCTCTTCTATATGTGAAAACATGAATGAGTGAATAAACCAATGAGTACATCAATGAGTGAATCAATAAGTGAAACAGATGTGGCTTGTCCATTTATAGTCCCATGAATAGAATGCATTCAGAAATACGATTTTACTCCTCGAAGGGCTAGAGTCACAAGCCCCAGAAGAGCAGCCAGGCTGTCCTTGTTCTCACATCTGATTCTGTTGCACTTGTGTATACAAAGACCATGATGAGAAAAGCAGTGCAGAGCATTTCCAATGAGATATTTATTATGCTACAAATGCAAGTCCCATGAATGCTAATCAGGGATACGAGCTATACTGAATACGTACATTTTACCACAGTCCACTGCCAGCTGGGAAGCATTAAATGACCTTTCATTTCCCATTTTAAACACCAGGTTTATAAAAGATTACACTGAAGTCTTCACCTGATGAGATCCAAATATTCATAACAGTGAATCAGGAAATTTTCTTCAACATTTAGATTTTTATGAATTAGTACAAAAATGTTAAAAATGATAAAAAGAATTTGTCATCTTATTCTTTGGTAGTTTGTCTCTCTTTACTAAGAATAGAAAAAAATAAAACTTGGATAACTTTATATGCTATTATTATTTATTTATTTTTTTAATCAAGAAAAGACAATTTAGAGCATATCCTAGTTTCTACACTGATGCTGCAGCTTCCTTCCTGGAGTATGACCATAGCTCAGACAAAATAATCTTTAGCACTAAAATGTACCTAATCGCTAAAGAAAATTCATTTTTACTGAGAATATTATCCTTATCAATATCAACTTAAGTAATTCTACAAATATTTGTTGAAGGCTAACCATGTACCCAATACCATGTTAGTCATAGGGACAGGCTATGAAGAAATAAAAGTGCCCAAGTAGAGAAAGGAAGGGAGGAAACAAGAAGGGGTAACAAAAAGAAGGAATTCTTAACAGTGTCATTCTTCCTGAGAGATGAAATGACATGAGAACCAACAAGTATCCATTGGATTTTGTATCTTGGACATGATAAATCACTTTTGAAGAGCAGCTTCTATAGGGTAGAGACCAGGGTGTGGTGGTTTCGTTTTAAGGGAAGGCCGTGGACACAGTGGTGCTGATGAGCTTTCAAGGAGCTTGATGAAAGGGAAGGGGAAATTCACAAGCGGTGACTTGGGGAAAGGAATCCAAGCAAAGAAAGAAAGTCTCCCCCCCCACCCCTATATGTGAGAGAACTGATCTATGTAGACAGAAAAGAACTTCTGGGGGTGGGTGTGAATACAGAACATACAGGAGGGAGATGAGATAAATGAAGAGGAGGGGTTCTCCAGAAGGCAGCCGGGGATGGTACTTTAAGGACAGGTATTAGAACAATGAAAGCCATAATAATAAAAATAATGCTAATGCTAACTAATAATACTGATCCCTATGTGATGTACCTGCCTATGTATTCCAAATGTTATTTAACTTTCCCCTGAACATTGTTACATATGTACAATTAGAAACTCATTTTTATAGCTTAGAAAAATGAGACACATAGAGAAGTGCAGATGTAAGCAAGTTTTTAGGTGGAGAAAGAAATCAGTGTCTGCTACTATAAGTCTAACTTAAGCTGTGTAAAGCAGAATGTGAATAAACCTGCTGAGAATGAGAAGGAATCTGATACAGAGAAAAGTTGAGATTAAATTGTGAAGTTTGGAAAGAGTGGTGAAGGACTTGGGAGTGGGCTCTGACCAGAAATCTCCTTCACTTAGCTGAGCAATTTTCTTCAGCAACGCTTGGCTCCTAGGAGCAGAGGAGGTGGAGACCTGGCTTTGAAACCTCTCACAGTCTCTCTCTGGACCTCCAAGAGAATCTAGCATCCTAAGGGACATCAGTGCTTACATAATGGTCTATAGAATATTTCATCATCATAGTTCTTTGAAACTTTGGCCATTTTATGAACCAAATTGTGAACTTTATTCACTTAATATACATTCTTGGACTTCATTAATGTTTGCAGCAACTTAAGTCCTCCATCTTTCCCTCATCTATGAAATTCTTCCTATCTAGCCCAAGTTCAATCATTTTACTTATTTATGCATGTTGTTTAAACTACTGCCTCCCTATGTTTTTACACAAATTTCTGTATCTGATATATATATATATACACACACACACACACACACACACATATATTTCTGCTAATTTTTGCCTTGCAAAAGCTTTCCTAGATTTCAACTATAACTCAGTCTCACCTCCTATAGGAAGCCCTATTTGACTATCCTTGTTTCTAAGAATTTTTATAATTGTGTATTTTCATATGCTGCCTTCCCTAGCACTTTGCATGATTTCTCACGTCTTGCAAAGTGATTATTAGTTTATCTTCTGGTCTCTCTCACAATTAAATCATGAGGCTCTTGAAGCCTGGGATTGTGTTTTTGTTTAATATTTATATAAATACAACTTAGCATAGTGACTTGAATAAAGCAATTGCTTGATAAATTCTTAAAAGGTATGATCAATTTCTTTTTCACATGCACTCAAGACTACACAAATATTCCTCTGCTCAATATTCCTTAAGAACTTGAAAATAAAATTTTGAATACAGATATGCACTCATTGTATAAGGCTTTAATGGAACTAGACTAATTGTTTTAATTTTCAGTAATCTACACAAGCATCCCACAGTCTTGTTCTGGTACTTATCCTCTTATTTATGATTTCTTTGACAGTGCTGTATGAGAAATATCTCCATATTAACATGAGTGATGTTAGCAATGGACTGAAAATGCTACTCTACTTCAAGGAAAATATATTTTTTAAGAGCATCATTTTTAGATTACAAAGCTTTGTGTTAAGCTTTACAACCCAGAAAATTAAATGAGATCTGACAGGGACCTGCTTCATTCTCTGTATTATTTATATCTTGGTGTTGCTCAAATCTATTCTCTGAGGAGTTAGAGCATTGTTTTTGTTATTTTGGTGTTTAAAAACCGTGATAAGCAGCTGTCTTTAAAAGTAAAACTTTCACTGATTGAACAGTTATATAGCATTTCTAAGACAAAAGTGACAGAATTGAAGTAACAATTCCATACAAAGAAGTGTTGAGAAGCTATGGTAGTTTATGAGGGAGCTGCCCACCATTCCTTTTCCTCCCTCCATAATAGCTGACAAAATGGACCACCATTTGTAGTTTCAGGCCAAAGACCTTAGATAACACTGTCCTCCAACATCTATCTCACAGCTTCCCCCTTCAGAAAGGCTTATTTGACTCTGGTTGAGTTAATTTCCTCTTTTCTGAGGTCCCATAGCTCCCCATGCATTACCCTACCTATCAAAGCACTTGAAATTGTAATTAGATTTTTTTTTTGTACTGGTGTTTGCACCTAAGGTTTTCTACCACTGAGCTACATCTCCAAACATTTTGTTTTGTTTTGAGTCATGGTATTGCTAAGTTGCCCAGACTGGCCTTGAACTTGCAATCCTCCTGCATCAGCTTCCCAAGTTACTAGGATTACAGATGTACACATGTAACATGGCTTGGCCCATTGTATTTGGCTTCTGGCAGAGTTATTTTTCTCTCTCCAAGACTATCAGCTTCTTTAGGTCATGGGTCATGTCTTATTTGAATTTTCATTTTCTGATCTTAACAGAAAGCCTAGAACATAGTAAGTGCTAAATGAATGTGAATGGGTTGATAGATGGATAGATACATGGATGGGAGGAAGGCAAGAGGAAAGAAGGCAGGAATGAAAGAAGGAAGAAGTTTGCCTCTTCCCTTTCTGCAATGGAGGCAGGGGACATGGTGGAGCTATGTAGGTGGTTTCTGGTTAAGAATGTCATCCTTTTGTCTGGCTACCACTCATTTCCATGATGCGTATGCTTCCCATGTATAGTAGAATCCCTATAGCAATTAGCCCTACAATGTAACTCAATCCTTCAAAAAATCATGTATCCATAAACTTATGTGCAGAGCTCACAGAGAGATGGCCCTTTTGACACAAGAAAATTCCAGTTCTAATGTCACTGAGCTGCCTGCAGATGTCACTCAGAGATAAGGCCACTAGCTCTGCACCTGTCTTTCTTCTCTCTTGGCCATTCTTTCCACAGATAAATATACAGCAAGAGAATAAGTGTTCAGTTGTCTATTGATGCAAGGCCTTATTCTATGTACTATATTTTTTGTTACCTTATCTCACCCTCATGCAGTACCAAGATGAGGCTATTCTGTAACTTTCACAGACAAGGAACTGAGGGCTAGCTACATTATTTAAAAGCAGTGGGATTTCCTGAAAGTTGCACCAGTTTTAGCTTCAAGCACTGGCCCAACCCCATTTGCCAAGGTATTACCTTAGGCAAGCTGTTTACTCTCTCTAATACTCAGGTTTTTTTTTTTTTAATTCTGTAACTGATGATGATAAATTCCTCCATTATAAAGAAGTTGGGATGGTTAAAGTTAACATAAAAAAACAGCTAGCCCAGTGCTAGCTAGTATTAACAAAGCTAGTATTAACAGATCTACATTAATATGCAAACTTATTGATAGTCTAACTTCATTCTAATCAAAAGCCAACCTAACTCCAGTTTTTGAAGCCCGTGTCCTCAACCATCTACAATTTCAGCTGGCCTTCCTAAATACACTAGGATGTGGGGATTTAGTGCATAAATTGTCATTAATGGCTATGACTGTGGGGCTGCTTGTTGTAGTGCGAGGCAGACAGAATTTAAAATGTGAATAAACATTAGTCTCCTCTCGGATACTTATCAAGATGGTCTTGATCTGGTGATTTAAGTTCTACAACGTTTTGTTTCTTCATCTGTAAACAATGATAATACAATGATACAAAGACATGTGATGAGACTACTTATGCAAAAAGATTTGTAATAATATTTTAGTATTTTTCACATCACTGCTATCCCTTCTATATACAGTGCTTATACAACAATCATGCCAAGATCTTTCTATACATTGTGTTATTTAAATCTCATAAAACCCTTAATATAATAATCTTTACTATTCAATATTTACAGGTACAGAAATTAAAGCTTAAGAAGTCTAAATAACTTTTTCAAGGTAAAATAGCTATTAAGTGATAAAGTTGGTATTTGAACAAAATCTTCATATTCCATGACCTGAACACGCTACTCTGTTGCCTATAATTTGGTAAACAAAGACACTCACTATACAAAGAAGTTTGCTAGAAGAAAGACATGACATGATGGCAGCAGTCAATTGCATAATGAAACTGAATGTGTAATACCTGTATGAAGGCATTTGGAAATTTTTTCAAGATCTCATACTGCAGCTGTTTCTCCCTGCATTAGCAAGAACTGTGGGTAGTTATGAGCATCCTGCCATCACTCACCTCAGCAGGTCCACTTCTAAGACACACATGCCAAGATCTGCGAGAGTGTGGGCATTGATGGAGTCAGTGTTAGGCACTGGGAGGACCTCTACTATGATTTACACATAAGTAGATTAGAAACCTGCTTTGCCATCTTTGGCTATGGCAAATGTTCTATGCCTCATTTCCTTAGTCTATAAAATGGGAATGACTGGACATCAATTATTGCATTAACCTGACAGTACCATCAGTGACTCATAAGCCAAAAACAATTTCTAAGAAGATATCTGGAAGACCAGGACAAGACTTCAATCTTTCACTAATCAGTGAGGCCTAACTTATGACTAAAATATCCACATTGATCTGAGACTTGTTTAATGAAAGGCAGAATAGTCAACCTAAGGGGGAAAACAATCCCATACATGACTTAACCTGTGGAATATACAGGTTCCTTAATAGCCCCATAAAATATGGTGTACTTGAGAACTACCCATAAATGAATACACTGTCAGGATGAGATATTATATGACAATTTTTCCTCCTTTGTGTGTGCTTGCCTATGTGTATATCAGTTTTTGCTTCATCAGGACATCAGTGCTTATTAACCTGAATCAGTTCATTGCATGACCTTGCTCCCATCTCACCAGGTGCAGCAGGGAGAGAGCCTCTACAGGAGCCTTCAGACTGCTGTAGAGTCAGGCTTACTCCCTTTGTTCAGAGTCAAGGCTCACAAAGGAGCATCTGGAATTCACTCATAGGTCTGCGTGCAGGAGAAAATGTGTTAGCAATAAGGTGTTCCTATATTTCTGGTCTTAGAAGTGGAGAGTTGTCATGGGGTTTCAACAGCTTCCCATGTTCCTTGCCACAGGAAGAGAATGTGCTTGTCCTACGTCTTCTGTTGTTGTGACAGTTGTTTTTTCACTGGCTAATGCCAGTCTTCTGTGTATTTTAGCAAGCATGAGTCAGTTTCCCAGGGTCTGATTACCTCGAGGCACTGACCCAATCATGACTCTGAGTCTTCAAAGCAGAGGGCTCTGTCCAGTGGCATTTTCTTGGAATGCACTATTTCCCCACACACGTAAGCATGCCCCCACCTCCCTAACACACAGCATGTGCATTTTGGATAAGGGAAATAAGTGTTGTTGGGGAACTGCTTGAGTGCCATGGAATGGAATTTTGGAATCGATCATCAGCTTGCAAGCACCCAGAAAATTACAAGAGAATGTGCTCTTAAAAGAGAAAACTATTTTTTTTTCCCTTCTCTCCCTAGCCAGCTCATGGAAAAAGTGATTTATACTAATACTTCTCAGCATCTCTTTCTTCAGCCTTGCTCCCGCTTCCTGATTCCTCAGGTCTGTGTGAACCAGACTGAATCCCAGTGTTGCAATGAAACTTCATTCCATAAAATTCGTCTGAATGTTTTAGTCTGACTCAATCATTTTCCAATTCTGGAAGTCAGTGAACTGTGAATACGCTCAGTGCACACACGTCTACACTACATCCCAGGACAGATGGCCATGTGGATGGATGAGTGAAGACTTTTTCTTATGCGACAGTCCATATCTTCAAATTCAGAAGAGTACAGAGACAGTACACTTATGGAAGTTCAGTTAGACACATTTTTTTCTTCTTAAAATTTGTCCCCCTCACTTACCAGCTTTCTTTTATCAGCCTCTTTGAATTTACTTACATAAAAACACAAGTACATAAAAAATTTCCAAAGATTTCATAGGGGAGATAGAAGACATTTACCTCACACGTCTCATAGCCAATGATTTGGAAGAAACATGACGTAGACTTTTTTTGGTGGGGGGTACTAGGGATTGAACTCAGGGTACTCAACTATTGAGCCACATCCCCAGCCCTCTTTTGTATTTTTTTAAATTTAGAGACAGGGTCTCACTGAGTGGCTTAGCGCCTCACCATTGCTGAGACTGGCTTTGAACCCATGATCCTCCTGTCTCAGCCTCCTGAGCCGCTGGGATTACATGTGTGTGCCAATATACCTGGCCATGACATAGCACTTTAAAAAAAAATTTTTATTCGAGTTCTTTCTTAGCCAGGGACCCTGGGGCCATAGGCAGGGAGTGTTACTTTCTCCCCTTCAAGTAGCATTATTGTTACCTCATCAATGCTCCTTCTCTTCCTCCCATATTTTTCTCAGGAATTTTAAATCCTCCAGTCCTTTTGGGAGGATTTATATCCCATCTTAAGAAATTTACAAGTAATTTGCCAACAGGGCTGAGATTGCTGTGTGAGAAATTCTTAACAGCTTCTAAGAGTCAAAGGGCACTGATATTGGTCATTACAAATATAGGGGTTACAGTCCTCCTGATACTAAAGTCCTCAAATGCTCAAGTCCTTTAATCAAAAGGCATTGTATTTGCATATAACCTATACATACCTCCCGCATACTTTAAATCATCTCTAGATTACTTGTAGTATCTAACACAATGCAAATGCTATATAAATATCTGCTATATTATTGTTATATGACAAGAAGAAAGAGTCTATATGTTCACTACAGGTACATTTTTTTCCCCAGTTATTGTAAATCTATGGTTGACTGAATCCATGGTGTCAGCTTTTCATCATTGTGATGGAACTTTGAAGAAGAAAAATTTATTTTGGCTCATGGTTTCAGAGATTTAGTCATTATCCACTGATTCCATTGCTCCGGGCATGGTGACGCAGAACACTATGGCAGAAATCATAGCAGAGAGAAGCTGCTCACCTCACGGTAGCCAGAAAGCAGAGAGAGCAAGTGGGGAGTGGCTATAGGGAAGGTGAACCCTTCCTGGGCATATCCCTCAGTGACCCACCTCATCTAGTCATGCCCACCTCTCTACAGTTACCACCCTGTTAGCCTGTGTAAGCTAGGATGGACTGATCAGGTGATAGCTCTCATAATGTAATCATTTCACCTCTGAATATTCCTTCATTAACACTGGAGCTTTTGGGGAATGCCTCATATCTAAACCATAATATCCATAAATGCAGAACTTGTGGATACAGAAGGCTAAGTGTACACTTATTTTTGTGCTTATGAAGTAATATAAAGTCACAGAATGAGGAAGTTTCTTTTTGAAACACTTAGAAAATCCTTATAAAAATAAAATTCAGGCTTTCATTTTTTATAGATAGAGGTCTAGCTAGAAATAGTGTTTTTTACCCTTCTTTGGAATGACTGGTTAATTATATTCAATAATGGAAAAGTATTTTAAAAAGCTAATGCACTATGTCATAACCATTTATCACCAATAATCATATGAAAAAAAATCATCATAGTTGGTGGTCCACATTTTGGAAAACTCTGGCTATAGTTGCCTATGTTTTTCAGAAGGAAGATGTGATTAAGGTTAATTTGCTCAGGCACTGGAATCACACCTTCCATTTGGTCATATAAATGATTTAGAGGGATGGATGCTTTATCAGTCAGGGTCCAGCTGGGAAGGGAAATCACTCTAGCTCTTCAAGTAGAGTTAATTTAATAGTAGAAATAGGTTATGTAGTGTCAGAAAAGCCAAAAGGAGGTTGTGAGACAACCTAGAGATTAGTAGCAGCAGGAAGATAACAGAAGGGGTCATGCCAGACTCTACATACCAGGGTAGTCAGGAAGGTGCGAGAAGGGTACGGTTTGCTAGATGAGAGATGGGAGTAGAGCTTGGTAAGATCTTGAGCCATGGCAAAGGTGTAATTTATGCCAGACACCAAAAGAAGAAGAGAGAAAGAGGGAGGAAAAGAAATGCCCTCAGTCTGGGGATATAGCTCAGTTGGTAGAGTGCTTGCCTCACATGCACAGTCCCTGGCTTCAATCCCCAGCACCAGAGAGAGAGAGAGAGAGAGAGAGAGAGAGAGAGAGAAATGCCCTGGTCTCTCCCTTCCCTTGCCCTGCAATATTCCACTCTTGCCACCAAATGCTCAAACTTACCAGGAGACCAGAAGGAAGAGGTTCTAGGAAATGTGGCTCCCTATAATATGAGGCACAGGCAGGGAAGGACAAGAAACAGACTGGAAAGAAAACAGACTGCTGATCTTAATCATCATTAAAGATCATCTTAATAACCTGCATTTGAACCAACCAGAGGCTAACAAGACATTAGTGAATGGCATTTAGGAGGAACCTAATCACAAACCTTCCTCACTTCCTTCACCACTCTATTGAACTCCTCATCACACTCATCCTTACTCTTTTTTTCTTGTTTCTCAAAGAAATAAATGTCCCTTGTTAATATGAGTCTCAGATTGCATCCTGTCGTAGCTTGCTCCATCAATTAACCCAAGTGTTATCCCCTCTAGCACTGCACTTTCCTCTTTATTTTTTCAGCTAAGATTCATTAAAGAGAAACATACACTTTTTTCCCATTTATTATTACTCATTTTAATCTAATTTTTGTTATTATAGATTTTAAATCTGGCAAAGGTTAACAATAACACATCTTACCAAATGGCACTCCCCCTTACAAAACTTGACTGTTGAGTTTGATTCTCTTTGATCTCTCTTTCATGTTTTTTATTTTTTCATATTGGGGATTGAATCTAGTGGTACTTTACCACTGAGCTACATCCCAATCTTTAAAATTTTTGTTTGAGACAAATTCTTACTAAGTTGCTTAGGGACTTGGTAAATTACTGAGGCTGGCCTTGAACTTATGTTCTCCCATTTTAGCCTCCCTAGTCTTTAAGATTACAGTCATGCACCACTATGCCAGATTCAAATTCTTTCCTAACATGTATTTTTGAGACTATTTCCTCCAAATTTTCTCCTTTCTTAAATAGAAGGAGGACTAAAATTCTTGATTGGAAAAGGACAAGAAGATAAAAGCAATGCTAGGAAGAGAATAGACAACTCTTTCTTGGGAAGAAGTGGGAAGGTAGGTTTCAATGTTCCCAACAATGTCCTGGTTCAAAAATTGTCCTCAACAATGTCCTGGTTCTTTTGTGCCAACTAAAAGAACATGAGTGACTGTAAATTTCTGGTAAAACTGCCACTATGTTTCTCCTGAAAAGGAAAGGAAATATAGACATTCATATAGTTCCAAGGTAAGTGGATACTACTACAAACCAGCTCCTATATGTATGCAATGGATCTGGGCTGGGTATGATAATCCCTTAATACCTCCACCAGTGGCTGAAAAGGGTCTTCTCTAGCTTTGTAACAAAGGGCTGAAATATTAGAAGGAATTAAGTTCTTCAGTGGGAGTTTTAGTGACACTAATGAATGCCCACTCCTACAGAGGCCAGTCTACCCAGTCGTTTGGGTTCCAGAATTTCTTTCTACAAGGTCTGTAGCCTCCATCAATCATCTCATACTGTATCCAAGCCAGCTGGCTGGGATTTGAATTCCTCTCTCATTCCTGCTCTGATCTGTTTCTTTGGACTCAGCCCTATTTTAAGTATTTCATGGTTCATCTCATACAGAGATTATCCAGAGCATGTCTCTGACATCCAGTCACCGTTCTGTCTCTGCCCTGCCCTTCTGAATCAGACCTCTGTTTTTGAACCTTGAGGCTTTGCTATGAGCCTCAGTAGCCATACTTTCTTAGGATCAAACATTCCTTCCCCTGGCGGTGCTACCTCACGCCTGCTGATTGTCTCCTCTGACATCTTCCTGTGCACATGGGGTGAGAGAACATGGATGGGAGCAAACTGCACAATGGGCAAAACTTTCTCTTAAAAGACGGGTTCCATGTGGCTGAATACTTCTTATACAGTTAATCAGTTAATTAATCTATATTATGGAGCCCTCTACCTATGCAACCATGCCAAACGCCATGGAGGAGACAAGAGAATACTCACAAATCCAAACTCTAAAGACCTAATTGGTAGGTGAATAAACAAGTGACAATAATTGAAAAGTAGTTGGAGCTTATTTAAATCTAAATTTTTTACTGTGTGACTTTGAGACTTATACAGGTGAAGAACTTGACTTTCCTATACAATATGAAAGCAAAATCTATCCTTTTGGATTACTGTGAAGATTTTATAAGAAGATGAATAAGAAAAACCTGGTGAACATAGTGAAAAACTTTGATTATCTTAAAATACTTTTTAGTTGTCAATATATTTTTATTTTATTTATTTATATGCAGTGCTGAGAATTGAACCCAGTGCCTCACACATGCTAGGCAAGTGCTCTACCACTGAGCCACCACCACAACCCCCAAAACTTTGATTTTTTTCCATTGCTTCAGCATGGTCCATTCACATACTGAAACCCAATGGATGTTTGAAACAGGAAATGCTCCTAATTAGTTATACAGGTGGTAGAAAATCTACAAAGACCACAAGAGGCCGGAAAGGCACTTCAGAGATTGGCAGCAATAGGAAGTCACTACTATGCCTTTGCTGTGGAGAAGAGTCTTTGATATAACCAGAGTCACCAAGTGAAAGATGGAAACAGAGTGGGCATGTGGAGGCAGGGGACAGAGCCACAGAGAAGCTTCCCCTATGCTAGAGAAGGAGCCCTTGGCACAGAGGGAGAGACAGAAATAAAATCTGTTTTTTCCTCTCTTCATCCTCTCCACTCATATCTACAGGGAAGTCTTCCCATTAGCTGAACCCACCTTCCTTAGAAATGGGAATGTAGCTGGTGTGGTTCACCAGCTCCTTCCTGCAATGTAGGTGCACAAAGTAAGGGCTTGGAGAAGATTTAAGGGTAAACATACCAAGCATGAGCCCAGGCACTTGTCTTGGGGGAGTGGAGTGCTCAGGATGAGTGGTGTGTGTGCTGGAGAAAGGCACCACACTGCTGGGGGACAGAAGGCCATGCTGGGGTGTCAGGGGGAGTAAGTCTCAGCCAGTAGCAAGTGATCATTTTGATAGGCAATAGGGAATCATTGTCGATTACTCAATAAGAACAACAATAGGATAAATCTAATATCTAAACCAAGGCCTTGCAAGCATTTATTGTGTTTATACCCAAATAGGTTAACTACTTTTTAAACATTTTATTAATTTGACAAAAATTGTATGCATTTATCATGTAAAACAGGTTAAAATATTTTGAAATATACATTGTGGAATGGCTAACCAATGAACTAATCAACATGTGGATTACGTCACATTCTTAATAATTTTTCTGTGGTGAGAATACCTAAAATTTACTCTCTTAGCAACTGTCAAGAATGCATAGGAAAAAAAAGAATGCATAGGAATAAGACAGATATTATTACCCTATGTAAGGGAATGATTGCACGAATGGTGTAACTCTACATCATATACAACCAGAGAAATGAAAAGCTGTGCTCCATTTGGGTACAATGAGTCAAAATGCATTCTGGTGTCATTTACAACTAATCAGAACAAATAAAAAATATGACAAAATACCCGAACAGACACATCATCAACAAGAACCAGGTGGCAAATAAGCATATGTAAATATCATTGAAGAATTGCCAATGAAAACAACAATGAAATACCACTACACACCTATTAGAATGTCCAAAATTCAAACTACTGAACCCACCAATTGCCAATGAGAATGTGCAGCAATAGGAATTCTTATTTTTTGTTAATGAAGACACAAAATAGTACAGATACTTTGAAAGATAATTTGACGATTTCTTATGAGACTAACGTAGACTTAACATACAAACCAGCAACTGTACTTCTAAGTATTTGTCAAAACAAGTTAAAAACTAAGTCCACACAAAAACCTGCACATGAATATTCCTAACAACCTTATTTATTATTGCCAATACTTGGAAGCAACCAATATATCTTTTAATAGGTGAATGGATAAATAAACTATGTTACATTCAACTTGATACTATTTAGTAGTAAAAAGAAATGATTTATCAAGCCATGAAAATACAAGGAGAAACATTAAATATTACTGAGTGAAAGAAGTCACTCTGAAAAGGCTTCATACTGTATGTATGATTCCAACTATATGATGCTCTGGAAAAGGAAAAATATAGACTGGTCATTGACAGGGATTACAGGGTAGGGAGGGATGAACAGAGGATGAATAGGTGGACATAGAGGATTTTTAGGGCAGTAAAAATACTCTTTATGCTACTCTAACATGTCCAAACCCACAAAAAGTCTAACACCAAATATAAGTCTTATATAAACTATTGATTTGGGTGATAGTGATCTGCCCATATATTCATGGATTATAACAAAGGTACCACTTGGGTATGAGATGTTATATGGGAGCCAGGGAAAACTGGAAATATCTGACCCTTCTGCTCAATTTTGCTGGGAACCTTAAACTACTCTAAAAAATGAATTCTGTTTTAAAAAGAGACAATTGACTCCCTCTCTTGGCCTTGATTATCTTGTAACTGCTACCCCAGGCATAAAAAACAGATTTTTTTTCTATTGCCAAAAAAAGGACTGGTTGTTTTTAAAAGGTATTTTGTTGAGATAAAATTTACATACAATAAAATACACCCATTGTAAATGTTAAAAAAAGAATTCATTACATTGTTATTAACTATATTTATCATCTTATATGATATGTTTTGAAATTATTGCTCTTAACTAACTGAAACTTTGTACCCTTTGACAAACATCTTTCCTTTTAAATACTTTTAGATTAAGTATTTGGAATTTTAATGATAGTTATTCAAATAATCTACCTGCTGGTCCACTTGGGTAGTAAAAAACAAAAACACAGAATTTTACATGGAAATAATAGATGAATAAAAAGGAAATTCTTTCAATTATTTCTAAAATTCAGTGATAATTAAAGGATATCTAACTTAGCATTTATAGAACAGGATTATCATTCTTAATTAAAAGATTATTCACAATTTTTACACAGCTGCTTTGAAAATTTATAGTCTCATAAAGCTCAATTCTCTTTCTTAACGAATTTTCTTTGAAGATTGTACAATGTAATATAAATCTGGTGATCTCACATTGCAGATTATGAAGCAGAAAATCTGTGTTTCTTCCCACACAGCAGTTTGGCAGTTGTGAAATTTTGCTCAAGCATTTTGATACTACCTTAAACATTGCTGTCCACCTTGCCTGCTGCTGGGCACTGAGCTCCTCCAGAGCAGGAATGTCTTGTTCCTCTGACATTGACAACTTAGTTACACCGTCTGCCACACAGTAGGGGCAAAGTGTGTATTGCCAATTTGCTGTCATTAAATTAAATGTAGAGAATTCTTTATAAAAAAATCTTTCATTTAATTGACATATAACTATTTGCATTTATGTGGTACAGATCAGGGTAACTGGAATTTCTGTCACCTCAAACATTTATCATTCCTTCATGTTGGAACTTTCAAAATCTTCTCTATTAGATATTTCAAAATACACAATTAATCATCGGCAACCATAATTATCCAACTGTACTGTAGAACATTAGAAGTTACTTCCTCTATATGGAATATTCTTATGCATGAGGCCACCAGAGGATCCTGTTTCTGTCTGTTATGTAAATTGGGCTTGAAGTAGTGCTTCTGACAACCATGAAGCTTTTTGTGCCCTCTCTGATATTCTCTAACCATTATTCATATCTCTGTAGCAATCATGTGAAATTAGCTTCTGTGTATATCGGTTTTTGCAGTAGCAGAGTGAGCTACACAGGCCTAAGTTCAACCTTTATGAAGGTTAAAAAATACCTTACAACTGCAAGCAGTAATAGTTGTTAAGCATCTACTGTGAGCCTAGAACTGTGTCACACAGCCATTAACTCATTTAGTCCCATCATCCCAGATGAGGAATGCCTATAAGAAATTGAGCAACAAATGTGCCAATTTTGGCAACTTTGAAATAATTATTATGTTTGCAGAATTGGAAACTTAATATTTAATGGTTTGATGTGCTAGAAAACTACTTATTCTCTGTATGCCTGCAGTTACACTGCTTTCCTTATGGTGAGGTGAAGGTGTCACTGAATGTGAAACTATAGAATTTATTTCAGGTGGTTGTCTGGGCATATACAGGATTAGCTAATAATATCACCACTGCATGCCTCTTGTAATTTTTTTCTTCCATCTGTTTCCTGTGACACAAAGTCATCCTGATTCTTTCTCTGAAAATATATTTTATATCCTAGCCTTTCTACCATGTACTACAGGCTCTTGAGCCCAATCTGAATTACTATAATAGTTTATTAACTATCTCTTCAACTCCTGGATTTCTTCCATTTCTATACATGCTTTCTAGAATTATCTTCCTGAATCATCTGCTTTCAACATTGCTTTGTCTAGAATTGTGGTTACAAAATGTTAAGATTTCCAAGAATATTTCTGTCTAGCCTCTAAAAACTAAAAACTATTTTTCCCTTAACATGGTTTTAATGCAATCATTTTAAAAATAGCAGGATGGACATCTTTCAGAATATAGGCTATTACATCAATTTAATACTTTTAGTTTTATGTAAAATGTATTAGATAATATTCTTACTTTCCTCTTTTAAATGTGATTATTAAAAACATCACCACAGATAAGTATTGAGAAACACTGAACAATACAGCTCTAATAGGTACTTGGGCAACATATAAAACCAATTCCCAATGGGTGGTTGAGGAAGTGGGGGAGGGGCAGAATAAGAAATGGAAATATTTCCTTCCATCAACTCTACTGACCTAGCATTGTCTTTGCAATCTATCCCCATACCTTCCAGGCTGATGGAACACCTCATTGCATGACTCACCCATTGCTACAGGTTAGGAGTCTCTTCCCTGTCAATCCTGGATCATAACACCCTTCCTAGCTCTTCATTGGGATGAGAGTGAAAAATATGGAGCACCATGTATCCCATGCTTTGGACTCAAGCAGCTCTGCATTAGCAATCTTAGGTGCATTGCTTAACTGTCTGACAAACTCAGGCAAGTTTTCTTGTGGTAAAAATGTCTAGTACATTTAGTTCCTGATAAATCACAATTGCTCAAAAAATTGTAGTTATCATATTTGTATAACTTTATTTTGGAACATAAGAACAGGAATGGAAAAGGTGAAAGTGTTGTTCCAGAGCTGTTTGTAGGTGCTTAGTCACAAAATTGAATTATAGATTCTGAGTCACCTTCTTCACTTCCTTTCTCTAGAACCTTCTTAACACTACTCATTTTGTCTACTACAATACAGATTGCAAACTATGTTTACTTGTTGATACGTACAGTGAGTTCCTGATTTTTCTTAACATCTAGGTGAGTTGTTATTGAGTGCTACTTGTTAGGGAATATGTCACATCATTTCAGAGAAACAAAAATTAATCCAATTCTTCCCTTGAGTATGAATTTTAGGTATATGGAAATAGAATCTGAGGGGGTGGGAGGTAAATCCAGGAAACAGAGATCCTAGGACTAGTGCTAAAAGGTCCCATAAATCCTCAGTCAAAAGCTGAGAGGCAACAGTCAGGCTCTGCTTAAGTGGAATAGTAAAGGTCAGCTTTGCTTATTTTTGCTGCTTCAGGGAGAGAAGAGGCAGACCTAAATATATTTAAGGACTTAAAACAGAATGAAGTTGAGACTGTCTGGGTTATCTGACTACTGGACTTTTTCAGTATCACTGGATTCCAAACAGATTCCATCTGTGTGAAATGTTCAAAACCCACTTTGAGAAAACAGTCAGAAGACAGAGAACTACAAAGCCTCTGTGGAAAAGAAATCCCATCTAAGAAAGCTGATGTGCAGGGTGTATGACCTTGCATATGTAAATATCATCTGCAAATAATCATAAAACATGGCACTTCCTGAGCTCATCTCCTTGTGAAAGTTTGTCTCTTTTCCTGAAAAATCTGTAAATGTGTGAACTTTGATGCATACCTACAAAAGTGAATTTTGATACCTTAAAACAGCAATGAATTTATATTTTTGAGTCCATTAGTAAAGAAATTTTAAAGTACTGATGCATCCAGTATTGGCTTCAAGATATTTATTTGCATAATAGTACATTTCTTTGTGCATGTACCCCATGCATTATCAAAGTGCTTGGTAGTAAAGAATGGGAAGGGCAAGACAGATGATTGTGATTCATTCCCTCACCAGCAGGATACAGTCAAGTGTAATCAAGAAGTCTTAGAAGGAGCTGGAGGAAAGGCCAAGCCTGACAATCTCTTGGAAAAGATCTTGAGCCGTGGTGGCTCATACCCTTGCCTTTTACTCTTCTGGAACTCTAGGTCCTTGGAAAAGGTAAGATTCTAGGTCAAACCCAGGAAAATATGAAAATGATGAATCATAGCAAGAAGAAGAACTTGGAGTTATAAGCAGTTTTGAACACTACACTGGAGGCAAGTGATTTTTAAATCCCCAAGGAAATTGCAGGTGGTGCAGAAAGACAGGGTGGAGTCAGAAAACATCCGTGGTGTGTTTTTGAGTTGTCTTGGATAGTTCTCCACCGTGACTTGAAAGCAGCATTGCAGCTGTTTCTCCATTAGGTTTAATCTGTCACTGATAGAGGAGTTTTAAAGACAGCCTTAAAACTTTTCCATCTAGCACTAGAGCTTATATCATAATGCCAAAATATAGCTATGAAGAGAATAAACAAGTAAAACCTCAAACAGTGGACTACAAAATGGAAATTTGATAGAAAGTCTCTGAGTGTTTTCTTTATTAGTAAAATAGGAAGTTGGGGCAGTTATCAAGTTCTCCTCTTGCCATAACCACATAATGGTAAATAAAGCTTATAAAATATTTTTATTTGACAGTTTGCTAATTTTTAATCTTATTTTGTTTAAGAGTGTTTAGTGTAAGCGTAAGAATGAGCTTTGGAAAGCATTCTTAGCTTAGATTATGTAATTTTCAAGTTACAGGGGTCTTAGGAATAAAATAATCCAATATTTTCACTTTGCAGTAGTGAGAAAGAAGACTCACAAAATTTGGGAGAGACTTAGACAAGGTCACAAAATACATTCACTTATTATTATGTATATTAATGGTCTACAATGTGCCAGGCATTTACTGCTGAACCATAGGTGCTGGATAGACTATGGAATGCCATACTCTTCTTAATTACACCATTTTCTTCACAGGAAAATGGTGCCAACTAGTTATTTTATGCATAAATAATCAAGTAATTAAAATCTACCCCCTTGACTACTGGACAAGTCAATGGAAATATAAATCAGGGTGCCGCAATCTGATATGCAGTTCTTCTGATATTATCAAATTTGCTCTTTGTGAAGAATGAATACTAAGGAAAAGTAGGTGGTTTGTTTAAGCTTCATTACCCAGTCTGGAGAGCACAGGGTCCAGATTGACAATGTGGCAGATGAGCCAATTCCCAAGTGACCTGAATTCCCATTATCCTTGCATAAATCCTGGGAGAAACAAACTTGATGAGACAATGTATTTATATAGAGGACTGAGGGCTATGAGGGACATGTGTAAGTATGATCAGTGGGAAAGGCCAGAAACAGCAAAATGTAGAACATGAGGTTGAAAAAAATAAAAAGCAACCAAAAGAGAAGACATGTGAGATTTTTAAGCCACAGTAAGGATGTGGATTTTATTTTGCCAAAGAATAACAAGATCATTTTGTGGCTTTCAAAGCTGTCTCACAAAATCTAATGCAATATACAACCTAAAACAGCACTAAATTTTATAATATATTAAGCAGTTATTATTGACTGCATAGGGGATAGAAAAAGGGATTCCGTTAAATGTTAAGATCAAGATGAAAAAGCAAAAAAGTATTTATAATGGCCAAATGTTAAAGAGGTAAAGAAAAATATTTTTTTAGGGCCCATGACCTTCTCCAAACCAACATGATCCTTTGGGATCCAGTTATAAATTTTCATAATAATGTAAACAAAATTTTATCAGTAGCAGTAAGACTATGGAAAGAAAATCAGGGGAAAAACAAAACTCTGGCTTAAGTTAAAACATTATTAAGTAAGCTTAATTTATGACAAGTAATTTATCTTCTACCTACAGGTTAATACTGCAGCTTCACTTAGCAGGGAGTGGGGAGATAAAATATAGAAGGGAATAAAGACGTTCACACCACCTTTTATATAAAATACTTCTTGGATGATTATTCTCTGAGCCTTCACTAAAAATTCCCTTTGATGGAAAATTTGTAAAGGGAATAACATTTTTTTTCTACCTTATTAGGATAGTGAGGAAACAGGTAGGCGTTCAGAAATGTGTACGTGTATGTATGACAAGGTACCATTCAAGTTCTACTTGAAACCTTAGGCAGAAACCTGCTCCTCCATGGAGAGTTTCCTGGTAACATTAAGAAACATGGGAAATTACCACCATCTAAGAAAGAAAGAAAGAAAGAAAGAAAGAAAGAAAGAAAGAAAGGAAGGAAGGAAGGAAGGAAGGAAGGAAGGAAGGAAGGAAGATGGGAGGGGAAATCAGGAAAAAGGCGATTTAAGCTTCCTTAGTAGATTTTATTTTCTATACAATTACCAGCAGATCAGGAATCCTTTTAGATTTCAGTAGGTCTTAAGACCTTCATGATGGCTCTGTGAATTAAGGGTAAATGTAGGAAGGAGCTTAGTGCAATTAGTTGGTTTCAAAACCAAATAAGCAATCATATCCAAAGAGCTCTCATGATGAACTGGTGCCATCCTGGGAGGTGGTACTTGGTGACATGTCAAATATCAACATTAATTTCAACTGACTTAAATTAGAACTTTGGAGTCAGCATTTCTATTACCATTTAGTATTCAGTTTTAAAATTGTGTCCCCTTCATGTTTGTTCCCATCCCACATTGTAACCATAGAAATAGAGCTTCAATTCATGAGTAAACAAATAATACAAAATCAATGGAACAATAAAACATCATTTTTAATGAAGTATGAGATAGCCATGCAATAGGATACTATATAGCCATAAAAACATTATTAGAAAATAATATTTAAATTATATATTGGAGATATTTACCATCTGTGGTTAGTTTTAAAAGCATGATACAAAATAGCATTATAGAATATGTCAATTTTATAAAAGAGAAGTATAACCAGAAATGTAAAATATCATAATAACATACATAAGATATTAACAATAGCTGTTTGAAGTGTAGGATTATGGTTTCATTTTTTTGTTATTTTACATGTTTATATTTTCTAACATAAATATGTGGTCTGTAATATAAACAGGAAAATAATGTGGCACTCATCCTAGATTAGAAAAATAATACATGAAACTATTAGCTGAATAGTTCAGGATTCCATAGTGGTTTTTATCAAATCTGATGACCTTAGTGATCTCCTTGTCATACATACACGTACACATTGAAAGATTCCCTCCTTTTCTTCTGAGCCAGGGAAACCTTGAGAACACATCTGCAGGATGTTATCTTCTGTACACCAGAAGGGAAGGCAGTATGAGGATCTATTCTCAGCTCCTGCTGAGTACTAGGACGTGAGGGAGTAGAAAAGTGATTTTCCAAGGGGTTGTGGCTCAGTGGTAAGGTGCTTGCTTAGCATAAATGAGGCACTGGGTTCAATCCTCAGCACCACATAAATGTAAAATAAAAAAATATGTGTCCATCTAAAACTAAAAAAATAAATATTAAAAAAGAAAAGTGATTTTCCTAGTTTCTGAAAGACTGATGATTTTAGGATAAAGAGACTGAATAAAATCAAACTTCATTTAGGAAGGAAGTTAGCAAAAGAGGTTTTGAGTCTAGACAATATTCAAAATGAAACAAGAATTTTCAGGAAAGAAGGGAGAAATTCAGAGGGATCCAAGATGGCAGGCTAGAGGGAGGCTGCCTTCTGTGTTGCTCCGTGCCCTGGAATTCTAGTAGTGGGAATACTGTTTCTCTGAGAGTTATTAGAGGACCCCCCACAGCTGTTCCCGCCTAGGAATCCACACTTAGGCAGGCTACCCAGCCACTGCCCACACACAGAACCTCTGGCCACTACTCCCATGTGAACCCCCATCTACAAACATGAGGCTGCCACGGTTGCCTCCATCTTGAGATTGCAACCACTGACATAGTCCCCTACATGCAGTAGCCTGCACATGGGGACACGATCTGGAGACAGCCATCAGCCACAACACTGCACAATACAGAGCTGCATCTCTGAACACCCCACCTAATGCCACCACCTTGCCTGACCCGACCCGACACTCCATCACTGAAAGCAGCTGCCTACATCTTGGGACACCTTTGTCTCCATCTTTAGTTGGGCCAACTCCCAGCTTGGAACACCTGCTGGGGCCTAGAAACATTATCAAGGTACCTATAGTCCCCAACTCCCCCCTGTCCTCCACAGCCGCTAACCTGACACAGTGCCTGTGGCTACTCAGTGGGTCCATGGCTTGCAAAGCCTGGTTCTGAACTGCCCAATTCAGAACAGCTCTCCATGATGGTTGTGCAGACCCCAGAGTGCAGCCCACAAGACCTCTGAAGAGAGAGGTTCCTGATTGGGAAGTAGAAAGGGAGTGAGTGAGTGGGATATTTGGGTTAAAAGGTGGTTCTATTCCCAGTTTTCCAAGAAATCTCTATACTGCTTTCCATATTGGCTGCACCAATTTGCAGTCCCACTAGCAATGTATGAGTATACCTTTTCCCCCACATCCTCGCCAACACTTATTATTGTTTGTATTCTCAATAGCTGCCATTCGGACTAGAGTGAGATGAAATCTTAGAGTAATTTTGATTTGCATTTCTTTAATTGCTAGAGATGTTGAACATTTTTTCATATATTTGTTGATTGATTGTATGTCACCTTCTGAGAAGTATCTGTTAAGTTCCTTGGCCCATTTACTTATTGGGTTATTTGTTTTTTTGGTGTTTAGCTCCTTGTGTGTTTTTTTTTTTTATATGCCCTAGAGATTAGTGCTCTATTTGATGTGAATGTGGTAAAAATTTTCTCCCAAGCTGTAGGCTCTCTATTCACCTCACTGATTGTTTCTTTTTCTGAGAAGAAGCTTTTTAATTTGAATAATCCCACTTATTGATTCTTGATTTTAATTCTTATGCTATAGGAATCTTTTAAGGAAGTAGGGGCCTAATCTGATATGATGGAGATTTGGTCTACTTTTTATTCTATTAGACCCAGAGTCTCTGGTTTAATCCCCAGATGTTTGATCTACTTTGAGTTGAGTTTTGTGCGTGGTGAGGAATAGGGGTTTAATTTCATTTTGTTGCAAATGGATTTCCAGTTTTCCCAGCTTCATTTGTTGAAGAGGCTATCTTTTTTCCAACATATATTTTTGGTGCTTTTGTCTAATATAACTGTATTTATCTGGGTTAGTCTCTGTGTCCTCTATTCTGTACCACTGGTCTACCAGTCTAGTTTGGTGCCAATACCATGCTGTTTTTGTTACTATTGCTCTGTAAATAGTTTAAGTTTTGGTATAGTGATGCCACTTGCTTTACTCTTCTTGTTAAGGATTGCTTTAGCTATTCTGGGTCAAGGACTTAAAAACAGAATACTACAGGGACACAGTCACATCAATGTTTATTGCAGCACAATTCACAATAGCTAAAGTGTGGAACCAACCTAGATGCCCATCAGTAGATGAATGGATAAAGAAAATGTGGCATATATACACAATGGAATATTACTTAGCAATAAAAGAGAATAAAATAATGGAATTTGCAGTAAATGGATGGAGTTGGAGAATATAATGCTAAGTAAGCCAATCCCAAAAAAATCAAATGCAGAATGTTTTCTCTGATATAAGGAGGCTGATTTGTAATGGGCTTGGGAGGGGGAGCATGGGAAAATTAAACAAACTCTAGATTAGGCAAATGGGAGGGAGGGAAAGGGAGGAGGCAAGGAGGTAAAAAAAGATGGTGGAATGAGATGGATATCACTACCCTAAGTACATGTATGAAGACACAAATGGTGTGAATATACTTTGTATACAACCAGGTGTATAAAAAATTGTGCTCTATATGTGTAATATGAATTGTAATACATTCTACTGTCATATATAACAAATTTGAATTAAAAAAATTTCAAAAAAGAAAGGGAGGAGTTGAGTGAAATAGAGTTTAGAGACTAAATTAGAGACCAGGAATTGTGAGGTCTACAGGTGATATATGGAGATAAGATCAGGTGCCCACATTACATAAGTGGGTCCCAAGGAGATCTTTGGGGTCCAGTCTCCCATCCGGGACCAGCAAGTGCTATACCTCACCTCCAGGAACTCTGCCCCCAAGACCGACCCTCCCACCATAAAACCTTCACCATCCTAAGGATGGAGATATCAGCAAACAACAGACAACCCCACCTATTGGATGAGAAGGGAAGCAGGAATATTGAGCTCCAACAAAACCAATTCTTGAATTTTCCTTTGGGGTTTCTTTCTTTTCTCTTTTTTTCCCCCCTTCCTTTCTCTCTCCTTCTTCTCCTGCCCTCACATTCCCAATATTCGTGAAACCAAGTACTTTTCATGAATTGGGGTACTGAGGACTGGAATGTCTGATTAGTATATTACAGTTGTCTTGTATATTTTTTTATCTCCTATTTTTACATTTTTTAATTCTTCTTAATTTTCATGTATTTTTTTTTGTTTGTTGTACTCTCTCTATTGTCTTCCCACTTACTTGTCTTTCCAAAATCACTTTCTCTCTTTTCTCCTGCCAACTTTTTAGATTCCTCTTTCAAGTATCCTAAGATCTAATAACTCTATATCCTTACCTACTACCCCCTCAACATCTCATTCTACACCCCATCCCCAGTTCTCTCTGTCCATCATCAGAGACCCTTTTGCAAACTACTGTAATAATAATATAAACATATTTTAGATAATAATTGAACTCAACATTTTTGTATATTGTGACAAAACCATAAACATTTTAATAGTAGCTATTTGGTTTAAGGCTATGTATTGCTTATACTGGAATCTGTAAATATTGTTCTCCCCTTAAAGGAGAGGTATTTGAACCCTTCAGGGAAACTATAAGTCTATCGGGTAAAAACTGCAACACCTCAGATCTGCAGTGCTAGAGGGGAAGACACACGAACAACATGAAAAAACAAAGGAAGAAAGAGCCCCAAACAAACCAAGATGCTACATTTTTAGAATCCATGGCCAGCACTGCAGAAGAAATTACAGAGAAGGAGTTCAAGATGTACATAATTAAAATGTTCTGTGAATTAAAGGATAATAAGAACAAATACAGGCAGCAAAAGATCATTTGATAAAGACCTACATAAGCAAATACAGGAAGCAAAAGATTACTTCAATAAGGAGATAGAGGTTCTGGAAAAAAAAAAAACAACAACCAGAAATCCTTGAAATGAAGGAAAACAATAAACCAAGTTAAAAACTCAATAGGAAGCATCACCAACAAATTAGATCACTTGGAAGACAGAACCTCAGACAGTGAAGACAAAATATATAATCCCTTTTTTACAAAGATTTTTAAAAGAGGCACTGGGTTCAATCCTCAGCACCACATAAAAATAAATAAAATAAATAAAGTAAACAATGTTTACTTTATTTATTTTATTTATTTTTATGTTTATTTATTTTATTTTTATGTGGCGCTGAGGATTGAACCCAGTGCCTCAGATGTGTGAGGCAAATGCTCTACCACTGAGCTATAACCCCAGATCCCAAATATATAATGTTGAAAATAAAGTTGATCACACAATGAAAATGGTGATAAACCATGAGCAGAACAGTTAAGAATTATGGGATAACATAAAAAGACCAAAAATTAGAATTATAGACGAGGAGAGCATAGAGTTACAAACCAAAGGAATGAACAATCTATTCAATAAAATAATGTCAGAAAATTTCCCAAACATGAAGAATGAATTGGAAAATCAAACACAAGTGGATTTCAGGACACCAAATGTTCAAAATCCCAATAAATCTACACCAAAGCACATTATAATGAAAATGCCTAGCATACAGAATAAGGAGAGAATTTTAAAAGCCACAAGATAAAGGAATCAGATTACACATAGGGGGAAACTAATTAGGATCTATGCAGATTTTTCAACCTAGACTCCGAAAGCTAGAATATCCTGGAACAACATATACTAAGCTCTGAAAGAAAATGGATGCCAACCAAGAATCTTGCATAATTAAGCTTTAGATGTGATGATGAAATAAAAACCTTCCATGAAAAACTAAAGTTAAAAGAATTTACAACTAGAAAACTTGCACTACAGAACTTCCTCAACAAAATATTCCATGAGGAGGAAATGAAAACAACAATAAAAATCAGCAAAGGGAGGTAGTACACTAAAGTAAAAACCAAACAAAAGAGAAACCAATTCAAGTTAAATACCAAAAATAAATAAAAATTACCATGAATACAAATCATGTCTCAATAATGACTCTGAATGTAATGGCCTTAAGTCACCAATCAAAAGACATAGACTGGTAGACTGGATTTTTAAAAAGATCCAACAATATGCTTCCTTCAAGAGACTCATAGGAAAAGACATCCACATAATAAAGGCAAAAGGTTGGGAAAAACAATACCACTCACATGGACTGCGGAAGCAAGCAGGGGTTTCCATCCTCATATTAATAAAGTAGACTTGAAGCCAAAGTTAATCAAAAGGGGTTAAAGAAGGCTATTACATACTGCTTAAGGGAACCATACAGCAAGACATAACAATTACAAATATATTTGCCCCAAACAATGGAGCATCTACATTCATCAAACTCTTCTCAACTTCAAGAGTCAAATAGACCGCAAAATAATTATGCGTGACTTTAACATACCTCTTTAATCACAGGATAGATCTTTCAAAGAAAAACTAAACAAAGAAACTACAAAACTCAATACTACAATCAACAAATTAGACTTAACAGACATATATAGAATATCTTATCCATCAATGAGTGAATACACTTTCTTCTCAGCAGCACATAGATCCTTCTTTTTTAAAAAAAAATATCTATTTTTTACTTGTATTTGGACACAATATATTTATTTTGTTTATTTATTTTTATGTGGTTCCGAGGATCGAACCCAGGGCCTTGCATGTGCTAGGCGAGCTCTACCACTGAGCCACAACCCCAGCCCCCTACATGGATCCTTCTTTAAAATAGATCATATATTATGCCACAAAGCAACTCTTAAAAAACACAAAAATGTAGAGATACAACCCTGCATGCTATCAGATCATAATGGAATGAAATTAGAAATCAATTATAAAATAAAAAATAAAAGGTACTCCAATACCTGGATACTAAATAATATGCTACTGAATGAACAATGGGTTGCAGAAGACATCAAGGAGGAGATTAAACAATTTTTAGAGATAAATGAGAATACTGATACAATCTCTGGGACACTATGAAGGCAGTACTAAGAGGAAAGTTCATTGGATGGAGTGGATTCTTTAAAAGAAGAAAAAGTCAACAAATAAATGACCTAACATTATATCTCAAAGCCTTAGAAAAAGAACAAATCAACACCAAAAGTAGTAGAAAACAGGAAATAATAAAAATCAGAGCTGAAATCAATGAAATTGAAACAAAAGAAACAATTAAAAAATTTGAGAAAACAAAAAGTTGGTTCTTTGATAAAACAAAATTGATAAACCCTTAGCCATGCTAACAAAGAGAAGGAGAGAGAAAACTCAAATTACTAACATCCATGATGAAAAAGGAAATATCATGACGGACAATAAATGAAATACAGAAGACAATTAGAAATTATTTTGAAAATTTGTACTCCAATAAAATAGAAAATATCAAAGGCATCGACAAATTTCATATGATTTCCCCAAACTGAATCAGGATGATATACACAAGTTAAACACATCAATTTCAAGCAATGAAATTGAAGAAGCCATCAGAAGCCTACCAACCAAGAAAAGCCCAAGACAGATTGATTCACAGCTGAGTTCTACAAGACCTTCAAAGGAGAACTAATACCAATACTCCTCAAATTATTCTATGAAGTAGGAAAAAGGGGAACACTTCCAAACTCATTCTGTGAGACCAATATCACCCTGATCCCCAAGCCAGAAAAAGACACATTAAAAAGATAAAACTTCAGACCAATATCTCTAATGAACATAGATGCAAAAATTCTCAATAAAATTCTGGCAAATCAAATAAAAACATATTAAAAAGATAGTGCTCCATAATCAAATGGGGTTCATCCCAGGAACACAAGGTTGATACAACATACGGAAATCAATAAATGTAATTCAGCACATAAATAGACTTAAAGATCAGAACCATATGACCAACTCAATAGATGTGGAAAAAGCACTCAACAAAATACAGCACCCCTTTATGTTCAAAACACTAGAAACACAAGGGATAACAGGAACATATCTCAACATCGTAAAGGCTATCTATGCTAAGCCTCAGGCCAACATCATTCTAAATGGAGAAAAAATTGAGAAGGCATTCCCTCTAAAAACTGGAACAAGACAGGGATACCCTCTTTCACCACTTCTATTTAACATGGTTTTTGAAACACTGACTAAGCAATTAGACAGACAAAAAACAATTAAAGGGATATGGATAGGAAAAGAAGGATTCAAATTAGCACTATTTGCTGATGACATGATAACTAGAGGATCCAAAAAAATCCACCAGAAAATTTCTAGAACTAATAAATGAATTCAATAGTTATTGCATACTAGACAAAGGCACCAAAAACATATATACAGAGGAGAAAAGATAGCCTCTTCAACAAATGAAGCTGGGAAAACTGGAAATTCATATGTGGCAAAATGAAATTAAACCCTTATCTCTCACCATGCACAAAACTCAACTCAAAGTGGATCAAGGACCTAGAAATTAGACCAGAGACCCTGCGTTTAATAGAAGTAAAAGGAGGCCCAAATCTTCATCATGTCATAAACCCTGACTTCCTTAAAAAGACTCCTATAGCACAAGAATTAAAATGAAGAGTCAATAAATGGGATGGATTCAAACCAAAAATCTTCTCAGCAAAAGAAACAATCAGTGAGGTGAATAGAGAGCCTACAGTATGGGAGTAAATTTTTACCACATTCACATCAAATAGAGCACTAATCTCTAGGATATATAAAGAACTCAAAAATCCTAACAACAAACAAACAAAAAAACAAAACAACAACAACAAAAACAACAACAAATAACCCAATCAACAAATGGGCCAAGGAACAGAACAGATATTTCTCAGCAGATGATACATAACAAATCAACAAATACATGAAAGAATGTTCAACATCTCTAGAAATTAGAGAAATGCAAATCAAAACTACTCTAATATACCATCTCACTCCAGTCAGAATGGCAGCTATTAAGAATACAAACAACAATAAGTGTTGGTGAGGATGTAGGGAGAATGGTACACTCATATATTGCTGGTGGGACTATAAATTGGTGCAATCAATATGGAAAGCAGTATGGAGATTCCTTGGAAACCTTGGAATGGAACCACCATTTGACCCAGCTATCCCACTCCTCAGTTTATACCCAAAGGACTGAAAAACAGCATACTATAGCAACATAGCCACATCAATGTTTATAGCAGCACAATTCAGAATAGCTAAATTGTGGAACCAAACTAGATGCCCTTCAGTATTTGAATGGATAAAGAAACTGTGGTATATATACACAATGGAATATTACTCAGCATTAAAAGAGAATAAAATCATGATATTTGCAGGTGAATGGATGGAGTTGGAGGATATCAAGCTAAGTGAAGTAAGCCAATCCCCCCAAATCAAAGGCCAAATGTTTTCTCTGATATATGGATGCTGGTCCATAACAGGAGTTGGGAGGAGCATGGGAGGAATGGAGGAACTTTGGATAAGGCAAAGGGGATGGAGGGGAAGGGATGGGGCTTGGAGGTAGGAAAGATGGTGGAATGAGATGGATATCATTATTCTAAGTACATGTATGAAGACACAAATGGTGTGACTCTACTTTGTGAACAATCAGAGACATGAAAACCTGTGTTTTATATGCGTACTATGAATTGAAACACATTCCGCTGTCATTTGTAACAAATTAGAATAAATAGGTAAATTTTTTTAAAAAGAAGGGAGATACTTCAAAAAGGGAAGTTCCTTTGGGAATGAGGCAGCCGCTTCCTTCCCCATTTCTTTCTTGAAATCTGTGTTCCAATTTTATAGAACTCTCAGGGGGTTCCTAACCCTTCCCTTCTGTCTTCCTATTCAGATTATTCCCTCTTACATTCCCACCTCTTCCCCTAACTCCTAGCAATGATAGTCTGCTGGTGTCAGATGCTACAATATCACCTTTGATGCTAAAAATGCAATAGGTCTCCAACCCAGTCACTTCCATACCATCTTGTGTTTATCCTTATCATAGGTGTCCCACAGCACATCTATCCTGCTTACAAAACAAAAAAGTGGACCAAGGTTCTTAGAGTAGTTGCCATTAGAATGGTTCACTATTGGAATTTTGTTGTTGTTGTTACTAGGGCTTGAACCCAGAGGTTCTTTACCATAGGGCCGTATCCCAGCACCACCCCCCTGTGTATATATATATATATGGTTGTTTTCTTTTTTATCATATATATATATATATATATATATATATATATATTTCAGTANTCCATATTTCCCTCCAATTCCCAAGGGCCTACTAGGACAGAATCACAGACTAAAAATAGCTTAGACTAATTTAGGCTCAGTTAGGCAAGCAATTTCTTATTCCCATCTCACTTCATCAGCCCCATCCCAAAAATGTGTGTCAGTTTTTTGTGCATTACATTTCACTAAATTAATTAAGAGTGAAGTGGTGGAATCAGCAAGACTCAAGGCATAGTTTTAATATGATAGACAATTCCCAGATACTGACTATGTTCTTATATAGGCACTAAGAATTCAGTAGTGAGTTTTATAAAGAAAAGTCCCTACACTCATGGATCTCATAATCAAATCAGGAGAAACAGTCAATGAATGAATTATCTGTCAAGTGGTGATAGTACTATAAAGAAAACTGGGAAAACAGATAGAGTGATGTCCTGAACTTCTTTTTCAAGGATACACTTTTTTATCGTGTATGATCCAGAAAGTTTTTCTGGTGAGGTCACCATAGCAGAGGCATCAATGAAGGCAGAGTCAGCTGTGCTGTTGTCCCACTGGGAGGATCATTCCGGAAGGAGGGAGCAAAAAGGACAAAACCCCTAGGGCAGAGACACTTTTCCTGTGTTAGAAACAGAAGACAGGAAGTAGAAATGCAGAACCACATTTGTTTGCAAGTTTCAGCAGGGACCACATCTGCTAGCACCTCCCTGCCAAGCTAGATACACAGCCAACCTGAGAAAAAAGGGTGAGGAAATCAGCTCCCCTCTTTAGTGGTTGGAACTGCAAAGTCACATGGCAAAGGACATAGAAAAATGGGTGAAAAATTGAATTCTTTTGGAAAGTCTTTACCCAAATCCCCAATTACTCAGAATAAAAAACAGAGTAGGAATTATGAGAAAATGATATTTTTTCCTATACATAGTTAATGTAGGAAATAACTGGTCAGATTTTTTAAAATATTGGATCCCTCTTCTATTCCTAGGATGAAGTCAGTGTGTTCATGAGATATATGATTTTGGTATTTATATACCTGGTTCAGTAAGGTGTGGATGGGCTTCTGCAGATCGAGAGCAGATGCACTTGAATGAACTTGGCCTCTGATTTTCTTACCTTACATTGTCTAATTTGATTTGATATGAAAGCAATATCGGTCTCTTGAAAGTAACTAGAAAGTTTAACCTCTTCCTATTCTATGGATTAATTGGTATCAGGTGGGATCAATTGCTTCTTGAAATATTTAGTGAAGTTTGCCAGTAAAGCCATTTGACACTATTTTCTTTATGAGGCAGTTTTAAATGTGAATTCAATCTTTTAATCGGAACCTAGCATGAGTTCCTATTTAATTATTCTTGTGTTAGTTTTAATGTGTTTTTCTAAGAATTTTTCAGCTTTAATTTGCATTTAGTTTGTTCATAATATCTTTCTAGTATTACTTAATGTCTAAAAGATGTGTAGATATGTGCAGAAATATTCCACACTGCAATTCTGTAATTGCTTACTTTTGTATTTTTTGATAAGTTTGCAATAGGTTTATCAATTTCTTCATTACACAAATAATATAAAATATGCATAACCTATACTATGCTACTAATTTACATTATACTGATCATATTAACTAAGGCAAGTAGACAACGTGAAAACAACTAGAGTCATGGATATTTGGGGGAAGAAAACAGAAAACCTATCACTAGTTGCAAATTATATGATACTACTCCAAGAAAACCCTGGTAAATTAATGATAAAATTAATTTAAAACAAAAGAATTCAGTAATTACCAGGAATTAAGATAGCATAAAGAAATCAGTGGCTTAAATTTAAGCAAAACAACTTCTGCTAAGGGGAGGGGGGGATAGGAAGGGTAGCAGAATACAACAGACACTAGTATGGCCCTATGTATAAATGTGGCTGTATAACCAATGTGATCCTGCAATCTGTACACGTGGAAAAATAAGATTACGTACCCCATTTGAATCAAATGTATGATATGTCAAGATCATTGTAATGTTTTGAGCAATTAATAAAAAAATAAAAACAAAAAACGACTTCTGCTTTTGTCAGCTTTTTTATCTCTGTGACCAAAGGACCTGACAAAAACAACATAGAGAAAAGGAAGTTTATTTGAGGCTCATAATTTCAGAGGTCTCAGTCCATAGATGTTGACTTCATAGCTGTTGCTTGAGGCCAAGGAGAACATCAAGGCAGAAGGGAATGGTAGAGGAAAGCAGCTTAGGACTTGGCAACAAGGAAGCAGAGAAAGAGGGTTCTACTCACCAGAGTCAAAATATAAACCCCTAAGGCATGCCCCGAGGGGCCTACCTCCTCCAACCACACCCTACCTGTCGAGTTACAGCCCAGCTAATTCATATCAGTGGATTAAACACCAATTCGGTTTATACTCTCATATCCCAATCATTTCTACTCTGAAAATTCTTGCATTATCTTGCACATGAGCTTTTGTAGGACATAACATATTCTAATCATAACAACTACTTAGACAACATAATAAAAGATAAAACTATATTTAAATAATGTGATAAAATTGAAAATCTTAGAGATGTTCATACAAGAAATGTGCAAAACCCCCGTATGATGAAAACAATTCTAAAAGATGCAAAGGCAAATCTGAGCAAATACAAAAGGCATCCCTTGCATTTGGATATGATGAGTCAACATTATAAAGATGTCAGTTTTTCTTAAATTTATTTTATAATTTAATGTGATTTAAATAAAAACATCAACAAACATTTTTTTTTTTTTGCTGAAGTTAAAACAATTGAAACACAACTTCATGAGGAAAATCAAGCACCAAGAATAACAAGGATAACACAGAAATGCTAAGTGACTAATCTCACAATATATAAAAATATATTATAATTTCTTAATAATTAAATTGGTGTGGAACTCACAAGTGAATTAATGAACATGTCATCTGAGTAGACTATGTCTAGAAATAGACCCTGGTACACATGGAAATTTAATATATGATAAAGATGATGTCTAAAAACACAAGGATGGAAGTGAAGGTTTTGATAAATGGTATTGGAATAAGTAAAGCTATTTGGAAGAAGATAAAATTGACTCCATAATTCATACCACACACAAGAAAAACTTTCCAAAGAAACTAGATATATACATATAAAAAGGAAGCCATGCAAGTACTGAGAAGTATAACTCCCCCCACACCCTAGCTGTAGTGGGAAGACAATTTGTGACTTAAAACCTATGTTTGATGAGATTTAAAGAATTTATACAACTGTCTTCTGACCTTCTAAAGAAGAATCATTGGTTAACTGAACAGTTGTTCCCCAAATAAAATGTATCATTTTCCGTGTCTTTTGTCAAAATCATCTCCTTTAGTTTTCAGCAATTAATTATGATGTGCTTACTTCTATCTGGCAAGTTAGGGTTCTGTAAGACTCCAACCTGCCACATGCAACAAGTACTAACTCTGGAACACATTAAGAAAATACACAAAGTCACTTGATGGTGAATAGAAGTGGGACAATAATTGTTGAGAGGAGCCAAAACTTGGAAGAAATCTACATAGTGTAAATTTACCCCTTTTACAACTTGGCAGAGGAAAGGTCAAAACAGCCACCAAGTGGAGTGGGTAGTATATTTATGTCCATACATATATATACGAATAATGGCATTAATGTCTACAATCAAAAAGGTAGAATAAAAGATCCTACTTTTTATAGACCCACAGTCATATAGGAGAAGGAAATAAAAATCCTTTCTTACAGAAAGTCTGTAATATTTATTGCCTTTTGACAAGTGGGCAGAATTCAGGGCAGCCTCAGATTCTGGGAAGTCAGGGAATATTCCTGAAAGAAGACATTCTTTCAAACTAAAGTGTTTCTTGTGATTATCATGTCCCAGTTCCATTACTGTATATTGGGTAAGTATGCAGCAAATCACATTTATTTTAACCCTGCAGACAAGACCACTGTTTTGCACCATCAGAAAATGGACTTGGAGTTTGATGCTGTAACTGGTGGTGACATTTTTGTTGTTTCTCTCAATGGCTAAAGTCTTTGACACTTGGAAGAAGTTGGCCTACTATTTGTGGGTGGCCTGTGAATGAATGGATGCTGTTCAACAAACATTTGTGGTTCTTTGGCTACTGGACACATGATAGAAATGTACTTCCTGACCTTGTGGTTGCACTGGGGCCATATGACTAGTTCTATGAAATGGATTGTGAATGGAAGTGATCCATATCATTTTCTATCTTAAAATTTTTTCCCTTGGTCACAACGATGGCAATGTTGGAATCAGTGGCTGTTATATTAGCCTCTGTGACAGAGTAAGCCAAGAAGCACATGTAGTATAAGAAATCAGCACTTTTTATGCCAGTGAAATTTGGGGGCTTTTTATTACCACAGCATAAACCCATTTTGAAACAAATGGGGTTCCAAAATGTTAACCTATGTTTTCTCTGCTCTTAGGAATTTCTTCCCTCCCTCCCTCCCTCCCTCCCTTCCTTCCTTCCTTGCTTTCATCTTTATTTTGTTCTTTCAGGTCTTGCTATGTTGTTCAGGCTGGCCTTAAACTCCTGGGCTCTGGCCATCTTCCTGCTTAGCTTTTTGCATAGCTGAAACTAAAGGCTTGCACCATGGTGCCCAGCTGTGAGGATTTTTAAAAAATCATTTGATTTTATGCTTTTTGTTATGATGGGTCTAGGTGTGGATTTATTTGCATTTTTCTTTCTTTTTTCCTTTGGTTCACTGGGCTGTTTTAACTCAAGCATTGTTATCATCTGTCTCTTCATTCCTATCACCTGTTTTTTCTCATAGTTCTTATTTATATTATCTTGTTTTTTAAATGGACTTTATTGTCTTTTGTTACTGAATATTTTATTTTAAAAGTAATTTGAAGGTGTAATCTGGGACCTCAGACAATATTTTCTCCTTCAGAGAGGACTTTTTATTTCCTTCTCCTATATGACTGTGGGTCTATAAAATGTAGGATCTTTTATTCTACCTTTTTGGTTGTAAACATTAATGCCATTATTTGTATATTTATGTATGGACATAGGCCAAAGAGTGAAGAGATTATCAGTCCCACCCTTGAAGTATGTGATACTCTGGCTCTTTACCCAAGTTAGAGTAAAGCTCTAACTTTTAGCTATCTTTTTTTAATCCTCCTGGGATAAAATATCTTGTATGTATAGCACTGGTTTATCTCTCTTAGATACATATATTGACATATATGTTTTAATTTTTGTTAATTCTTTAAATCTTTTTCTTTTTTTAATCTTTTAGTGAATTCTTAGTCTAGCTTTATCCATATGATTACATATTATACTTATTTAAATTTTTAAGTTCATTAATTAAAAAATTAAAATTATATCTATAAAGTGTATGATATGATATTCTGATATATGTACATATTTTGGATGGCTAAATCAAGGTAATTAACATGTGCATTACTTCATATGTGACATTTTTTGTTGTGAGAACATTTGAAGTCAACCCTTTCAGCAATTTTAAAGTATGTTATTAATTATAGCCATCATGTTGTATAATAGATCTCTTGAACTTGTTCCACCTATAATTAAAATGTTGTACCCTTTGACCAACATCACACTAAGCTTCCCTGGAAGGTCCCCCAAGTGCCACTGCTCTTTACTTGTCTTGACCAAAAAACACAGAGTTGTTCTGGACCTAGCCAATTATGTTTTACTCTGCAGGCTTGAAATCAAGCTAAAGCCTTGAACATTCTCAAGTACTAGTAAAGGTATTTAGGTTGTTGCCCAAAATACTGAAAGAAACTAGCCTGCACCTGAGCTAAATTCCTTACACCCTTCTATGAACACCATGTCCTGAACCTTTTGGCATGGACATACCTAAACAAATCATCCTTTTCTGTTGATGTCTTCCCAAGGATGTGCTACAGTACCCTGCAAGTTCTGACAAATGTTTTGGACTGATCACTCTCATGTTTAGTGTTTCTGTCTTTGGATTTGCAACTGGCCCCATCTCAGGACAGTTAGGGGCACTTCCTTGTTGGAATTTCCCTGCTGCCACTTTTGGAAAAAAATGCAGGTATGGTATCAAAGGATAACTACCTCCAACACACAGAGTCACTAGTAACTGCTATTATATTCTGTTTGTATGAATTTGACTTTTTAGATTACACAACAAGTGAGATTATGCAGTATTTTATCTTTCTATGCCTGACTTTACCCCCTTAACATTATGTCCTCCAAGTTCATTAATTTTACATTAGTTTTCTTTCTTTTTAAGGCTGAATAATATTCCATTGTGCATTTATGCCACATTTTCTTTATACATTTACCCATTGAGAGACGCTTAGGTTGATTCCATATCTTGGCTGGTGTGAATAATGCTGTCATGAGCATGGGAATGCAGTTATCTCTTTAGCACATTTATTTCATTTTCTTTTGATGTGTTGTGATTTTCCTTTAATTTGATCTAAAAAAATCTTTCTCTGGAGAGTGGCAATAAATTTTATCTTGACCCAGTTGAGGTGCTCAGGAATATGACAATATGCCTTATCTCTTTATCCTGGTAGATGGCTTCATGACTAACTGCCAACCTTTCACAGAAAAAATGATTTATACTGTCAGACACTCTATGGCTCATTTCTTATCTGCATCAAGTTTATTCCAGCCAAGATTTCTGCCCTCTATGGAAGTCTTGACTTAGGAGAATTAGGTCTGGGTGTGGTCAAGTGAGATACAAAGAAGGCAGCACCACAACACAGGAAATAATAGAAGCATTGTATTACTAACAGATCCAGGGAGAAGGCTGCCTGCATCGAGGGATAACAGGAAGGAAGGGAAGAGCATCCAAAACATGTAAATACAACCAGCAAGTGGGGAGTGAGAAAGAGGGAGGGAAGCTTCTACTGGGGACCAGAACATTATCCAAATAAAGTTCCTTTGGGAAGTTCTAATTGGATTGAAAAGAACAGGCACAAGCTCCATGAAGGCATGTTATGACTGAGAGAGGATCACTGTGGCCTATCTACACAGCCTGTGAGGGACGTGGAAGTATGTGGGTAAATTAAGTAGATTGGTTGTATTGTGGTGTGGTGTTCTATGGGAGGTGGTCACTGGGAGGTAGCTGTTAAAGGCAGATATACAGATCAATCACTTTGAGAAACTGGGAGGAGGTAAAGAACTGGAAGCTCTGTCAGTGGTGACTAAGCCCTGCTTCTGGTATGAGAAAGTCCAATTTATGTTTAAAATTAATATCAAGACAACATAAAATCATAGTAATTCATTATAGGAGTTCTAGCTTTAATTTTTTGAGGAATCTCATACTGTTTTCCAAAATGGAAAACACACACCCACCCTCTCCAACACTTGTTGGCTCTTGTAGTTTTGACAACAGGCATACTAAGAGGTGTGACATGATACCTTAGTGTTTTTTCTTTTCTTTTCTTTCCTTTCTTTTTTTTTTTTTAACCTGGGATTGAATCCAGGGGCACAACCACTGAGCTATATCCCCAGCCCATTCTATTTTTTATTTTGAGACAGGATCTCTGTAAGTTGCGGAGGGCCTTGGTAAGTTGCTGATGCTGGCTTTGAATTTGCAATCCTCCTGCCTCAGCCTCCCGAGCAGCTGGAATTATAGGCATGTGCTACAGTGTCTGACCTCATTGTGGTTTTAATTTGCACAATTTGGTTTTAATTTCCTTAATGATTTATAGTGTTGAGTACTTTTTTCATGTTTCTTAAAAATATCTTTTCAACTTCTTTGACCATTTTAAAATCAACTGATTTGTTGTTGTTTTTCTTTTTTTTTTCTTTTTTCTTGGCCATTGAATTGAATTCCTTGAATATTTTGGGTCTTAATCTCTAATCACATATATGATTTACAAACATTTTTTTCCCACTCTATAGGTTGTCTCATCACTCTGTCAAATATTTCCTTTGCTGCACAGAAATTTTTTATGTGTTTGTTGCAATCTCATTTGCCAATACTTGCTTCTGTTACCTGTGCTTCTGTGATCATACCCACAAAATCTTTGTCCAGACCAGTGTTGAAATTTTTCCCCTTTGTTTTCCTTTAATAGTTTTATTACTACTTTAGGTCTTATGTTTCAAGTGTTGTGTCTAAATCTTTACTCAGCTTAGAGTTAATTTTTGCATATGTATATATTTACCATTTTGGATGTAATATCCTTTTTTTCCAATACCACTTATCAAGAGATAATCTTTTCTACATACATTTTTTGGTCCTTCATTCTGTCAATTAATTATGAAGGCCTATATTTATTTCTGGGCTCTCCAATCTATTTCATTCATCCATGTGCCTGTTTTTTGCCCATAACATGTTGTTTTGATTGCGACAGCTTTATAAGTAGATTTTTGAAACCAGGAAATGTGATATTTCATGTTTTTTTTCTTTTGCTTAGCATTTCTTTGACTATTCAGAGTCCTTTGTGGTTCTATAAATTCTTTTAATATTTTCTCTAACTTTTTCTGTAAAAAAATATCACTGCAATTTTGATGGTGATGGCATTGAATCTGTATATTGCTTTGGGTAGTAGGGATATTTTAACAATATTAATTCTTCAACTTCTACTATCACTTTTGTTTTCAGTGTACAGATATTCTTCTCACATGGTTAATACTTTATTCCTAAGTATCTTTTGCAGTTATTATAAATGAAATTGCTTACTTGATTTCTTTTTCAAATAGTTACTTGTTAGTATATACAAACATCATTGACTTTTGTATTCTGATTTTGTATTCTGCTACATCACTGAACTTGTTTATTAGTTCTAATAGTTTTTTATTGTTGTTTTGGGGATTTTTAGGGTTTTTATATATATAATATCATGACATCTGTAAACAGTGAGAATTTAACTTCTTTTCCAGTTTGAATGTATTTTATTTCATTTTCTAGCCAAATTGCTGAGGCTGGTTCTTCAAGTCCAATGTAGAATAGAAGTTATGGCAATGGACATACCTGTCTTTTCCCTGATCTTGGAAGGAAAGTTTTAAACTTTTCATCATTGAGTATGATGTTAATTATGTACTTTTCATGTGTGTTCTTTATTGTGTTGTGATACATTACTTCTATATTTAATTTTTTGAAAGTTTCTATAATGAAGGAATGTTGAATTTTGTCAAATACTTTTTTTCACATCCATTGAAGTGATTGTATGGACTTTGTCCTTCATTCTGTTAATATAGTATATATTGATTCATCTTTGCATCCCAGAGCTAAATTTCCCTTGATCATGGGGAGTGATTTTTTAAGGTGCCGCTGAATTTGGTTTGCCAGTGTTTTCTTGAGGATCTTTTCATCTGTGGTTATCAAGGATATTGGCCTGATATTTTCTTTTCTTATAGTGTTTTTTTTAATCTGGATTTGGTTATCAGGATAATTACAGTTTTGTCAAATGAATTTAGAATTATTGATTTCCTCTTTGAATCTTTAAAAGAGTTTGACAAGGATCGCTATTTGTTCTTCCTCCTAGGCCCCTTGGTCTCCTCCTTCCCTTTCCTCTTCTGTGCTGAAATTTAACAATGCTAGGCCATGCTCTACCCCTGAGTTACACCCCTAGCCCTTCTTCTTTAAAAGTTCAGTTGTATGCACTGAATTCATCTGGTTCTGGACTTTATGGGATATTTTTGAGTACTGATTCAATCTCCTTACTCATTGTTTATCTATTCCGATTTTCTATCTCTTCGTAGTTCAGTCTGCAGAGGAAATTTATCCATTTCTTCTGTGTTATCCATTTGTTGGTTTACAGTTGTTCATAGTAATCTCTTATGATCTTTCATATTTCTGTGATTTCAGCTGTAATATCTCTTTTCTCATTTCTGCTTTAAATCGTCTTTTAGTTTTTATTAGTCTAGCTAAGGTTTGCCAAATTTATTTATCTTTTTAAAAATGAGAACTCATTGGGCTGGGGATGTGGCTCAAGCGGTACCACGCTTGCCTGGCATGTGCCGGGTGCTGGGTTCGATCCTCAGCACCACATAAAATAAAGATGTTGTGTCCACCGAAAACTGAAAAATAAATATTAAAAAAAATTCTCTCTCTCTCTTCTGTCTCTCTCTCTCTCAAAAAAAGAGTTTAAAAAAAGAGAACTCATAGTTTTGTTAATTTTTCTATTGTCTTTTCTAGTCTCTACTTCATTTATTATTTTCTCTGATCTTTGTTATTTCCTTCTTTCCATAACTTTGAACTTAGGTTTTTCTTTTTACTAGACAGTCTGCATACTTTACTGAAAGTCTCATGAATGGGCCCCAGAATCTTATTTATTTTTGCTGATTTCATACATATATTTCACATAGGCAATCTTTTGAGTATATTAATGTCCTTGGCATCAAGTGCTTCATTTCCTCATGAAAACAAAAGTTTTTCTTCACTGAAAATGTCTCTTCATGTTATCTTGCATATATGAATTTTTAAAAATTGTTTCTGAAGCTTTTTCTGGGCTTCTAAAGTGTCAAGTCCACTTGTCTACAGTTGCTTTAATAGTGGCATCATTGATCTACATTTTCTCATAAGCAATTTTGTTCTTTTTCTAGTCCCTAAGGTTTAGCATTAGGTTGTTTTGTTTTGATAACTTTCTTTTTCTTCTTTTTTTAAAATATTTTTTTAGATGTTTATGGACCTTTATTTTATTCATTTATTTATATGCGGTGCTGAATCAAACCCAGTGTCTCACACATGCTAGGCAAGTGCTCTACCACTGAGCTACACCCCCAGCCCCCCTTTCCTCTTTTTTAATGTGAATGTTTATTGTTAGAATCTTCTCTTTCAGCTCTCCTTTTGCTGCATCCAATAAGTTGTAGAATGTTGTATTTCCATTTTGTTTGTCTCATTTTTAATTTTCCTTTGATTTCTTTTTGATTCATTGGTTATTCAGGAATAATGTTGCTTAATTTTCTCACACTTGTAAATTTTCCAAGTTTCTTTCTGTTTCTGATTTCCAGTTTCATGCCATTGTGATCATAAATGATACCAATATGATTTTGATCTTAGATTGATATATATATATATATATAAAATTTACTATAGACAACATATATATTAAACTCTACCTGTATCTTACTCTAGTTTTTAAAAAAATTTTCTTTAATAACATTTAAATTCTTAATGCATTCCACTTGTTGTGACAAAGATATGAGCTAGAAATATCTGTTCAATTCATTTAATATTCCTTATTATTGTCCTCATTTTAATTAATGTGTTCTTTATCATACCATAAAATAGTTTGTATCTTAAGTTTTTTAAGACTATATTATATTCTATTAATATTTCCATTTATTGAGTATTAATTTATTTTACTCAGTGTGGTTTTACTAAATCATTTGATATTTTATAGGCCAAGTTTCTTCCATTGCTTCTCTTTTGTCAATTTTTCTTGATTTTGACAAAATTATTTTTAGAAATGTGAAAAAGTAAATAGTAGAGAAAACGTGACCCTAGATGGATATACAACATTAAAAATACTACTTTCTATTCAAAGTTATTTATAAATTTAATGTAAGTATAAAAGAGTTATCAGTAAATTATATTATATAATTTGATATAAATTTTAATTCATTGTCTAATTAGGTCTTAGTGAAGTTTTATAATTTTCTTCAGTCTTAAAATTCTTCATTAAGTTTATTTCTATGCATTTTATATTTTGTAGCTTTTGATATAGTTTGATTAGATATTGTTAGTCATGGTAAACTACATTTTCAAAATTATTTTCTTTTATTATTCAATATTGTACTAAGCACACTTCTCTCTTTTCAATTCAAATATATTTCAGTAATAAATCTTGTATTTTTACAGTAAAAAATTATATAACCTATAAGCAAATAAGTTTATATTCTCATTAGAAATCTTTTCATCTTATGTATTATGTTTTATTTTCTTGTAAAACTTCTTAGATAATGACTAGTAGCAACTATAATAACACATTTCTTTTATTTCTTACATTAATGGAAACATCTCTGGTATTTCTCCATATTAGTTTTTTCTAAAGTCAGTCTTCCTTACCATATTAAATATGTGTCTGTAATTTATTATGGTTGTAATTTATTAACATGATTATTTAAAAATAATCATAAATAGATATTGGATATTAGCAACTCTACTCCTGGATCTTTGGAGATGGTGATTAATTTCTAAATTTTAGACTTTTCTTAAGGAATCTTAGGGTTTATTTAATTTTCAATAGATATATTAATTTATTTTAGAGGCCCAGGCTGCCTTTAATATGTCTGAATAAAGAACCTAACAAACACCTAAAGCAGCTTAATCTATTTTAAACACATTTATTTATTCAACATTGGTGGCATTTGTCTGTACATTATTGGTCTTTCCAACAGTCTTCTGACTAAGTGTGAATCACTCCTATTACCTAGTGCTTATTTTTCAAATTTGCTAACAAATATGCTCCACCATAACCCTGGCAAGTAGTTGCTAAAAGTATCCCAATAATTCTATTAGAGAAATTAATTTAGTCCAATGTGAGTAACTCCAAGTGAAACCATGTTAATTGCAACTGTTTACAAAATACCCATATGATAAAATTAGAATTCTGGACATCTGTGTTAAGCTCGAATCAAAACAAACACTAAAATATATCGCTATTTATTTTTCTATATTTGTCAACAGAAAATTAACTTTAAGAGAGGTTCCAAATGTAATATTATAATCCCTTTACTTTAGAAAGTAAGAAATTGAGATTCAAAGATTCACCCACTTCCATTTCATTGACCAGGATTTACCAGGACTTTCATTCATAAAGGAATCCTCTAGGATGCCCCCACTCCCCTCGTGGATTCCATATGAAGTAGGAGTCAGGGCTTTATGTTCTAACTCCTCTAAAATACCCATGTACATTTAAGACTAAATTTTATCTGTAGCTCTGGCCAACTAACCTCAAACTGCATTTCCCAGAAAGGCTCCTTTGCCTTTGTCTCTCTTCAGCATTTCACAAACTGTAGCTGTTCTGAGTTCTGAGTGTGACTGCAGCTCAGCTTCTTGGGTCATTAAGCATCTGATAATGTTTTCTCAACCTCCTGCCCCTAGTGGCATTTTTCCCCCCTTGAGCTCCTAGCCTAAGGCTTTTCAGACAACAACGATTTTTTATTTTTGTCTCTATTGACTTTTTGAAATACTGTGCTATAATAGTAATATCAAGTTTTTAAAATTTAATCATCAGTTGAACAGCACAGATATGTACAATGAGCAAAAGTTCATCCCTCCCCAAGAAAAGGAAGGAACTGTAGAATGAAATTGACCAAATTATGCTTTGTACATACATGAATATGCCACAATGAATTCTACCTTTATATATATCTATAAAGCATCAATTAAAAAATAAATTAATAGAAGGAAGACCAGTAGAGTAAAAGAAGAAAAAAAGGGTGGGGTGAGGTGGGGAGGGAAACAGGAAGTACTGGGGACTGAGCCGAGCAAATTATGTTCCATGCATATATGATTATGTATAACTAAAATGCAATAATAGCAAAAACATTAAAAAGGACATCCCTCCATCCACCCACAGAGACATGTAGCCCATATTATCCTCAAGTTTCAGTTAACAACTGAACTGTTCTTATTCCAAAGTTATAAACATATTACATAAACACATATAACCCACAATTGCATCAAGCATGCAACTTTGTGAAAACTATAAGTTGTTCACTCATCTAATATTTTTTTTCTTTATTTGTTTATTTTTATGTGGTGCTGAGGATCGAACCCAGGGCCTTACCTGTGCAAGGCAAGTGATCTGCCATTGAGCTACAGCCCCAGCTCCCATTCATCTAATATTTTTAAACTTGCAATCTATTGTTCTTTCTCCCAACATTCATTATTCTAGATCTACTCAACACTTCTGTATTGATTTTGAAATATTGATATAGTAATTTTTACTGGTTTTACTGTGTTTTTAGTGTAATTAAAGAGTTAAAACTGCATAGATAACTATAGAATGTGCAAAGCTAGACTGAGGTGTCTTCAGTAATTATAGATCTGCTTACAGATGAATCAACTGAGGCAGAGAGACATTAAATGTCCCCTCTGAAATTACACAGCTTCAGCAGTGAAAGGTTGGAATGAAAACACAGGCTTCCAGAATTTCAGTCATCTGGTCTTTCCACTTCATCAAATCATAATTCTCTCAGAAGCCTCTAATCCCTTTACACCACCATCCCCCTCCAGGGAGCTCCATAGTTGCCCTGGTTTAATTGGTCTAGAACCCACTGTACTTCAAATAACAGAAAAAAAGGATGTCTTATTTTGCCAAATAATAAATTGATGTCACCTTATAAGTTTACTGTAATAATTTTTTCAGTGTGAAGGTTGTTATGTGTAAATGAAAAACAGTGTTATGAGAAAAAGCACAAACAGCTCAAACAACTATAACAACAAAATAAATTCTGTCTCAATTTTTTAAAGACTAACACTTAACTAACATCATACATGTTTTCTAACTTTGCTTTAACTTACAGAATTTGAGTCAAGTAGAAAATATTTGAATGTTATATTTCCCTACTAAATTGTTTCCTATATATGGTGTTCTCAGATTACCTCAGCACTATTTAAATAAAACATTTATTAACCAATTCATTCAAATCTCAGAGCTGTTGAGTACTTACAGATAAGTTTCCATAAGCCAATAAATTTCAAGTGGAGTATTTTATTGCTGGGTAAAGTGACCAGGAAATAGAATAAAATCATGGCTCCATGTGTTGAGAGATAAAAAAAGAAAGCTCTTAAATTAAGAATAAACAACTTCAGAAAGATCTAGGTTAGTTTTTCCTTTTTTTTTCTTAGAGAGAGAGAGAGAGAGAGAGAGAGAGAGAGAGAGAGAGAGAATTTTTTAATATTTATTTTTTAGTTTTCGGCGCACACAACATCTTTGTTTGTATGTGGTGCTGAGGATTGAACCCCGGGCCGCAAGCATGGCAGGCCAGCAGGCTACCGCTACCGCTTGAGCCACATCCCCAGCCCCTAGGTTAGTTTAGGTTAGTTTTTCAAGGAAAATGTCTTTTTAGTGGCCAAGAAGTTTTCTTTTTCTTTTTTATACTTCATCCCTCTTTCCATCCATCCATCCATTCCACACACCTGTATCAATTACAGAGCTAGGCCCTCAGGGTTTTCCTCTCTGAACTTTGGTTCTTGATGAATGGGCAAAGTAAAACTTTCTAAATTTGCACTCCCCACCCCTTTGCTCACACATCCATTTCATTTTATACCTGTTCACTGGAAGCAAAGATACCTTAGGTTTTCATACACTAACTTTCTTCAATCCAGTTATAATGTGCTTCTGACCTTTTGGTGGCTGGCCACATGTGTGTCTCAAGTAGTACCTTCTTGGGGAGGCCTCTTAAAACCACATAATCTGAAGTAGTCAGCCACCAGTTAACAAAACATCAACCTGTCTTATTTTCATTGTAGCCCTTGTTTCTGATATTTTCTTATGTCCTTGTTTAATCTCTCTCTCTCTCTCTCTCTCTCTCTCTCTCTCTCTCTCCC
>NW_026000242.1:21125291-21198121 GCF_001458135.2 Marmota marmota marmota
TAATCATCTGTCTATCTCTATATATCACATATAAATCACTCTCTCTCCTCTCTCTCTCTCTCTCTGCCCCCCCCTCCCCTCCCTCCCTCCTTCCCTCTCCCTCCCTCCTTCCCTCTCCCTGCCCCCCCCCCCCATGAAATCTCTGTGAACACAGACAGGTGTCTTTATTATTTCTGAATCCTAGAACAGTGCTGGGCACACAGTTGGTTTTCATTAAATATTAGTGAATAAATGAATGGATTCCTAATTGATTGACCCTGTTTTTCACTACTGTGGACACTGATTCATTCATAATGAGAACTTCTCACATATATGCAGATTATGGGAATTTTAAACTATGACTTAAAATGGTTTTGAAATATGAGAAACAGCTGCCCGAGAAGAATTCCATCATTCACAGTGATGGAAGGATTCTTCTCCCAAGGATGCAAGAAAATGCTTTTCCTATTTTTATTGGTTTGCTCAGAAACTGGGAACATCTGGCGTCGGGAATATAGAGAGTTGTTCATTTTAGAGTAGAGTCTTAGTAACTTCGGGGATTGGGAGTAGGAGCAAAAATGCCCTAAGAAAATGAAGGCAATATGGAGGAAGGGGAGACTCCATGACCTTTTTTATAAAACTGGTCCTTTGTTTCTAAATCGAGTATTACTTAGGGGAAGCTTCCTAGAAAGTCCTCAGTCGGTGTTGTTACTAAATAAGCAGACTCTGGCAGCAGTACCCCCTCCCCCAGAGCGCTTGTCTGGCTCCGCCTAGTTTAGGTTTATTCAGACCCTGGAAGTTGTGGTTGCAGGACCGGCTTTGACTGCTTTCTAGAACGTCCTTCTGATCCCTTTAAAGGTGGGGATCATGACGGAGGATGCGGGGGAAGAAGGCGGGAGCCGAGGGCTGGAGACTCGCGGTTGACATAGTAACTTCAGCTTGGTTTCTCTTGCTCTTGGTTCTCAGGCTCCGTAGCCACCCTCGGCCCCTCCTGTGCACTCTGTCCCGGAGCCCTGGCCGCCTCCCAGTGAGGTCCGCTTAGCCAGAGAGCTCACTTCAAGGTCCCCTTTGCGCCCCCCTCACCAGTGACTTCTCCTCCGCGCGGAGCCCAGACTGCTAGGCGTTTGCATCCCCTGCCTCATCCTCGTCCCCTAGGCATCGGTTTGTCCCGGACCAGTTCGGCAGTTAAAGGGGCCTCAAGGTACCAGGTTCCTGTTGGAACTGCGGACCCCTCCTCCAATAACAGGGCCCAGGCCAGTGGAGCGTTTTTGCCATGAACCAGAACCCTGCCTTCGTGCCCCGGCGGGGCGGCTCTCCTTCGGCGGCTGCCGGAGCCGGCGCGCGGCGCAACGAAAGCCAGGACTATCTGCTCATGGACTCGGAACTGGGAGATGATGACTGCCCGCAGCTCCCGCTGCCTCCCTACGGCTACTACCCCTGCTTGTAAGTGCGGGTAGCCAGGCGGGGCGGGCTCTGGGTGCACCGCCGGAGGCTGTACGCTCAAAGGGGTGTAAGAGCCAGGTCGGCGCGCGCGCTTGAACTCGCGTGTGTGCCTCTAAGGACTGGTGACTGTAGCTCCGCGCGAGCCAGGGCTGGGACCTCAGCGAGTAGAGTGGTAAAGGCGGCTCTGGGTTTGGTCTTGGTGAGCACGTAGGGGTCTGTTTGCCCAGAAGATGATACCACAGAGTACCAACCGCATTACAGGTGATCAGGTAGCTGGTCAATTTCTTCACCGTGGGTAACTTTGCGCCCCCAACAGATTCAGTATTGCTGCGCAACAGGCATGATTGAATAGGGGGCTGATTCAACTGTGCTGGGGGCCCCTGTGACAGTCTATGTGGGAGAAGTGACTAGACTCTAAGGGTCCTTGGAGCTGCCTTGATGTGTGCAGGGGAACTCCAGAACCCCAGCGCGGGCGCTCTCCCAAGTTGTGCGTCTCAGCCCTTCTGGCGGTGCACACATCTTTGGGGCAATCAGCCAGCCAGAAAGTTCGGAAGTGTGAGTGTAAAGGGTAGACCTGCCTTTTAGCCCCCAGACATCCTCCTGCCCATTCTGGGCGTTGGGGTTAAGCCAGGGAAATAGAACCACATAGGGCTTTTGCATTGGCGGTGCGAAGCTTTTACCGAGGACATCAGAGGAGATGAGTCTGTTAAGAGTGCGGATACAGAGACCCCCGAAATGTAGGAGGGAGGACATTAGGGTCCTTTATAGTGGCCTCTGAGTAACTGCAAACCTTTAAGTATCTAAACTTTGGGGAGGGAGGGGTTGTGGGCGGGCAGAGGGTGGAATGGAGGACAAGAGAAGTCCTCACTTTCCCACAGGCTATGTGACTGACCACGCATGCAGCTGGCAGACAGCATTTCTGCCTCTTTGCCCCTTTGATGTATTGGTTAGGTCAATTTCCTGACCTGTCACATCCATCCACAAGCTGTTTCCTGAGAAAAGCGGTTCTCATACATTTGAATCAAATGGGGTATAATTTCTCCTTTTCCTAGTGTACAGGTTGCAGAATCACATTGGTTATACAGACACGTATATACGTACAGCAATACTAGTGTCTATTTTATTCTGCTGCCCTTCTTATCCCAAGATCATTGTATTGTCATGAGCAACTAATAAAAATAAATAAATAAATAATACTTTACAGGTGATTAGTGAGGAAATTTCAAAGTATATAGAGAACTTTAAAGAATCATTATCTTTTTCACATTACATTCAATCTCCCTTTTCTCAGAATTTAAACTTAGTTAATATTTTAATATCTATTCCTCCAAATAAATAAACAGTATTCATACACACACAAAAAAAAAAAGAAAAAGAAAGAAAAGCGGTTCTCACCTCTGTAAATAGCTCTAGGTTGGAGGGACCTTTCAGCCCGATGGTCTCCTGGCAGACCCTTGCGGTGGATGGGCATACCTTTCAGCGCTGGTCAGTGATGCCAGAGTCAAAGCCAGCTGTGAGTCCCTTGTGCAGTACGAACTGAACCCCAGGAGACGGGACCTCTAATTTTTCTCCAAGATGAAAGAAAATAGTTGGAACTGGTTTCATTCATCCATGTGCTGTAGAGTTGTAAGCCTTTACTACAATTTATCCTTTTTTTTCCTTTTTAAAAAGATAAAAGTCACATAGCGAAGAATTCACCCATTTTAAATAGAACAGTTCAGTTTTGTTTAATTCATCCCATTAAGTGTGGGAATCATCACCAATATCTAATTCCAGGACATTTTCATCATCCCCAAAACAAAATTTATACTTGGTGTTAAGTTAGAAAATATTTCTAAACTCATCATATAGAATTTTTGAACCTTAATGGACATAAGAATTATCTGGAGATTTTGTTTAAATGCAGATTCTGAATCTCTGCATCAGAAATTGTGCCTTTCTAACAATTGTTCAGGTGACAGCAGGCTAATATCCATGGATTACATTCTAAATGGCAAGAAGATACATACCAAGAAAAAAATAATAGAAAAACAAATCTTGTATATTAGGAATGCAGCTCTTTTTGCTTTGAAAATATATTTCTAAAACATAGATGAACTTTTAAAATTGGGTTGAAATTGAGTTCTACTAAGCCTCAGTGTTGTATGCTTGGTAACATTACTTGTTGGGTTAACTCAATGACTTAACACTGTTGGTCGGTCCTTCCTTCCTTCCTTCCTTCCTTCCTTCCTTCCTTCCTTCCTTCCTGTCTTTTCTTCTTTCATAAAAAGTAGATTATCTCATGAACAGAACCTTTTCTTTTTTATTTTATAATCTCTATTGTCACTTGTTTCTGTGTCTGTGGGAAAGAATGATTTGATTTTAAAAACTTGTGGTTGTAGGTCAGCAGTGAGACTATATAATTAATTCCAAGTTGTCCTGAAAACTTTCCCCCATGATTTCTTCAAATGTGGCTTACTGCTTAATTGAAATATATATATATAATTGTCTACCATTTCTCTCCTTTAGTTCAGGAATCCCACACTATCCTTAAAAGAATAGAACTGATAGAGGGATGAATGGAAATATTTTAAAGTGCTTCAGTTCAACTCATGGTACTCTCTGTGTCATGTTTAATGTACTATAATACATTTAAGTGTGAACCATGTTCCAGAATTAGAACTCGGTGTTGTCTGAATCTATTATTACCCAAAGTTTCTATAGATACCTTTCATCAACTGTTTTCTTCGATCAGAATTTTATTTTATTTTTCAGGTGAATAATCAAATAACTAAAAACTTTTAACCAATAGACTACAATCTATGATGCATGAGAAAAAGTTAAAGAAAATTCCTTTCTTCTGGTAAAAAGTATAAATAAACTCTCCCATACGTATTTAGCTTGTGATTTAGGCAATTGTGCATATTATTTGTAATAGTGGCAATCACCAGTGTACTTTGGATACGGTATGACTGTTTTCTCAAGTCATGGAGGTTTTCCCTTAGAAGATTCAAATCATTGTAAACTGTCATTTCTGTGGCATAAATACTGTGACTCTTGTTAAAATATTGTTTCACAGTTCACTTCTGTAGGAAGATTTTAACATTTTTGGGGTTTTTCTACTGAAAATTGTAGTAAATTGTCTTGTTTGAGAGTAATTACATAATCTCAGGTCTGAATAGGATAAAATAACATTTTGAAATGATGCTTAGAAGAAGAATTTCTCATGTTCTTTTATTCCAACTTTCAGTTAGAAATATACTCTATTATAATCAATTTTAAAATGATGATTATCAGGAAAGGTTCAAGTCCTGCTAAAGTCCCAGGAGGTATATCAGAGTTCCTTTATTTAAAATTTAAAAAATATATCTCTAGACTATTACTTCTGAACATGATAAAAAATCTCAGACATATCCACTAAGGACTTCTAAGAGAAGAAGAAATGAAACAGTCCGACTGAACTTTTACTTGGGAAGAACTAATTGATTAATTTTGAAAAATTAAGCAGTAAATTAAAGGTCTGGCAATATAGTAGACTAAGATAATTAAAAAAACTTGTGATTATAAACACCAAGAAATACTGGTGTTTCTGGATAAAATATTTTAAATGATTTAAAAACTTTGCTTAATTTTCAAAAACTAAAGGGAGTACCATGTACAGGAACAAAACAGTTAAAATCCAGAGTGTAGATTGTGAAGTAATGCTGTGGCCAGTCTGGGAAGTAAGAGGCCTCAGTGACTAAGGCACTTGGAGTCTTATATCCATATGAGACAAAAAAAAAAAAAAAAAGGTAAGGCCTTGTTTTCAAATGGAGCAGAGAGCTGGTACTGAGACATTGCTTGCATAAAACTAGAACCATATTCTATTGAAGAGTTAGGCTAGAAAATTATGCCCACCAGCACAGAGTGAGATCAAGAAACTACCAGTAAGAAGAAAAAAAAAATCTTCCCTGGAGAATTTTGTTTTAGGGTTTATATGCACATGCCATGTGAGGTTTTATTTTATTTCATTTTTAACTAGACCTAGAAAACCTCAAACTAAAAACTACCCTTGGGACTCCTAGAAGAGTAAAACACAAAGCATGATGAAAGAATCGTCCCAACCATGTAGATGGCTTAGAATTTTCATGAATAAAACAAGCCCTGCTGAAGATACATTCACTGTAATCAATGATGAAACACAAGGAAACAATCCACAGAGAGTCAGTGGACAATACAATCCATGTGTGTCAACATAAGGTGTAACATCACTGTTGGATCCTTAGCGACTTGAGATAATGTAACAACATGAAAGGGAATATAAAATAAATATGTATAAAAATGCTGACAATATAAAAAATGTAAAAGCCTAAGAAAAAGAGTTGCCTTAAAAATAGACAAAGAGAACATTTATAAATGAAAAATATAATTCTTAAAGTAGGGAAAAAACTCAATGGAAAGATTAAAATGCAGATTAGACATAGCATAACTGATGATACTGTGAAAAATGCAGAGACATAAAGAAATGGAAGATATAAATATTGTTAAGAGTCATGAAATTGGAAGTAGGGGTTCCAAAAGAAGAATGGGGGAAATGTATCATTTGAATAGATAATGGGTGATTTTCTAGAAATGATAAATTCTCATGTTCATAAAGTACAATATTAGTGTATACATAAAAATAAACCATTTAAACATATAATTTAAATTTCAGAACATCCAACGAAGATGAAAGGAAATATTAAAAATTAACCAAAACACAGGGACTTGGAGGAGTGAGTTTTAAAATTTAAAATATTTAAAATGGAAATACACTCACATGTATTTTGATATACAGATTATATCATGCGTAGCTTTCAAGAACTATGGTTTTTCTTTTGCATAGAAAGCATTATTTATTGATGTAGAATTGTATGCAAAATCAGTGTTCCAGGCTGATAGGGTTGCTTTAAATGTGGATGTGGACAAACAACTTTACAGGGTCACATCACTGAATCACAGTCTTAAGAGAAACCCAGAACCTAACTCAATCCTCTATTTCACATGACGAAAACAAACAATGTTTTTTTTTTTTAAATATGTCATGGATCTTTTAAAATTTTTATTGACTTCAGGGGCTTTTGGATAACCTGAAATCCATTTATAGACCTTTGGACCCAGATTTCAAAGTTCTGATTTAGGAGAGATACAGTAACCTAATATTAGAAACCACCGGTGAATAAAATTCACAAAACACAGCCTTCTTTATTCCAAGCAAAATAAACTCAGACTTGAACACATTTATGTATTAAATAAGGGAATGAAAAATTCAAACTGTAGGTTAAAATTTTTTTTCTGACGTTAATTGCTGAGAGAGCACACTGTTCTCTTAAGAAAGTTTAAGGTTGAAGTTTGAGTGTGGCCTCAGACCTATGAATCATATTAAATTATTTTATACTTTTTATCTCTCTTACTTTTTTGGTAATTATGTTTTATAAAACATCTGTTTCACATTTTTTATATTTGTTTGTTTGCATATCTAGCCCCATCACAATAGAATGTAAACCTCCAGAGGTGGAGGCGTCCTTCATCCCCTGTACTTACCAAACATAGCAAAGAGAAGGTTTCAGTTGATTTGTACCTCAGCAGAGATATGTTACTCCTTCTCAATATTTGTTCTAATAAAGAATAAAGTGGTGCTAGCTTCTTTAAAAGAGTTACATCTGGTTCCTCTCAGGTGCAAGGAAGATTGTCCACACAGAAAGACATATTCTTATATTCCAGCTGCCAGTCACTACAATTTGTTTTCTTCTGGGGAATCTTTCTATCAGTCTTACTATTGCCACCAACATGCCACCTTTTAGCACTGTAGTTCTGGGCTCATCCCTTGAAGTCTCCTGTGCACTCCTAAGATGAACCTGTATCTTCTTCACCAGGACCTGCTACCTATGCAGGGATACTCAAAGGAAGTAGATGGGAAAAACTCATGGCTGGCTATATCTGCTCTTCTATCTCATTTTGGAGTCTTGAAGCCTCTTAAAAAGAACTGATGCTGGTCTATCCCCATTCCTGCCTCATCTCCTCAGACCATCCTCAGTGGATTTATCCCTCCATAATACTAATGCAGATAAAGGAGAAGTACCTTTTCCCCTTTTGTCTTCAATGTGAGATCTCTTTCAAACTCTGTTTCTTACTTTAGGGTTTCCTTCTTTCCTTTGTGTTCATTCATTGAAGCAAAGAGCCCACTTAACCACAGATGTGTGGTTTTGCTTGCTGACCCTAAAGGTATAGTTACATCAGAGCATGACAGCCCAGCAGCAGTATAGAGGATTTCCAAATAAAAGAAAAGTGCTCATTTTCTTACAAGATATAGTCATCAAATGATAAATAAAATCAATCAAAAATCATAATACCATGATTGTAATACATATGTAGTAGTTTAGAATTCAATGAAAGTCTCAATATCCATTATGTCCTTTGAAATAATTTATATAACCCTAAAGTCAAGACCTGGCCTTTGGCCCAGATAAATGCGGCATCTATCACTGGAAAAATACAATTCTCAAAATTAAAAAAAACTCAATTGATGAATTAAAATTCAGATTATACATAGGAAAATTGATAATACCCCAAATTCAGACACTTAAAATTAGAAAGTGTAAACATTATTTCAAGGTTAAAGGTTTGCATTTTGGAAGCTGCTTCTTAGTAGAAAAACAAATGTAAAAACTGCCTTTGATAAAAATGCTTTGATTTTCATTCTTCATTTAGGAATCAACATCTCCCCCAGCCACTTGGATTAATGGTGGTTCTCTTATAATTGACTCTCTTGGAGGTCTGTGTTCTACATGATAGAAACCACCCATTTTGTTTCTAGACCTTCCCTGACTTGAAGCAATCATGTCCACTGGAGACAAATGATGGCATGACACATATTTTTAGGGTGCCAACATTGTAGGTTGTCGAGTGATTGCCAGATGTGCTTAAATGCTCACATTTATTCTGTAGCAGAATGTTTGTTTATCTCTAAGAAGACATTGCATAATTTTTTTCTTTAGACAGCTATGTTCCCTGAGTTATAAGAAGTAACTTCATAAGGCAATTCATCTTTTAGAGAGCAAAAATCATAAAAGGAAAACATTTTCTTGAGTCCATTCTTCTTTTCCTCCCTTTCATAAAAAATGCTAAATGTAATTGGATCCAGTTGGATAAAATTACCACTTGTGATTGCTCTTTGTTTTAGAATCTTCTGCTAGCTTTCAGTGTATGAAGAAATGCTCATCTATATGCCAAATTTCAATTAAACTTTGGCATCTAAAATTTGGTATGCTGCTCAAGACTCTTTAAGACATTGGGATTGACTGAATCACATTCCTTACAGAATGCCCTGTGGAGCAGCATATTAAAATCAGTGTTACAGATACCCAAACAACTTGCATGGTTATAGCATAACTGTTCTCTACCAATTCAGCTAAGTCAGCGCCAACAAAGCAGAGAAATAATGTTAGCTAGAATTGTACACAGTTCAACGTAAGTTGCTGTTTCTGTAGAGAACTAATCTAAAATATTTACATGTATTCGGGGCAACTAACATTTTTTGAATATCCACTCTGTAGCGGTCCTTTTCTAGTTGTCATACAAACATAATTTGCTCTTGAGAGCAGCCACTTTCCTATTTTGTAATGTCCACTTTATAAATAACAGTGTTAAAATTTATAGATGTTAGGCAATATGCAGGTTACATAGCTGGTAAATTGTTGTCAAGTTGGAAAAACCATCTCAATGCAGACTGTTCGGCATACACAGAGGCCTGGAAGTTTGTACAGGATCCCCTACCCTCTCAGCATTCCATATGATCATGCTATTACCAGGCACTGCTAGATACAGGTGGGTTGTGCTCTTAGAAAGTACACAATTATTCCTTCCTCCTCTCTCTTCCCGCAGATATTTGGGAAACCACCCATTGGCCCTGATACACTGTTCTGAGGTCCCTATGCTGTGCTCATTATGTCTGCATTATACTCTGGGTGGGGGGAGGATACCAGAAAAAAAGTTATGAATAGCAGTACTGAGAGTGTTTAATCCTCATTTTGTCTTTTATTGAAAGCTTAAACATCTTTGAAGGTTATTCTACTTCTTTCATTAGTTCATTAATCTGTTTATTTATATAGCTCTGTTGGCCTTATATGATTGTGTTCAGTCATAACAAAAATAGATTTGTTGGGGGCTTCTATGTTCTAGGCCTTCTCTAAGTACTTTATAGATATTCATTCATTTAATCCTTATTAAAAAACCTATGAGATATGTACTTTTATACCCTAATTTTTCTGACAAGCAATAAAAAAGTCACAGAAATAGCAGGGTAACTTGTCTCTCAATGTTACACAGCTAGTAGTTGGCAAAAATAGAAAGGAACAAAAGATTCTGTTTCATCATTTATCTCAATAAACAGTGAAAGAAGGGTTTGAAAAATTGCCAGGCTTTGTCACCAAAAACCAATTATGACAGGCTGGGTTTGTAGCTCAGTGGAAGAGTGCTGGCCTAGTATTTGTGAGGCACTGGGTTTGATTCTCAGCATCATATATAAATAAATAAAATAAAGGTCCATTGACAATTAAAAAATATTTTAAAAAATCCCTCACCAAAACAATAATGAGTATCCTAAACATTTTACCAAAGATCCACAAACTGACCATGGCTCTTTAAAGATTATCAAAGCCAAAGCTTTCTTTTACTCTTCATTTCTGTCATGTGGATGAAAATGCTTCTATGCTATAATGCAGGTCGTATTAGGAGAAACGGACTCAAAAGATAGTATGAGACTGAAGGTTTCATTGTAGTATTTGCATGGTTTTAAAAAGAACTTTGTGTGGTATTGCATTCTAAAACACTCAGGGTCACTCCAGGGGAACTGGGCCATGCAAAATAACCACACAAGAGACAGAGATACATTTTCTTTGGGGATGCTGTGACTGCTCCTCTGACCTTAAGGATCCGCACAAAGAGAGAGGGAGCACATGCTGACCCCTTTTATTGAGGAGAAGCCATTCAACTGAGGCAAGGGGTCAGGTTTCAAGGGGCTGAGTCTAGCTTCATGATGTCTGCTGTAAGCAGGTTGACTGACATCTAGGAAGGTCACACCCAAAGGCAGAGCAAGAGAAGGGGACACACAAAGGGCGTTTCCATGGAACATTCTATCCCAAACAGGGCAAGGGGGTATTATCACATAGGAACAGGTGAGCATAGCTCGACCCATAGGGCTGCAGGAAGGCATGCCCACGCATGAAGAAGCATTTGGCTGCATTTTTACTACTCTCAATATTGGGGCTACCGTCTACAGCCACTTAAAAGTAGCCAGATCATCTGGGATGCCGACAGTGCCTCAAACCCATCAGGAGAGAAAAACGCTGGTCACATGACATGGCAGCCTCCCACAGTGTGGTATTTATCTGGAGGTATATATCCCTAGATATACATGGGTAGTCATGTTGCCGTTGATGCCTGTTCATGGCAGGGTTCATGTTCCAGGGACAGCAGCTCTGGTTTCCAGCACAGGGAGAGTTGTCCTGACATGTGGGTCAGCTCAGATCCCTCACACAAAACCAAAAAGAGTCTTTTTCATGGGAATAGCTAGCAAAATTGTCTTGAGAGAATTAAAATAAGAATTGAAAATGGCAAGATTTCTAAAGTTGGCTTATTTAATCCTTATAAAAAACCTATGAGATATGTACTTTTATACCTTAATTTTACTGACAAGAAATAAAAAAACCCACAGAAATAGCAGGGTAAGTTGTCTCTCAGTGTTACACGGTGTTGAACTTACTGGTAAAACTCATTTTTGTTATTACTATGTTAACCTTCTTGGAACAGAATTTTGGACTGAGTAAATTGGATGGTGGCAGGGGTTGCTTAAGGAAAGCTGATATTTGGGTGGTGCTAGAGTTCCCATATTTACCTAGAGGAATGGTTTGTGCAGTATCCCTTTCCTTGGAGAGGTATTCAGGGCCAGATACTATTCCGTTATTCCATCCTGAAGGATTCATTAATTTATTTTCAACAAACATTTGCTTAGGTTCCTTTAATGTACTAGGCACTATGTTTGAAAACTATGAACACATTATTTCATCAAATCTAAGTTTTGATTAGTTGTAAATAGCCATCATGATATTTTATGGACCTTCAAGAAACAAGCTCATACACACACACACAAGAAGAAGGAGAAAACTTGGGGGTTATTATCCATTAAACTATATTTAAGGTTATTATTTTATGTCTACCAAAATGGCTCTTTATATTAAATTAGATATAGATCTGGGTCATATATGTGTGTATTTATACATATATACATATAATACTCCTAAACATATAAAAAGAAAATATAAACAAAATAAATTCGTCACAGTGTTACTCAACTCCTCTACATTCAAAGGTGTTCTCTTTTGAGTCATTTTTCATCTTGGAATCTTCACTGCTCAGGTTTTACCACACACTGTGGGAAAAACGGATACTGGTGATGATGTATTCCTCTGTGACAAACAAAACACTGGTGATGATGAATTTCTTTCTTTTTTTTGGCTCCTCCTCCTCCTCCTCTTCTTCTTCTCCCTTTTGTACTAGGGATTGAACCCAGAGGACTTAACCCTGAGCCCTTTTTTTTGTATTTTATTTAAAAACAGGGTCTCACTGAGTTGCTTAGGGATTTGCTAAGTTACTGAGGTTGGCTTTGAACTTGTGGTCTTCCTGCCTTAGCATCTAGAGTCGCTGGGATTACAGGTGTGCACCACCACATCCAGCTGGTGAGGATACATTTCTTTAAAGAATTCAAAGAACCCATAATAGACCAAAACCTTTTTTTTTTTTTTTGGTGTTAGGCAATTAAACTGACTTTATAAGTATATGGAGCTAGCTTATTCTGACTAACAGTTCCAGAATGCTTCTAAACAAATCCAATTCACCATTGTTTCTTATGTACTCCCTGCCGTCCCCAACACACACATACATACTCACACATGTAGTTTTTTCTTATGCTTCAAAGCAATGCTTCACTACTATTTCCAGTTTTTATTTTCAAGCCACTGTCATCTATTCTGAAACTTCGGATGCCATTTTCTTTAATCTTTGTAAATGTACCCATTATAAAAACTATGTCATGGTAATGATTTGACAGCTGACTGACAAGGATTACAAGGAGGCTTAGATGATAAAACATATTGTCTTCCTAGGAAGTTAAAATATAAAAATATGTGGCTTAGAATCAATGAAATGTGATGTTCTGTGTGCTAGAGCTAGGGTAAGTGACAGAGAAGAGGAGACATGAAAGATTGTAAGACAAATGCCATCCTTTATGGTCTAACCAGAATTTAAGAGGCTTGGGCTTTATTCTCTAGCTGACATGAAACCATAGATAACGCCATGTCAGTCCCTAGCTTTATTTACTCTAAATTGTTTGATTTTTAAAAGATATTTTTAGTTATAGATGGACAAAGTACCTTTATTTTATTTATCTATGTGGTGCTGAGGATAAAACCCAGTACCTCACGTGGAAGAGGCAACCGCTCTTCCACTGAGCTACAACCCCAGCTTGTTTGATTCTTACAGGAAACCTGAGTGGTACGTAAATTGCTTCCACTTATAAATGTGGAAACAGAAATTCAGAAAGGTAAAATTACTTGCTGAAGAATCAATGGCTCTCAAATTTTCTGAGTCAGTATTTGACTGTTTTGTTGATTGTTTTTGACCCTTAAGGTTTTATTCTTCTTTCCCTTTGTTCTTGTACCTCTTGCAAAGACTTTGTACACCCCCCAGGTATGGGTACTCTAGATAAAGAACTGTCAGCCTAGACCAGGGTTTCTCAAAGTCCGTGTTCCAACAGCACCTGGGAATTTGTTGGAAAATCCAAATTATTGAGTCCCACCGGGACATACTGAATCAGAAACTCCAAGGAGTTCATGCAGCATATAGTTCAGAGTAAACCTCACTCAGTACTTTAATAGCTGCCTGACTCAAGTATTCCATTCCTTGGGTCTTTATTGTTCTTATTGCTTAAATGGTGGAAGTATTCTCTGTCTCCTCCATATTTGGTAGGGAGCCCTTAATATGTGACTAGTGCAACACAGCAACTGAATGTATAGCATTATTTATTTATTTATTAATTTTTATTTATTTATTTTTTTGGGGGATTCAGAGCTAACCAATGGTGTGATTACTTTTTCTTTTTCTTTTTTTTATTGGTTGTTCAAAACATTACAAAACTCTTGACATATCATATATCTTACATTAGATTCAAGTGGGTTATGAACTCCCATTTTTACCCCAAATACAGATTGCAGAATCACATCGGTTACACATCCACATTTTTACATAATGCCATATTAGTAACTGTAATTTTATAAAGTTATTACATGTGGCTATAGGTTAACAAATGGGACTGTACCATTCTAGCCCCTTTATATGGATAAGTTTTTTAGATCTCTGGCAGAGGGAACACTAATAAAGGACATATTATATGCCAGGTACTAACCTAAGCAGTTTACACATATGAGATTCATTTATTATTTGTTATCTACATTTTACAGATTAGAAACTGAAAGCTCATATTTATATAGTAACTTTTTAAAAGTCATATAGTTGATTGGCAGAGCTGAGATTCAAGACCAAATAGTTTGACTCCAAAGTATATATTTGTAATACTTGTACTTTCTTAATTAAGGTAATTTTAATACTTCCAATATCATGTTTCAAAGAGGTCAGAAACAAAGATAAGGGCCTTTTGTATTTTAGGCTTTAACTGACAGCAGAAGGTGGCTACCTACAGGTAAGTAGGGATCAAGTTATTTTATTATTCAAAGTAGGATTTCTGATATGAAGATCTATGAGACAAAATTTATGTCAGGTGTTCTAGTGTTCTAGAATTTGGAGTTTCTCAGAAATAGGCATATTTATGAGAATATGCATAAGTAAAAAGAAAAGAGAACAGAAGAAGAATTTAAAAACATGTAATTTGCAAAGGGATTTACCCTGGAAATATTCTGGGATGAAGGATGAAGTCATATGCTTTTTGAATTAGAGACTGCCCCAAATTCCCAAATTCATATACTAAATATATAGCTACTCACTTAAATTATTGCAAGACCTCTTGAAATTGTGTGATTTCCCTTAGCATCCTCTTTGCATTTTTTTCTTTCTTCAGTTGCAATCTTTATTTTTAAATCCTTTGTCATTTTTTTTTAAATTTCAATGCTGGGGTTTTAATCCAGGGTCTTGTGTATGCTAGGCAAGGACTCTGATGACAAACTACATTCTTAGTGCTTTCTATTTTATTTTTGAGACAGTGTCTTGTTAAATAGCCCTGGTTGACCTCAAACTTGTGATTTTCCTGCCTCAGCTTCCTGAGTAGCTAGAATTATAAATGTGTGTCACCATGCCTGGATCATTATGTCTCTTCTCTTTCCTTCTGTAACTTGTTTTATCTATTTCAAGGAAGATTAGAGGAAAAAGAGAAGTCAGAATTAAGAGCAACCATAAATCAAGGCAGGTCTGAATTTTTAGGATCATAGGATATAATTTACCAAAGGTTTACTTTATTCCCCTAGGCCACCCACCCCATCTTTTTGTAATGGGCTTTTGTGAAGTGTGCCCCAGACAATTGATTAACAGGAATTAAAGATCCAAACTTTTTAAAATTTACTTTTAAAAAACATTTTATGTATATTCTTTAATATCTCTATATTTATACACAAACATGAATTAATATGTATGTATAAATATATATAAGTAAAGTAATATGTATGTATTTTCTGTATGCTCTTTTGTATATTTGTATTTATACATCATATATACATATGTGTATTTTAAAATGGGAGCATATTTTGTCTACTTATGGTGCAATTGTTTTTCTTTCCTTTTTTAACATTATAAAGTTTAGGAAATTTATGTTTATCCTTAGAATCCTCTTGAGTTAGTCATCTTTATGTCTCTGTGGCAAAATACGTGAAAAAAAAATCAACTTAGAGGAGGAAAGATTTATTTCACCACATGGTTTCAGAGGTTTTAGGCATGGTCACTCAGTTCCATTGTTTATCAGCAGAGCATCATGACAGGGAGCACATTGTGGAACAAAGCTGCTCACCTTATGGTGGCCGGGAAGGAGAGAGAAAGAAAGGAAGAAGCTGGGGACAAGAGATCCTCTTCTGGGGCATGCCTTCCTTACCTACTTCCTCCAACTGGGTCCCACCTTCATGTTTCCACCACTTCCCCTAATGCCACCATCTAGGGAGCAAGTCTTCAATACATTTCAGATTCTATCTATAATACCTCTGATATTGACATGACTTCTCATATGTTTCCTGAGTAGAAGAGGGAGTAGTGGGACTTGTTCATAACCCAGCTGATACCATTTACATTCATGCCAAGGGAGATTTCCTCCCTTTAGAGATCTGCGAGATCACATGCAGAGTAGAAGGATAAAAAGCATGAGAACTCTGTTCTCAAATGCAATCAAGAGTCTGCATAAAATTTTTAAATAAAAAGAATTGATATGGAGCTCATGTATACAAAACAAGTGCTCATCCCAATCTAAATAAAAAACTGTTTCTCATGAACTTTATTCTTTATTTTTAGCTTGTAGTATATTGGAAAAAAGCAAATGAGAAGAGGGAGACAGACAGTACTTAAGACTTAATTTTCATTGCTGTCAACTTATCTAGTAGCTTTGTATAAAAAAGATGATTACTCAAATAGAATATTATTAGTATAGATGGCAAAGTCTCATAACCCTTAAACACACTTATAGTATTGATATTTTATTGGCAGCTTATTATAAGTATTGATAATAATAACAGTACCCTTGAGTCATCAAAAGAAAATTGGTCATTGCAAAGATAATTTAAGACAGGAGAGATGTGTGTAATTCATTTAGAAGGATTTTCCACCAATCTAGTTGATAAAAAATATTCATGCTAAAAACATGATACTAGACTAAAATGTTCCTTTCTGTGTACTAACTTACTGGCAACAATCAAATGTAATCTGAGCCCCTGTTGTGGGACAGCTCAGTGTACTGGTTCTGCAATCTGACTTCTGCCTTCCCTCTCCAATATCACTGTCCTCACCTTCTTTCTGATAATTGTGCTCTGCCAATGAATGGCTAATGCTTCTGATTGCTGTGATGTTTTCCCACTATTCCTCTGCCTAGATTACCCTCAACTTGTTTTTTATCAAGTTCCTCCCTTAGGGAATCCTTCCCTGAACTTTCTTCTGCACTTCAAGTTGTTTCTCTCCCAAGTTCTCATAATGTGCCGGGCAGATCTACCTTGTAGTGTTTACCACATTGTAGTACAGTGATTCATTTTCCCATTTGCTCTATGGGGCTTTTGGGTATTTGAGGGCAGGAAGTAGGGCTTAGTACTATGCTTGTTAGTTGTAGAACAGTGTGCCACTTATACTATCTAAAAATGTCTTGTGCATTGAAGGATGGATGAGTGAATCCGTCTTGCCAGCTCAAATGCCTGGGCAAGTGCTAAAAACAAATAAAGCAAGTCTGGTGTAAAGGCAGGAGGGCTAGGGACATAGACACTTTGAAAAGATGCCCTTCCTAAAATTGACAGCTTTGAAAAACAAGTTTTGGCACAGATGTGGAGAAATTATAACCTTCATACAATGCTGGTGGAAAGTAAGATGTTGCAGCCATTTTGGGAAATATACTGACACTAGCAGCTCCTCCAAAAGTTAAGCTGAGTTCTCATATGACCCAGCAATTCCACTCATAAACATAACACCTAGAGAAAGGAGAACATATGTAAACATAAAAGGCTGTACATGCATGTTCATAGCAGCATTATTAGTAATAACTAGAAAAGGAAACAACTCAAAAGTCCATCAACTGATAAATGAATAAATAAAATATATGGTATATCCATACATTAGGATATTACTCAGCAATAAGAAGAAATTAAGCTCTGATATCTGCTACAACATGGATGAACCTTGAAAATGTTATGCTGAGTAAAAGAAAACAGTTACAAAAAAGCCAGACTAGATATTGATATGAAATGTGTAGAGTAGGGAAATTTATAGAAAAAAAGCAGATTGGTGGTTTCCTAGGGCTGAACAGTGAAGGCAATGTTGGATGGTAATGAGGATGGGTTTTCTTTTTAGAGTGATAACAAAGTTCTAATACTCTGGTGACAATTAATAACTATGTAAGTATACTAAAAGCCACTGAATTGTGTATTTTAAAAGTGACTGAATTTCATGCTATGTTAATTATATGTCAATAAAACTGTTACCATTTTTTTTTTAAATGACAATCTTCGCTTAGCTCTGGTCAATTGTTGTCATGAGGCACACTAGAGGCTTGTGTTCCTAAATGCACTGGTTTTTCTTTCTTTTTTTTTTTTTTAAGAGAAAAAGTAAGATTTTTTAATGGGATGTAATAATAAAGGGCCTAAGATGATGAAAGACCAAATGTAACTCCCAGACTGATAACTTATACAGAGTTAGAATGAACAGGTCCAGGTCAATGTCCATGAAACTCTAATTAGAAGTTGAACACATTTTGCTTACTCAAATGCTAACATAATAAAGCCTACCACTCCATTGATCCAAACCATAGCAAAAATATTATCATCTTGGTGTCATAGAGATTTTATTTTTATTTTATTTTATTTTGTTAGGCTGACAGATGTTATGTTTTCACAAGATGGCTTGCTTTAAAAATGAACTGTAAAAAAGATTGACTTGATAGTAGATGCTTTCAAGCTTATGGAGAAGTAAGTCTTAAACCATCACAGTGATAAAATCCTTTTCAATTTACCAAGAAAGTGTCCTAATTTCCTGTAAAAGAAAGAGGACCACTGATGTTAGGTCATAATTATTAAGGATTAAAGTATCTATTTTGTTGAAAATCTATAGTGATCTTCATGGAAAACCTTTCCTTAGGGAACAGTTGGTATTATGCTTCTCAAAGTTTTGTAAATAAAAAATTATTTGCATAAAATTCTCAACATTTTATAACCCTGACTGCGGGGGAAAAAATGACTGGTTTTCACAAAAATCTAGTACAGCCCACTGGAAATTTAAATATTCTTTGACAGTTTTTACATTAAAAGTGTGCATCTTAATCCATAATATTTCCATGTTCTTCTGAAAATAAAATTATTTTTCTACCATCCCTTCTTTCAAAAAGATATAATGTGTTTATCCATAACTTTGTGTGTCTCTAGGTCATGCTAAATGGTCAGGGGTATTCATCCTAGGACAGGGATAAGCCAATGACTCGCTGATGGCCATCAGCAGAAGATATCAATCCAACTACTCACCAAGCTTAACTCATGAGCAAATACACCGAGTAGACAGGACCCTTCCTAGACAGGAAAAGGAAATTAGGGGAGCCAAAAGGAAGCCTTTAAAAAAGTGGAATGGAAGGGAGGTCCATTTCAGAGTAGTGAAAGAGTAGGATGCCTCGTGACAAAGCTGAAAAAAAAAATATTTGGAACGGAAGAAATAATATGGAGCCCCCATGTGTTCCATGACCAGTTGACCCCATGGCTATAGCATCCTGCCTTTGAAGAATAGGTAAAAAGGGTGATTTCACCAAAAAGGGAGTTAGCTGTATAATCATCTACTGAGTGTACATTTCACAAAATTAGAGAATGAGCTCCAAAATCTGCAGCTCCCGTGTTTGTGGCAGTGTCTCTAGTGCCTAGCAAAGAGTGTAGACTCAGAGATTGTCTTAGCACTGAAAATTATCTAAGTAACAAGAAACAAATTAATACAGCCTGAATCTATGTATGGAGTAGAATTGTTGTGGCTTGTTTTAAGACTCTGAGGTTTAGAGAATAAAATGAGCTTAGGGAAGACAGGAAGGGAGGGAGTCAAGAAGCTACACGGCCACACCTATCAGGCTGGGGTGGGGAAAGGGCTGTGGTTGATTGAGCAAGCATCCAGTTCTGAGAGATCAGCTGCTATCTGTCTCAGCTTGAAGTTTAGATAATAACTCTCACTAACTTTTAGCTTGAATTTTAGTTAAATAATTTTGTTGATTGATTGTTTTTTATTTTTATTCTTTATTTTCCCTTAGTCCCTGAGTGAAGCATGGAAAGGGATATAGAGGAGCTATGTCTTTTCATTGCCCTCTTCTGGGCACCTGCAACTGGTCAGGGCACTGAGCAGAACTGTAGAGGTTAGTGTTTCTCATCACAGCCAGGAAAACCACCATAATCCCAGTCCACATATGTTTTATTCATAGATTCATGTAGGAATGGGAAACATTATGGATTCCAGCATAATCAGATTACTGTTTATTCTCTTAATGGGTTAATTTTAAATTGTTTGCTCAACTTTGGAAAAGCTGTAGATGCCCAGTTAATATACCAAGTATAACATAAATGCAAACAAAAGTTTTAAAAATGCATATATGCAAATCTAAAAATTTTCAACATTTTCATCTAACTTCTCTGCCAATGTTCCCTTAACAAAAAGGCAGAAATAAAAAGGAACAATTTTTTTTTCCTATTGAAATGACACACTATACAATATTTTGTCTTACATGTCATTTCCATTGCATATAGTGTTCTGTCCATCTGGAATTGATTTCTCCTTTCTCTTTATTTATAAGACTCCTTTACTTCCAATCACGCGTAGTTTAAAAGTCACCTCTATGAATTCAGCTTAGAATCAGGCAGAGTTCAGAGTGTCCTCATATCCATATGCATTATACATACATATGCTTTGAACATTTTCTTCACCAATAGCATCTAGTACAGAGCATGAAAAATGATTCTTTCCAGCAATTCTCTCATATTACTTTGTAGGTACCCTATTGCTGGTTTGATATCTGGAGCATGATAAATCTTAAGTAACTTTTTGCAGAGAGAATGATGCATGAGTGCACTTACTCTTCTAAAACTAACTATAGAGCCAAAAGAAATGTGAATAACAGAGATTTTTTTTCAGACATATGTGGTAGAATATTGTATAATGATGCGGTGCAGTATACAATGAAATCTCAACAGATGAGCTGGTTGAGGGGGATGGAAGCTGGAAACTAGTAAAAAGAGGATCTAGGCAGATTCTAAAGTGTTCATTAGTGGTCTAACATTCAAAGGCACAGGATTAATTTTACTTGGTGTAGACTAACATCAGCACCAAGGAGGATCTGATCTGATGGAAGGGAAAGGTAACAGGAATTTATAGGCAGCAAGAAATTTGGATTTAGCCTATGATGTCATCTTTATTTATTTATTCATCCAGTTTGAAATAGCTAAAGGTTCAGAGAAAGGATCATGAAAACTAGTCAGGAAGAAACAAAAGCAAAAAATATATATATATTTTTTTCTCTTTTAAAGGTTGTTATTAGGATAGGCAGATAAGGGATAGATTATAAGGAAGAGTGTAGCCCAGAAAGGCATTAGGTTTCTACATTAGGCCTGTTCCAATGGTAACCTTCACTGGCCAGAGCAACTGCCCTAGTCAGAACTAGGTCAGTGCATGATTTTGAGTCAGGCAGAAAAAGAAGGAACTGACACTCTCTCTTTTTGCTTCACCCTGTAGCCCTTATCTCACTTCCCATTAGTATCCTACTTCCTGAATTTCGGCAAACTCAGACTTAAAAGAAACTTCTCTTTTCACATGAGCTGAGTATAACATATTTCTTTCCCATTATATTGAGAAAAGAATGATTTCTTGGTTCATTTTATTTCTGGTAGTTCAGACAGAAAAACCACTTGAGATGAAGTCTGGCAGTGTTTGTCACTATCATTCGTTTTTATGCCATATCATTTATACAACTGTTGTTATAGACTCTACCCAAAACCCAGAATTAGACCCCGCCTCATCCATGAAGGTAAGGTGTATAGTCAATACCAATAGAGAATATGCAGAGTTTGAAACATTTATTGTCTTAATTAGACATAGATTTATTTAAAATTAGGCAATCTGGTAGCTGGGAAATACATTTCTTTTCAAATTTGTTGTTGGAGTATCAACCAATGTTCTCTTTTTGATCTGGGTAACAAATGAACAAACTGAAATGATGAGAAGAAAAGAAATCTCAAAAGCTATGCTTGGTTTCTGACTCACCACCTTGGTTTCTCTTTATTGTTTGGTACAAATTTTTCCTGGACCATTTTGTTTCTTGACATGTAGACTACTGAGACAGAAAGTGACAAAAATATTTGGAGCCAAGAAATTTTGGATAATTAGAAAAATCTGCCTCATGTGGCTCTGTTAATATTTTTTAAAAATATAGGTCATGTGTGTTGCAAATATGGGTTATGTTGATTTCTTTTCTTCATCCTCGTTTCTTACAGCTAAAGATGACCTGATGCACAATAGAAAATGTATATTGAATGGCTTTGATGTCATTTAGTTAAAGAAAATCATAACCTTCTGGATCCTGAAAATTTAATAAATAAAAATAATTTATGAGTTCCAAGTAAAGTATACAATCTTATTGGTGTCAAGATCAATAAAGGTCGGAGATTTTCACTTGTTAATGTACAAGATAGCCTGTCACTATTTCCTGAATGCTGTTAGAAGATGCACACTTCCTGGGTCAAAGACAGTATTTTATGATAGTAATATTATCATTTTTGAATTGGTTCCCCAAGCTCCAATTTCTACAAGAAGATATAAAAGGATGAGATGGCAGCTGCCCTCACAGTGATTTGTGTTATAGGAGAAAAATTCTGATCTTAATGAACCTAAATCTTTTGTAATGCACCACAACCATGGCTGGTCCTATGCTCTGAAGGGGAACATTCTAGCTTCCAAGGCTGTTTGTTGTATAAGCACACTTGAAAATACAGTTGACTCAAGGGGCAAACTTTGTTTTGTACACAGATATGTAGAAACTCTAGACCCATCTGGGAATTTTAGGAGTGTTTTTGAGTCATTGATTGGTAGAGGTGATTTATTGGGGGTAAGATTTTAAAATGATTTAGAACTATAGGTAAAAATTGCAAACCTATGCCTAGATGAAGAAGTAATGAAAACAAATTTATCTTAGTTTTGAAATGGTAAGTCAGAGTTTTATTTTCCCCCCGAAATGCTAGTTCCTCAGAGAATATGTAAAATTACTTATCTTTTTTAAAAAGGAGATTATTAAAGAAAAGAAAAACTACTTTAAGTTGTCAAATCCAATATATTTTGGCTTTTTTCCCAAACTATTTATAAAAATATTTTTTCTTGAGATCATCACCCTAGATTGGACATAAATCCAGCTTTTTCTTTAGTGCTTTACAGTAGGTTGCACTGCAGGGAAATGCAAATCAAAACTCCATTTAGATTCCTCTGACCCCAGTCAGAATGTCTGTTTGAAAAAAAAAAAATACTGGTAAGAATGTGGAGAAAAAGGAACCCTTATACATTGTGGATAGGAATGTAAATCAGTATAGCTATTATGGGAAACAGTATGGAAGTGCCTGAAAAAGCTAAAAATGGAACAACCATATGATCCAGTTGTACCACTCCTGGGAGTTTATCTGAAGGAAATGACATCAATGTCCAAGAGATGCCTGCATACTCATGGTTATTGCGGCACTATTCACAGTAGCCAAGATATACAATCAAGCTAGATGCCTGTCAACTGATGAATGGATAAAAAAATATCTGGTCTATATATACTGTGACTTTTATTTAGTTATAAAGAAGAATGAAATTATGTCATTTGCCCCAAAATGGCTAGAACTGGAGGTTATCATGTCAAGCAAAATTAGCCAGTCACAAAAAGATAAATATATTTTCTTTCACATGTGGAAACAAGCAAACACCAAACAAAAAGACCTAAAAATAGAAGATGAATCATTAGGGGAGCCAACAGGTGTTGGGGAGAGAAAAGAGAAGGGAGGACAAGAGAGGTTTGTAGGAAGGGTGGGTCCCATCCATCAAAGCAGGAAATGTGCTGTATGGAAACCTCACAGCAAGGCTCATTAATGTATGCAACAATATGATTGAATAATTATAATTAAAAAGAAATATTAAAAGAATAAATAACCAAAATTGAATATTTAGTTAAGGTTAAGAAAATTCAAACTTAGTTAAGATAAAAGCAACAGAATCTTGAAATTTCCTTATTTAATTCAGGGCATTATAAGACCTCATTAAAATACCTACATATAAAAAAATAAAAAATAAAACACAATTGACATACTTCTTAGTCATAACAACACTCTTCTGAAAACTAAGTAAATGATACTTTATTAAAAGTAAATAAATATGTTGTACTTATTGAGTGCCGATTTATGATATTCATTTATTCCTTTAAATTCATTTAGTAGTTTCACTGGCTACATTTACTGATTAAATGTTAAATACTCATTTCCAGGAAATTTGCAATTGAACTATTTATTTATAGAAGTATGTTGAACTCAGAGTATTCCTTTATATGGAGAAACTATTTTCTGATTATTAATGTACAGAAACATTTTCTCCAAGCAAACTAGACTATAGATACTTAATACTTTGTCCTAAATGCTTATTTGTAATTTTAAGTTCAAAATGATAATGATTACTTTAACTTTTTGTTAATGCAATACTAAAATTTTTTCATTATTAAATCATATGGTTCAAATTTTTGATATTATAATAAAATATAGGAATAATCTATTATCTCACAAGAATATTAAATGAACCCAATGAATGTATAATGAAGCACATGTATTATTTTTAACAAAAATTAAATACATCCATGTGGTGTGACTCTACTTTGTGGACAAACATAAAAATGAAAAACTGTACTCTATATGTGTACTATGAATTGAAAGGCATTCTGCTGTCAAGTATGACAACTTAGAATAAATAAATAAATTTTTTAAAAAGAAATATATCCATGTGGAATATTCAAAAGCATTGCATTTGATAGGATGACATTTTTTCCTAAATGTAGAGACCTGTATACCTCCTGTTCTGTATGTTCCACATACTTTTTATTATTTTTTTAGTAGTAAATGGACATAATACCTTTATTTTGCTTACTTATTTTTATGTGGTGCTGAGGATTGAACCCAGTACCTCACACGTTCGAGGCAAGTGCTGTACCCCTGAGCCACAACCCCAGCCCTGTTCCATGTACTTTTTAATCCCTACTTGAATTATATGATGTATAACTTAATAAGAAATGTTCATATATAAAGAAAAATATTGTTAGCTGATTTTTTGTCGTTATTATTGCTTGTGACAAATATAGATTTTGCTTTTGAAATCAATTTTTATTTATCGTTTTTGTTGAATAAGAACACTACACTGTTTTAAAGTTATGGAAATTATTAGTTGACAAATTTTATAGCAGCATTAAAATAAATCAAAATTAAGAAAAAAGTATCAGTAACATTTTAACTCTAAAAAATCAAATTATATTTTTCTCAATTACCTTCTTGTAATAGCCCATATATGTGCTTTGTTTACGTCCTAGCACATATCTGTCTTTTAAAATTTGACATCATACCTTTTTCATATGTACAAAATATATTCTTTATAATAATAATAATGTTAAGTCACCTTTATTCTGTCAAGAAAGTTAAGGACTTGATTTTTATATAATTAATGTTCTCTTATTGTTGCATACATATAAGATAACTCTAAATTTTTGTTCTTATATATAGTCTTGCAAAAAATCTTACATTAAAAAAACATTCTTCTTTACACTAAAATTGATCAACGCCAATTTCTTTTCTTTTTTTTTTTTGCGGTACTGTTGATTAACCTAGGATCTTCTAAATGGAAGTACATCTCCAGCCCTTTCTATTTTTTATTTTGAGACAAGGTCTTGCTAAGTTGCTCAGGCTGGCCTTGAACTTGTGATCCTCCTGCCTCAGCCTTCCAAGTAGCTAGGATTACAGAGTGTGGCACCACATCCAGTGATCAAGAACCTGAAGCACAGAAACAATATATTCATAGGTCTTAGATTATGTTATGAATTTTATTTTGAAAAATGTTCCAATTTCTTTGTCATCAGCAAAAAAAAGGGAGAATACAAATTTTACTTTAGTTTTATGGACTTTCAATGATATCATTCTTTTTTTTGATTTTTTTTTTTTATTGGTTGTTCAAAACATTACAAAGCTCATGATATAATTGATATCATTCTTTATGGTGCTAATTTAGTTTGAAAAATAAAGCTCATTTGGGTTTTAATGTGTGTGTGTGTGTTTTTTTTAATGTTTTGGCAGTGCTGGGGATTGGACCCAGGGCATATGCACTCTACCACTAGGCTACACTCGTAATCCAGACTTGCATTTATTTGAATATTAATTAATTGATTGAATATTTTTTCCATGAGTTATTTTTATTATTTATATTTTATATTGTATCAATTATACTTTCATAAAATTTGCCTATTTATTTTTTAGGGCTATAACATTTTTTTCTTTGCTATTTTTATTGAAATTATTTTATTATAAGCATTTAAATTTTTTCTTTCACTATGGCCTTTTTTAGCTTGTCAAATCTTGTAAGTACCAATACAAGAATGAATAAATATTTAATTGTCTTTTTTTTTGCTATTTCCCTGGATTTGTTATTTATTTAGCTAAATTAAAAAATAAATGTTTTATTCACATATGAATTTTTTGTTATATAGTATAACATGCATTGAGGATGTAAATAATTGTCCTTCCATATGTAGCTAATTATCCTCACATAATTTCAATGAATAATTCATTTTATAACACACTTTAAAAAATCAAACTGTCTAATAAGCGAAGTGTATTTCTAGGTTTTGCAGTCTGTTCATCTAATGTAAGTTTTTAATGCTGTATCTTACTTGCTCTTTAATTACTCCAAGTCATTAAAGCAGGTAAGTTCTCTCTGGTAGTAGGCTTTTGTTCTGATATGAACATCAAACCGTCATTTTTTCTTATAGTAATAGAAAGATTTTATTTATATTAGAAATTTTCTTTCAACTCTGGCTTACTAAGATGAACAACCATACCTGGTTATTGTTATAATAGAGATCATTTTAAATATTTATATTTATCTCCCTAGAAGATCAGGGCCGAATTTACCAAACCATGTGCCTTTTGTAGATAATGCTATAACATTTCCACACACACATCCTGATATTACCTCAAATACATGATTGACACCAAGCTATTCTGAACATTTTACAAAAAAGGTAGTTCCTCTCTGTACTTCCTTTTTAGTTTTCTAATCAGTAACAGTGAAGGTTCCACATTCACAACCTTAAGTCATTTTGGACTTCTTCATTTTCTTATGTCCATCTCCCTCAAGTATATTCAGTCATCCACAAACCTATTGTGATTAAGTCACATTATCTCAATAACCTGTTTCTTTTTTTCTCTCATTTTTTTAAAAGACTGTATTTTAATAGTAAAAAAAGTAATAGTGGAACAAGAAATAAATCAGAAAATAAAAGGAGAAAGTCTTAATCTCGTTGTATGAGTCCTACTTTCAGTACTGTTCTCTAGAGATACCCACTGATATTTTCTTGCAAATCTTTTAATAAAATGTCTATGCATATGCAACTAAATAATATATATAATTTATAATTTTTATTTGGTACTGGGGATTGAGCTCAGGGGCACTCGACCACTAAGCCACATCCACAGCCCTGTTTTGTATTTTATTTAGGGACGGGGTCTCACTGAGTTGTTTAGAGCCTTGCTTTTGAGAGGCTGGCTTTGAATTTGTGATCTTCCTGCCTCAGCCTCCCAAGCCACTGGGATTTATAGGCATGCACCACCATGCCCAGCTATATTTTTGTAAAGCAAAATTAGATTATATCTTTATGTCCTCTACATGATCATTTTTTTCAAAATTCAATAGTATATGTATTTTTTTAGATACTTGCATGCAGCAACTCTAGACATTCCATTCTTTCTAACAGTTGCATTACATTTCATTATGTAGAAATACTGTTTTTAAAAGTTTTTTACTAGCCATTTCACCTCAGTATTCTTTTTGTAAATATGCACAATTATTTATGGATGCAGTATTTCTTGCCTTGGAATGCATGTGGACTTTTCTATCACAGAGAATTGGATTCTTAGTTTGGTTAAAAGGCTTGCCTTAATCTTTGGACAAGCTACTCCTTTAAACCTATTTTCCTAGAAGATAAATGTAATACCTATTAAGCTGTTGGGAAGACTAAATGAGACAGTGAATTTCAACCATTTGGCCTATAGTACAAGTGAAAGAAGGAGAGAATATTTCAGAAAACCTAGTTTGTTGAAGTTCTCTTGAATTCTAGTTGGTTTAATAGAAATCCTATCATAGCTCCATTACTAAAATAAGCTTTGATGTATACTGCAAGACATCCATGCTCTGAAAATCCTTTTAGAATCTTATTGTCATAATTGGTATCTTCTAAAGACAGTCAGTGTGTGAGAAGTGTGGTTGCATTTGGATGTAGCATATTTATTGACACAACAGTTATATGTTGGTGTCAGAATTATCTAGTAGTCTTATTTTAGTGTTCCTTAGTTTGCTAATATTAAAAATTAATTAGTAGAAGAGGCAGCAGGCTAGAAGCATATAGCACTTACTGAGACCAAAGGAGATGCATCTGTAAACATCTGTTCCACTATCCGTGTCCTTTTGTTAGTATATACCTGGCATTTGGACAGTACCTTAGGATATGAGTCAGAAATACTTCACAAAAAAATTACCACCTTGATTCTTGTTAACATAACCTGTCTTTTACATAAAGTTTCTAAACTTCTAATCACTTCTTTCTAAATCACAGATTGAAAAAAAAACATTCATAAGACTGAGCTGTAACAGAAATTGATGGTGTCAGTGATATGTTTGAGGTATGCTTGACAGAATTGATAGGGTTTGTTTTAATTCAACCCACGGAGAGTACAAGGTTTGGGGATTTTAAAATCAGCTAATAGAATCCCACAAAATGTTCTTGACTGCACAGTCTTTGTTCCATGCTGTTTGTCTTATGTATGCTTTGGAATACTTGAGTTTTTGTTATTTTATATATATATATATATATATATATAGCAATTTACTATGTTAAGATTTGGGAATCTTAGGGCTCATCTTATTCCTGAAGGCAAGAAGACACTGGGGGGATTTCAAGAATACTGGATGTAAAGGGCCTTTTGTGAGTCTCCTTCTTGGTGCCTTTGCACCTGGAACCATAGCCTTGGGAAGCTGTCTTATCTATTTCTTTCATTCATTCATTATGTTTTCATTATATGATTGTATGTAAGTGTTTAGATACAAGTTCTTTCTCTGAGAACCTAGATTTTAATGAAGGAAGCCTGACAAATAAATAAACAAAACAAATAAGATAATTTTAGACAGTATTATTTGCTTCAGGAAAATGAAATTGTGCAGTGGGGTAATAGGCAGGGTGCAGAGCTGCTGTGGGGAGACTGTGCAGGAAAGTCCCATCCCAGGAATGGCGAACTGCAAGACGGGACTGAAACAAACATTACAGGCAGGATAGAAAGACCCTGAAACAGAGATGGGATTGGCGTATTCCAGGAACAATAACGACAGTGAACAAAGCCATGGCTTCCGGAGCGTACCAGAAGATAAGAAGTGTGAGCCATGTAACCATGATGCCAAAATCTATTTGATTTTTTTTTCCTGATTAACCTCAGCAGAAAATTTTGTACTATTTTATTGCAGTGGAAAACTATTAGAGTTTTGTCTTTTAAAAAAGGAAAGACACAGAGAAAACATTTAGACCTTGGTGTAAGAGGCAAGAATGGAGGCCAAAGAGACCAGTAAGGAGATAAGAGAACAGGGGATGTTAACATAAACTGGGATTTTATAAGCAGACATATTGATAAGTAGTTGTATTTTAGATATATTTAGAAAATAGGAACACTGAAAAACTTGTTATATTGTTATTAGTTGTATGGAGAAGAGTGGATTCTGGCCTCAAGTAGATGGAGTGACCACTTGTTGAGTTAAAGATTACTGGGGAAAAAGTGGAATATGACAGAGCTGCTTTGGTTACATTAAATTTTGGATGCTTATTAGGCATCAGGAAGCAGAATATCTAAGTCTAGAGCTAAGGAATCAGGCCAGAGCTGGTGAAATGGATTAGATATTTAAAACCAGAAAATGGATGGGCTTTTCTAAGGAGTGAATGAAAGTAGACCAGACAAGGGAACCAGGCCAAGAGTACGGAGGCATTCTAGCAGGAGAGGTCAGACAGAGGAGGGGGATGTACTAAGAGGAGTAGAAAAGGGGCAGCTAGTCAGGGGAATTTGGCTGTGAGAAAATGTCTTTAAAGATGGAGGAAATTTTCATTGGTGTCATTAATGCTGGAACAACAGGCAAGATGGGAACAAATATATTGATCACTGAATTTTCAAAATAGAAGTCAATAATAACGTTGATAGAAAGTGTTCAGTGGAATAAGTACAAAATTCTGACAGAATAAATTGAAGAGAGTAGGGCTAAGAAAATGGAGACAGGAGTTCTTTACAAAGATTTTGAAAACTTTTGTTATCTGGGGGACCCTTCTCTTGCTTCCTTTCTAATATGTTTACCTGGTTGAAAATATACTATATACCCTCTTATCTTTTGGGACCAATAGCTAACAGTTTAATTGCAAGTGTCAATTGAAGTAGAGAATCATGAGAAATAATTTATTCAAAGCTTAATACAATAAGTTAGAACATAATAAGTTGAAACATACATTAAGATCCATTCACTGATTTTTTGATTCAGTGTTGTTTTTCCTGGAGCATTCTGAAGACTTAGGGTCAGCAGACTGGTGCTTTATGTCTTTCTCCCATCAACCACACTAAAATGTGTCTTAGAGTGTCAATTTTTTTTTTTTGGTACCAGGGATTGAACCCAGAGGTGCTTTACTACTGAGTCACATCCGCAGCCCTTTTTTATTTTTGTAATTCCAGCAGCTCGGGAAGCTGAGACAGGAGGATTCCAAGTTCAAAGCCAGACTCAGCACTTAGCAAGGCTCTAAGCAACTTAGGGAGACCCTGTCTCAAAATAAAAAATGAAAATAAAAATTTAAATAATAATATAAAATGAATTTCATGGAATTAGTATCAAGACTCAGAAGATTCTCCCGGAGCCATGTTCCCAACATGACTCTTATTATCAAGGTCATTTCTTTGTTTTTCTTTTTCATTTCCCATTTAAGTATTTGTCCTTAAACAATATACTGTGATTGAGCATCCTATAAATGAAATATGCTGTTTGTATTCTTTTATTTCTTGCTTAATTTGCTCACATAGTTTTGAGAGTCACCAATTTTGTATCTCTGGTTCATTAATTTTCATTACCATATATAGAGTATTCTATTATTTAAATGTATTATGACTTATTTACCCATTCTGTTACTGATAGATACTTAACATTATTTCCAGATTTGGACTACTATAGTTAATGTTACTATAAACATGCCTCTATGTGTACCTTCGGTGCATTTTTTGAAGTATTGTAGAACTGCATTGTCAACTATGAAGTCTAATAAGTAGTGATTATTTAAATTTAAATTAGTTGAAGCTAAAAAAAATTAGAAATTTAGTTCCTTAGTTGTGATAGTAATATTTCAAATATTCAATAGTTACATACAACTAGGAGTTATAGTATTGGACAGTATCAATTATTAAAACTTCACTCCAGAAAGTTTTATTAGAAAGCCCTACTCCAGGGTATATATCCTGGATAATTTTCAGGACCTGGAAATACATATCTTCAACTTTACCAGATAATGTTCAAGTGGTTTTCAGTGAATGTACAGTTTATATTCCACTTGACAGTATCTGAGGATCTCTACTCTTAATTCTTCTACCATTTCAACCCTTGGCTCAGCCTTTATTAGTTTTCTGGGGTCTGCTTTCTGTAACGAGGTTCCCCAACTGGTGGCTTAAGCAACACAAATTTCTTGCCTCACAGTTATGGAAGCCTGATATGAGGTGTTAGTGGCTTAACTCCTTCTCAGGAATGAAAGGGAAAGGTTTCCTCCGGCCTTCTCATGGCTTGCATATGACCATCTCCTTGTCTTTACATTGTTTCCTATGTGTATGTGTTTGTGGTTCCAAATTTCTTTCTCTCCCCCTTTAAGAAGACCCATCTTACTGGATTAAAGCCCACCCGCATGATCTCTTTAATTTAATTTTATCACTACTGTAGAGATTCTATTTTCAAATGAGGTCATTCTTCATGGTTTTGGGGGTTAGGACTTTACTGAGTGAATTTAGGGGATGGGGAGAACAACTCAACCCATAAGAGATATTTTAGATGTCTTAATATTTGCAAATCTGGTGGAAGTGCAATGATATTTCATATAATTTCAATTGTATCCCCCCTGATTACTAAAGAGATTGAGTATATTTTTCATATACTTATTGTTCACTTGGTAACCTTTTTTATTTTTTAAGTGCCTGGTCAAAGTTTTGAATCTTTTTTTGTGGTTAGGCTGCCTTTTCATATTGCTTTATAGAAGTTCTTTTCTAAATTCTGAGTATTGGCCTTTAAAATTATATGTGCCACATTATATTCTCCTACTCTGTGGTGTGCCCATTGCTTGTTTTTTAAAAATAAAAATACATTCTTAAATTTAACATAACGCATTTAGTAAACATCTCATTTGTAATTGGTGTTTTTGTGCCTTGTTAAGAGCTCTGTCCTTATCCTGAGGTTCTGAACTTTATTTTTCTATGTAGCCTTCCAAAAGCCTTGTAGCTTTGTTTTTCTTATTTAGGTCAATTTGGTACCTGGAATTGTTCTTGTTTATTTTAGGTAGGTGCAAAATTTTATATTTTTCAATAAAGAAAACCAATTTTCTCAGCTACATTTTTTGAGAATTCTGTTCTTTCTCTGAAAGCATGTAATATTATCTCTTTTGTACATAAAATGTCCATGAGTTGGTTTATTATATGTTGTTTGCTTCTGTTGGTATGGTTTTCCACCTTACATCAGTGTTAATATCAAGGCCCTATAATAAGTCTTATCTGACAGGGTAAGTCAGCCTAACTTGTTTTTTTTGTTTTGTTTTGTTTTGTTTTCAAGTTCCACAGCTACTATTGACCCTTTGCATTTCCTAGTTTCTTTCTTTTTATTTATTTATTTATTTTTTTAAGCTTGCTTTGTAGACTAAATTACCTTCTATTCCTAGTTGAAAAAAAAAACTTTATTTTAAAAAAATGTTGGATAGAAGTTGAATTTTTTCAAGAATTTACCTGTAGCTGCCTTTTACTTGTTTGAAAATCTACTGCTTCCCTAACAATGTGATAGATGCTTTATATACATCCTACTAATCTTCAGATCTGTTTTACATGATTACTCCCATCTTGCAAATGAAGAAGCCAAGTCTTAAAAAGACTAAGTCGTTTGCACAAATTTCTGGCTACTAAATGGAACAGCTGGAATTGAAACTCAGGTTTCTCTAGCCACTTCATTCACTCATTCATTAATTCATGCAGTATTTATTCCATAAATTGTTAACTGTTCCCATGAAATTTTTGCATTTGCTTCCATTACCTCCTTATGACTTAAGTCGAAGCATAAAGAATTCCAGAATGTGATGTTAGATCCATCACTTTCTACTTCCTGAACTGAAATAATTTATCTTCACTTTCTCCTCTTTGTTATTGCCCTAGTCTCAGAATGGAACAAATTTATCATCATAGGCAAACAAATAAATGGGGCACATCTGTGAAAACTTGGTGGCACCAGGAATGCTACAAGGACAAGTGGGTTAGATAAAATTGATGCTGTTCAGTATCTGATAGGAAGAATGAAGTTCATCTCACTAGATCAGGCAAGTGGAGAGAGGCCACATCTAATGGAAGAAAAAGTAATAAAGACCTCTATCATCTGTTTAAAAATTATTTTAAGTAGTTGAAAAAGATATCTAATGTATTATCTAAACTACAAGAAATGCATTAAGACTGAAGCTAAATGACTACTTCATCCAACTATTTGGTTTTCATTGGACACTCTGTGATCTAGTTAGCAGAGTATTAGAATGGAAGTCAAAAGACCCAGGCAATTAATAACTTAAAGAAAACTATGTTTTATGGATTATAAAACAGAGGTGAATGTGGCTTGTAATCATATCAGTTCCATTTATTTCAAATACAGTGGTAATATTTTGGGTACATATATATGATATGCATGTATGTAAAAACTAATACAAAACTATTTCTCATTCAGGACCAGAACTCTTATAGGAATATCCTACTTAGAGGGCCAGGTGACTTCATGAATCAAATAAATTCCCAAGATGCCATTTCACAGGGCAGGGTTTCTGTGATACCAGACTACTACTGGTGCTCCCACTGCATTCCTGGAAATATTTTAAAAGTTATCATCAAATTTGAAGACCAGTAAGCAAATGTGCTTTTATTTATTTTTGAATTGGATTTTTGGGTCATAGAGTACATTTAATTTTATAAGAAACTGTCAATGTGCTTTTCAAAGTGGCTACTTACCATTTTGCATTCCTATCAGCGATGTGAGAGTTCCAGGTATTCCAGACCATTGTCAGACAGATATAGTGAGTATTCTGATTTAGCCACCTGGTAAGTAATTATCTTGAACAACTTTTCACTTGCCTATGGGAAATTTTATTTTTATTTTAAAATCTTTTGTCCATATTTAAGGTTATTTGTATTATTGAGTTGTAAGAGTTCTTTATACAATCTGGAAAAAAGTTCTTTATTACATAGGGGTTTTGTAAACATTTTCTCCCTGTTTGTTTTTGCATTTTTTCCTCAACTTTGCTTCAAAGAGCAGAAGTTTATAATCTTAATGAAGTACATTTTATCAATGTTTTTTAATGGTTCCTACTTTTTGTATCCTATCAAAGAAATCTTTGTGTTAATCTAAGGTCACATAATTTTTCTCAAGTTTACTTCTTAAGTTTTATCTCTTAGGTTAAAGTTGCAAGTGTTCATAGAATTTTAACCTATTTAAGTTCATCTTTAATTTTTATCATTTGTAATTATGCACAGATCACATCTACTAAGTATAAAAATATGTAAATCTAGCTATAAAGACATTCAAAATGTCTTTTTAGTAGCCTTCATCATGGCAAAATATGTTTTTTTTAGTAGGCATTATTTTTTCTTCAGTTTTCTTTTATGTGTTTTTGGAATACTGTCACTTTTTAGAATTCATAATAAAAGGTTTAAGTTTTAGATAATCATTAATTCTTGGAAGAAGCATGATACAATCCTCACTTGGTTTCTAATATGAACTGGGTTTTACTGCTGGCTTTATTAATGACATCATCTAGCTAATAGAAATCAGTAATTTCACAAGACAAACCTGCAAAACTACCCAAGAGAGCTAGATCTGTACAAGTAAGATATGTTTTTAGATTTTAATTTAAGGGAACTATCTTTATCAGTAGGCTTGAATAGAGTGACCAATTTATAATTTTTAAGTCAAGAGGAGGTAGCAGCCTGCTTGTGATTTATTCTAGTGTTAATTTATTATCTATCTAGATAGATACTCCAAGTAAATGCCCCAGAGACCTTGTACTTTATTTGACTTTTTGTCCTAGCTGGCTGTAGCCTCGAAATTACAACAGTCAAGACACAATCAGTAAACTAAATGCAATTGTGGACCAAGGCACTATCAGTAAACTAAATACAATTTTGGTTCCAATTTCAAATCTTTTAAGAGTTTATCTGGGGATCCTTCTTTTCTTCCAATATAGAATGAACCATACAGACTAATAACATTTCAGACCTGACGATTGCTGATATCAATCCGAATTGTCCAAGAGTTGCCTTCTGTTGCTAGATATCTCCCTCTTCCAGACATGTTATATGTATCAAGATAATAGAAACTACATGGGAGGTTTCTGGTTGGAGGAGCTCTGCTTGAGAGTGGTCCAGTAAGTTACATCACATGATAACACAGTGCTAAACCTGGATGTACATAAGCACCTTTAAGCAATAGCTCTTGAATTATTAAGACTAATAACAGGGCAGTACTTTTTCATTCCTGTACTGCATAATAATCAGAAAAGGCATCCTCCAGCACAACGTCCTCCAAGATGTTCTTCGATCCTTGGTAGAAGTAGATATAAAAGGAGTCTGTAAATAGAAATTGCCTGTGAAGAATTCCTTCAGCACATCTCATCCACTCAGCCTGCCCTTGGCTTAAGCCTTCTGTTTCATATAGACTATGAAAAAATGTTATTTTTAAGAAGAAATTTATTTATATAAAGCCTCTGTCCCATTCTGCCAAAACCTCACATAATTAGATGATAGATCACCAGGAAGCCAAATAGTTTTGATAATTTCTGATATGTTTCCTCCTAGAAAAAAACTGTCTGGCTTTTATCTATTTAAAGTACATTTCTGAGATTAGTACAACTAAAAACCACTTTGGTCTCACAAAGAATTCCAACCAAATTTCTTTACTCATAAACAATAATATATTTTTCCTATTATTCAACAAAGACATGTTTATTTTTGTTGTGCTATCCTAGATCTCCTAGACTATGGTGATTTGTGAAGATGCATTCTTAGCTTGATTTATTACATCTGTCTATTAGCAATTTTAAAAGATTGTTTGAAGGGTGAAATTTTTTGGTATGTAAAGAGTTTTATGGGGTTTTTTTGTAAGGTTTTGTGAACATCATCTGATCTGATCCTCATAATTCCTTGTGTACCTTTATCTCTGCTCTGCAGAAGTGAAAATACTCAGAAAATTCAATCAACAAAAATTACAAATTTGGCAAAATTAAGAATATAATCAAATAGTTTCACTTTTAGCTTAATTTTATTTAGACTGCATATTTAAAGTAATTGTATGTTTCTGAGCAGAATATTATTCTATCTGAATTATTTATACTCCCAATCAGAGTTGTTTTTGGTGTACATCCATTTCCTCTACCATTTCACATTAATAAAATGGCTGTGACATCTGAATTATATATTCAGTTGCTTCAGATATCTGCTTTACATTAAATATAACGACACAACTAAACAAGAATGAATTTTATTATACTCCAAGCATGTCTGGTGTGGTCATTTGACACTATACAAAACCAGGAAAATGTTTATGATAAAAACTTTTAAAAATATACAGTGAAGTATACTTCATTTTTCTTTTCCAATGTACTCCATTTTTATTATTCTTTAAGAATAATAAAAATAAAAAGATAGTTTAGTGTAATTTAATATACTGCTCTGAGTACCTCAGTCTAACTTAATTTCCAACATGATCCTTAGCTTGCATTACTTTTGGTTTCCTCACCTGATCTTGCTCCACTTGTGTTCTGCCCATCATAGGTGGGGAGCAGAGGCCTTGGGCAGTCTTCCATGTGTCCCCACATGGGTGTGGTCTCAGTTTCACTACCGATAATTGTTTTGGAATCTCTTAGAGAATAAGAAGTTTTATACATTTGTATTGCTAAGGGCTTAAATAAGCTAAAAAAGTTCGGAATAACTTTTTCACCTTATATAACTTACTCAATTTTTTGTCATATTTTGATATAACAGGAAACTTAAAAAAGATTTAATATTTCAAATATAAAAGTAACTACAGAACAAAAATAGATGATCCCTTTGAAATTTCTGTGATCAACCCTTCTATCATTACCTGCCAATTCTTCAGTATTGATGTACCTAGAGGGGTGGGCTTCACTTCCAAACACCCCAAATCCAAAAACAGATGGTCTAGGCATCATTGAATGTATTTTAAAGTAACTCTTTATTTACACAAATCTACACTAAATTTCTTCACAATGGGAGCTGCCATTGGGAGATTGAAATATGGTCTATTTTAAAAACATTTATAAGCAACTTTTCAAAAGTATGTCTGAAGTAGGCACAAGATTCTGGGAAGATGGTGATAGAAGAAAAAGCATAGTTTAAAAAAAAAGTCTTCAAATTCTCACACTTGAACAACCAAGGCAGTCATTCAGCAAAACTAAAAACGATGGACACTTATGACAAAATTGGTGACAAGGTATCTTCACAGACCCTGAAAGACTGACAAGCAAGCAACAGTCACAAGAATTACTTGGTACTGGGGTCAGTGCTGCAGAAAGCAGAGGGAAGCTCCATGTGCCATCTGAGAAACTGAGAACAGGTTAGCTGCACACAGCCAGATAGGTATTTACCGGAAAGCCCAGGCAATTGGAGAACAGCAGCAGAAACTGGGAGGGTTTTGCTCACTCTAATAGCGGAACACAAGGATTTTTGGTAAATTCTAAACTTGGTAGCCATCTAGTCCCTGGGCTGGAAAAATATGGAACTCCAAAACTGAGGTGTTAGGGCTCCTTTGTAGAACAAGACCCCACAATGAGGAGTCGAGTCAAACTTGAGCCTGATAATGATGATGAAGAGAGAGAAAAAAAGAAGGTTCAAATAAAAGTGGGTGTATTTGTTTTCAAATTTGGTGACTTAAAACAGCATAAATATATTTTCTCAAAATTCTTCAGGTCAGAAATCTGGGTGGGTTTGGCTGATTTTTCTGTTCTGAGTCTCATAAAGCCATATGGGCTCTTATTGGGAGACTCTAGGAGTCCATTTCAGCCATTCAGGCTGACGGCAGAACTCTGTATTTCCCTGCTGTCTTAAATCTCTCTGACCTCCCATTTTGGCTTATCTCTCCTGCCTCAAGTTGAAGAAAATTCACTGCTTTTAAGGGATAATATAATTAGATTGAGTTTACTTGGATAATCTAGGTTAATTTTCCTTAATTTTATTTTATGGTCCATAACCTTTGGACCACAACTGCAGAATCCTTTTTGCTATGTAATGTAACATATGCACAGGTTCCAGGGATTAGGACACGGAATCTTTGAGATATATTTGACTTTCTACACTAGAAGAGGAGTACAAACCAGGAAGTCTCAGGAAGCAAAGCTGCTGTACAAAAATGAAGGAAGAAGGAGCTCTATGACATTAGAAAGTTACTTTGAACTGAACTGCATGCCTCCAAAAAATTGAAAAAAAATTACATAAAAAAAGGCAACAGGAAAATATAGACATGGCCTTTTATTTCAAAAACAAGTTGAAAGACTTAAAAAGGTGATACATAGGACAGTTTTTTTTTGTGTATATTATATATAATATATACATAATATTCATATATATATATGAATATACCACAGTGAATCTCGCACAATCATGTATATCCATAAGATATCAATTTAAAAAAAATAAGTAAATAGCAGAAAGATGAGTAAAGCAGAGGGTAGGGAACAGGAGCAGAGGAGAGCAGAGGGAAGTAATGAGGACTGAATTAGAGCACATTATATTCCATGCTTTTCTGTCAAAATTAATCCTAATGTTGTATATAACTAAAAAGAACAAGTAAAAATGAAAACAAAGGAGGACATTGTGTTGCATGCAGGCTATCTACTATTTAGCTGCTTGAATGATATCTGTGAAAGTGTTTTACTTAAATATCTCCCTTTCCCCATCTTCCAATGATTTTCTGGTACATATCAACCAATAGACTGTTTGTTCTCCCGTGTTACTACTACCAGGTGATATGTCAGCCTTGAATCAATTGTAACTTTGAATTAAAGCTGATATATTTAATTATAAGATATATTTAATGTTAATATGTAGATATATTAAATTATATAATTTTAATATATAAGATATATTTAATTTTAAGTCAAAAGAAAAATGTCAATACAAGAGGATACAAAAAAATACTCATCAGACTGAAAAAAATTAAGAAAGGAGGTCATAGATCTGAGGTGTTAGAAATAAAAGAAAAAAAATCAACACAAGAGAAAATGAACATGATTGAGAACTCTTTAAAAGAAAGAAAAGATGAAGAGGGACCACATGTTAATTTTACAAAATGAAGAAAGAGGTTTAAAAATTAGAAAAGTTAAAAATATTGAGAATAAGCAAAGGAGTTCAGCATAAAGGCAATTGAGGTCTCTGAGAAAAAAAATAAAAACAAGGGAAAGGAACAGAAAAAAATATTTTTTTTTCTTTCCACACTAGTGGAAGTGCTACAGAAAAATATAATGCTACAAAAAATATAATGCTAAGTGAAGTTAGCTAATCCCCCAAAACCAAATGCTGAATGTTTTCTCTGATATAAGAATGCTAATTCATAATGGGGTTGTGGGGGGAGCATGGGAGGATTAGATGAACTCCAGATAGAGCAAAGGGGAGAGAGGGGAAGGGAGGGGGCATGGAGGTAGGAAAGATGGTGGAATGAGATGGATATCATTATCCTAGGTACATGTATGAAGACACAAATGGTGTGACTCTTTGTATAACCAGAGATATGAAAAATTGTGCTCTATATGTATAATATGATTTTTTTTCCTCTGGGAAAAAAATAAAAACAAGGGAAAGGAACAGAACATACTAACAACTATAATGGAAGAAAACTGATATTGAAACTAGATGTTGAGCGCACACTGAGTACCTAAGAATGTCAACCCAGAAAGACCAACATCAAAACATTCTAATGAAAGAATTACTGAAGTTTTAAAAAATGTAGTTACTACAGAACTTAGACTATATGATGTTGAAAGGGAGTATATGATGTCTTTATGTTCCAACAAAATATAGTAATATAATATAACTATATAAAACAACAAATGAAGAAAAAATTAACCTATTATCAGTAATTATGTAGGTGATCATAGTAGCAGCCACGCTGTTCTGAGATTGTTAAGTGCCTAATGTGAGAGAGTCAATAAAAACGTGAGATATTATTTCTACCATCACTTGTGTCCTTGGGAATCAGGATTCTTGACATAAATGAACAGAGATACAAATATAATATAAAAGCAGTGAAGTTAAAAATTGCAGTCCTGAATTTGTATTGAGTTGCAGCATCAGTGATTTTTATCTTGTAAAAGATTTTCTAGAGAAAGTGACAATCCTAACACTTTAGTATAGATGGCACATTCTTTATTTCTTTTTGTTTGAACATTATAGTTGTACATAGTAGTTGGGTTTATTTTGAGAAAATCATTCATGTGTGGACTTTGATGTACTCCATTTCAGTGCCTATTCCCTCGCCTTTTCCTTACCCTTCATCCCTCATTCTCTTTCTTCTACTTCAATTATCTTCATTTTGCTCACTTATTTATTTATTTTTCATTGGTGCTTTCTATATATACATAAAGACAAAATTTCCCGTGGTATATTTATATGTGTACATAGCATAAATTTGTTAAATTCATTCTGCATTTCCTCCCTTTTCCTGTTCCTCCTTCCTCCCTCTCAATCATATTCTTCTACTTCACTGATCTTCCCTATATCTTATGATATCTTATCCCTTCTTTTCCTTTATTGTTCTCTAGCTTTTGCATGTGAGAGAAAACAATTTGACCCTTAATTTTCTGAGTCTAGCTTATTTCACTTAGCATGATATTCTTCATTTCCACCGATTTACTGGAAAATGCCATAATGTCATTCTTTTTTTAAATGGCTGAGTAAGACTCCATTGTGTGTATATATCACATTTTCTTAATTCGTTCATCTACTTATGGGTATCTGGGCTGGTTCCATTATTTGGCTATTGTGATTGTGCTATAAATAATGATGTGGCTATATCACTATAGTATGATGATTTTAGTTCTTTTGGATAAATACCAAGGAGTGGGATAGCTGGGTCATATGGTGGTTTCATTTCTAGTGTTTTAAGGAGTCTCCACACTGCTTTCCAAAACATTTGTACTAATTTGCAGCCCCACCAACAATGTGTGAGTGTACCCTTTTCCCTACATTCTCCCCAGCATTTATTTTTATTGCAATTACATTTTCAATGTCAAATTTTCACATAAACATGGGGGTTCCATGAAGAGAGAAACCCATTGGCTTATTTCCTACACTTTCCTCATTTCCTCGTACATAGTAAATGTTGATGAAATAAATATTTATTGATTATCTAAATAAACAGGACTGGAGCATCAAACAGTTTATGACCTTGCTCTAATTTTTGAATTAATCAAACCAAGTGTGATGTCATCTGTTTTACTTAAACCTATATTAATTACATGATATTACATTCCATAGCTATTTATTCGGCTACCAAATTTTTGTTATTAAATTTTCCCTGGCAGGTAATTTTGTTTATCTGTATGACATTTAATTCTTTCCATAATAACTTCCAAATGCAATAAAAACTGATTAACAATAGCCCAAATCAATAATAATAATTTTTTTTTCTGTAAGGATAGATTTATTTCCTGCTAAGACATATATTTCCTTTCTCATAAACATAATATTTTTATTCTAATTTGTTATTTATGACAGAAGAAGGCATTACTATTCATATTATACATATAGAGCACAATTTTTCATATCTCTGGTTGTACACAAAGCAGAGTCATGCCATTCGTGTCTTCACACATATACTTAGGGTAATGATGTCCATCTCAAATACACCATCTTTCCTACTCCCATGCCTTCTCCCTTCTCTTCTTTCCCCTTTGCTCTATCTGGAGTTCATCTAATCCTCCCATGTTCCCCTCCCAACCCCACTATGAATCAGCCTCCTTATATTGGAGAAAATATTTGGCATTTGTTTTTTTTGGGATTGGCTAACTTCACTTAGCATTATATTCTCCATCCATTTACCTGAAAATGCCATGATTTTATTCTTTTTTAATGATGAATAGTATTCCATTGTGTACATATACCACATTTTCTTTATCCATTCATCAACTGATGGGCATCAGGGTTGGTTCCACAGTTTAGCTATTGTGAATTGTGCTGCTATAAACATTGATGTGGCTGGGTCCCTGTATTCCTTTGGGTATAAACTGAGGAGTGGGATAGCTGGGTCAAATGGTGGTTCCATTCCCAGTTTTCCAAGGAATCTCCATACTGCTTTCCATATTGGCTGCACCAATTTTCAGTCCTACCAGCAATGTATGAGTGTGCCTTTTCCCCCACATCCTCACCAATACTTATTGTTTGTATTCTTAGTAGTTGCAATTCTGACTGGAGTGAGATGAAATCTTAGAGTAGTTTTGATTTGCATTTCTCTAATTGCTAGAGATGTTGAAACCTTTTTATATATTTGTTATTGATTGTATATCATCTTCTGAGAAGTGTCTGTTCAGTTCCTTGGCCCATTTATTGATTGGGTTATTTGATTTTTTTTTTTGGTGTTAAGATTTTTGAGTTCTTTATATATCCTAGAGATTAGTGCTCTCTCTGACACGCATGTGGTAAAAATTTGCTCCCCAAATGTAGGCTCTCTAGTCACCTCACTGATTGTTTCTTTTGCTGAGAAGAAGCTTTTTAGTTTGAATCTATCCCATTTATTGATTCTTGATTTTAACTCTTGTGCTATAGGAGTCTTATTAAGGAAGTCAGGGTCTAATCTGATATGATGGATATTTGGGCCTACTTTTTCTTCTAATAGATGCAGTGTCTCTGGTTTAATTCCTAGATCCTTGATCCACTTTGAGTTAACTTTTGTGCATGGTGAGAGATAGGGTATTAATCTCATTTTGTTGCATATGGATTTCCAGTTTTCCCAGCATCAGTTGTTGAGGAGGCTATCTTTTCTCCAATGTATGTTTTTGGCACCTTTGTTTAATATAAGATAACTGTATTTATGTGGATTTGTCTCTGTGTCCTCTATTCTGTACCATTGGTCTACAGGTCTATTTTGGTGCCAATATTATCATGCTGTTTTTGTTATTATTGCTCTATAGTATAATTTAAGGGCAACACCCATAAATCAAAGGCATTTCTGTATATCAGTGACAAATCCTCAGAAACGGAAATGAGGAAAAATACCCCATTTATAATAGCCACAAATAAAATAAAATAAAAGACTTGGGAATCAACTTAATGAAAGAGGTGAAAGACCTCTACAGGAAAAACTACAGAATGCTAAAGAAAGAAATTAAAGACCTTAGAAAATGGAAAGATCTACCTTGTTCGTGGATAGGCAGAATTAATATTGTCAAATGACCATACTACCAAAAGCACTATACAGATTTATTGCAATTATAATTAAAGTCCTCTTGACATTCCTCATAGAAATAGAAAAAGAAGTCATGAAATTCATCTGGAAAAATAAGAGACCAAGAATAGCTAAAGCAAGAAGAATGAAGTAGGTGGCACCAATCAATAATTATTTTATACTTTGATTTTATTAAACTAGGCAAACCACAGAGGGAAATACTCTATATCAGAAATTTTACAGACATGTAAGCAAAAAAACTAACATTTCCTAGAGTCAGTCCAATTTTATGTATTTGAAGTAAAGACAAATGTTCACCCATTGTGCAAGTCATAAAAGAAATGGATATTTTATCTTGGCTCAAACATTGAAAAGTGTTTGTTATAAAGATTTTTAGTAACAAAGGTTAAAGCAAAAAATATGGTTGAAGAATTATTTAGTTGGTTTAAATTGTTAATACTAGCCAAATAGTAACTAGAACATCTTTTGTACATTCTGGAAAGGCTTGATTATTCTTGTTACTATACATTTGTTAATTGCTTTGGTTCCCCACATAGTTAGGTGTTTGTTCATTTTCTCATAAGTCTTATAGCTGTATGTAAGCTGCATGTTTCTGGTGAAAAAGTAAGAATTTCCTAATAAATAATTTTTTAAAAATTTCTTAAAGCTTATACTGGATTAAAACCTCAGCTGTGAAGTGTTGAAAAAATGTGAGCCATTTCTTGCATGAGATGAATGAACCATTAATTCCAAATATATGCAAGTTATTATTTAATCTTCCCTTCAAATAGGTTAGGGGTGAATAGAGTTACCAATCTTTTGTCTGTAGCATTATTTAGCTACCTACTTTAAAGACACTTTCTTGACATCAAAATGTAATTCTAGGTAAATTCACTAGTTTTAGGAAAATGTGGTTTAAATAACTTTACATCAAATCCTTATGTTGTTGCTTGGAATGATACTCAAGTATGGTTAACAGCATAGATTATATAAGCCATGCAGGTGAGCTGAGGCCCATTTCAGAATCTAAACATTAGGGAAAGAAGAGAACCCTGGGGACTTCCTGACTCTAGAGCATGATTCTGGAAGAGAGACCCCCTCGGAATGGAATGGATGTTTCCAGATAATCATATACAGCATAAGAACTAATGTAGAGTGATGACCATTAGCCATAAACCAATACATTGTAGCCCCTCAGCTTCCTAGGAGGTGCTGTGACAACACCAAAGTAGCTGCCTTGTGTGCTGGGCTGAAGTTTAAGGTAGGATTAAGACCTAGAATGAAATAGAATCCTAGGCAGAAAGAAACAGGAATAAAGACAGAAGTTCATGCTTATGGAGTGAGATACTGTTAGAAAGTAGGGCCCAAAACTTAAATTTAGGGGTAACATCAATATCCCAACATGGTGAGACTCTTTGCTGTGACTCCCTGGACTTGGCACTTTAGTTTCATTGAGACTCTTACAGCCATCCTTCTCATCCCTGATCACCTCCCAAAGATGGAGTCCCATCCATTGTTAATGTTTGCATTCTTAGGCCCATTTTTCTAAAGTATTCCTATACCCTATACTTTACTGCTCACCCTCTTTTTGCCATCCTTAGGTGACAGGGAGTGGAACAGCTTCTCCCTTTCTCCCATGTACCTGTACCATCTACTGACTACTCTCAGATAATTCTTTCTCCTCCCTAAAGCATCCTTCTTGTCAGCCTAAGTTTACTATCTCAACTATGTTGGCTGAGGGGTGGAGTCACACTTTTGATGTGATCTCTCTTCAAGTCCTTCTGACCAGCCCATCTTCACTAGGACTGAAATAGGCAGGAGTATAAGGAGAAGACACGTTGGACACTTCTGCAGTAATCCAGTGATAAGAGTTTGAACTGCAGTGGAGCAGAAAGAATGGGGAGAAAAAAGAATAAAACTAATTTGTGATAGGAGATTAAAAAGGAAAAATGTGATATGCGGTGTCACTTCTGAATGGGAATAGGGAAAAATGGATGTGGAAAAGTTGCTGATATAGGGGTAACATATTTAGATTGATTGAAAACATGGCAGATAGTAAAACTGTACATTACATACACAATTCCTTAAATTATGTTTATTCTACTTATTATATTTATGGAATTTGGGAGGAGTCATTGGTTAATAATCTTCCTTCTGTGTAACCAAATAGATATTCTTAGAATCAAGATTGTGAGTCAATTTTTTATTTTTAGAATATGTTATTGTTTGGATTAGAGTTAGTCACCAGAGCTGATCTGTGAGACAATGCAGGAGTATTCAGACATGAAGTGATTAGATTATGAGCTATAAATTAATGGGTAGATTAACCCCACTGATACAGATTAACTGGGAGATAACCATAGATAGGTAGGGTGTGACTGGAGGAATCTGGTCACTGGGGGCATGACTTTGAGGTTTACATTTGCCCCTGGAGAGCAGAGTTCTTTCTGCTTCTAGACTAGCTACCATGTCCTCAGCTGCTTTCCTCTGTCATGTCCTTCTGCCATACTTCAGGCCCAGAGCTATGGAGTTGGCTGATGGCTGACCATAGACTGAACCTCTGAAACCATAAGCCAAGATAAACTTTTCCTCTTTCTAGGTTGTTCTTGTCAGGTCTTTTGGTCACTGTGATAAAAAGCTGACTAAAGCAGAATAGGTGGTATGCATGTTGTTCATACACATGGACAGAACCTTTCATACCTAGAAAAAGTAACACTGGGTGTCTACCAAGATAAAAGCAAGTTATTAAAAAGGTTAAAGGTATAGACTCTGTGGCCAACTTCCTGTGGTCAAATCCATGGTTTTCCATTTAGGATCTGTGCTATCAAAGCAAGTTATTTATATTCTCCTTCCTCAGTTTTCCCATCTGTAAAATAGAAATACTAATAGTATGTACTTCATAAGGTTTTTATGAGGATTGAGTTATCCACTTCCCAGCACTATTGAGGTGTAATTGAAGGAGTAAGCACCTCTTCTAGTTTTTACAGACTGATTTGGCAGGTAAGGATGCTCTTCTCTTGGGTTCCCAGGCTGATGGGGTTGCCTCTGGTATTGCAGTTGAGCATGGCTTTAGGTGGTTAGGTGATTGCTGCTGGGTCTGCAGTGGACTATATAGTTGACAGACCTTTCACCATATGCTTGAGTGGGCATATATCCTGTCTAGGACCTGGGAAGATTGCAGTGCTGTCAGGACCTTGATCAGTAGGGCCAGTGCTGGGATAAGGGTCTGCTTTAGTATTTTAAGATGACATGCCTGTTACCAGGTGTACACACAGTTGTGGTCCCTTCTTGGTCCCTAGAAAGCATACTGCTATGTTGGTAGGTAGGTCTAGCTGGGGTTAGTGGGGAAAAGCTGAAACCAGGGCACAAGGCTACTTCAGGGTCAATAGCCAAGACTGAGATCTATGGATCTGTCCCTGGGAACACAGATGGGTGTCTCCTGCTGGTTTCCTGGGATGGGCAGGATTGCTTCTAAATTCTAGCTAAGTGGTACTAGAGACAAATTCCAGGGCCATTTCTGAGTCTGCTGTGAGACCCATATTGGCAAACCAGCCTCCCAAGGTGTGACTCCAAGTAGATCCCTGGGAGGGCAGAAGTTCTCTCAGACCACAGTTGATTGGGGCTAGAGTCAAGTCACAGGGCTGCTGTGGGCCTGAGGTCAGTAAGCCTGCTTCACAGGGTGGGAAGAACTGTTGTCAGACCTTAGCTGAGAGGGGGTGAAGTTGACTTATAGGACCACTGATGGGGTTCACTTCTAGGACTGAGATTGGTAGACCTTTCAAACAAGGCATGGATGATCATGATAGCTTCAGGGTCCCATGGTGGATGGTTCAGAGGCAAGAACAGGCTCAAATAAGGTTGCAGCCAAGTCCATAGCAGACTGAGGCCATTTCTGGTCTGTACTCTGCACCAAAGTCAGCAAACCTGACAGCTAGGTGTGGATCTGCCCTTTCAATACAGCACTTTTTTTGCCTGGGCTCCACCAGAGTTTTGCAACCTTCTCTTTGGATTCCAAAGTTCCCATAGTAGCACTTCTATCTGTGGACAGTTGCCAAATTCTTGTTCTTGGGGGAAGATATGTGCAGGGACTTCTTATTTGGCCATTTTGTTGAGTAGCACCTAATTATTTAGAAAACAATGTTTAGAATTGCACCTGGCATGTATGTGGTAAGCAATATCTAAGTATTTCATAAGTAAATACATGTTTTCTAACATTCCTCCTGAATCTTAGAATATATAATTCTATAAAGCAATCTATTCTGCCCAAGATTTAGCATTCGTTTACTTTGACATCAGATGATTGTACATTAAGACAAACAATTTAAAACACCATGTATGTCAGAGGGTCTCATTAGAGGACAAAAGACTACTCAGGGAAAACTAATGCTTTTATCAAGGTATTTACTTTCTTTAATGAAATAGCAGCATCTACAATTTCCTTGGGGGAGTACTCTGAATGAAGGGCTTTCCTCACCAGGATGCTGCCCGGATATGTATCCTGGATGTCCATTCTTCCTAGTTAATAAACTGTATTTGCATTATCCTTCTCCCATCCTCAATCACATGTATCAGGTGGTGAACTCCCTTAATCCTTTCTGATCTTTCTAAGCTTTTAGTGAAGTTTGAAGCTTTTCTAACCTTTTGATCAAGTCTGGTATTTAAAGTACATGAGAGTTCCTTAGAAAACGTACTTCTTATTCCTTACTTTCAGTTGAAATTCAGCCCATTAGCTATCAAAAGAAGGAAAATGGTGCCTCTCTATTATAGTACTCCTGCTTGCTAATGTGACTATGCACTCATTAGTGGGAATTTTCTAGAATATATTGCTTGGGGAGAATCCTTAAGTGTTTTCATGAATGCAGATGACAAGTGACCTGTAATATTTTTTAAAAATAAATTAGCCCTTTGTATGTACTGTTAAGTCAATTTAGCCTTCCAGAAAACATTTAAGATCTTTCAGTCTATCAAACTCTGTTTGGCTCAAAGAATTTTTATTTACACATTACTTATCACTTTACATTTCTAAGTGTTTTTATATCTTTCTACTATGCACAAGCCAAGAAAGCACCACATGGCAAAGGCAATGGTCCTCCATTCACATAACTTTCTATGATAAGACAAAGAAAACTACACATAAGTTAGCAATAATAACAAAAATAAAATGACAATAATAGAATTTATTGAGCATTTAATGTGAGATTAAACACTCAATGTGAGATTATAGAGGCCAACAATGCTCTATAAAAATATCCACATTTTAAAGGTAACTGTAAGCCAAAATATTTCATAATACGTTCATATTGCATTTATTACTTGTGACCTACTTTTTTGCAATTAAAAAATTTATTAATAAACATTTCATAAATTTACTAAAATGCCACAATTCTCTTATTACACATGAATGTAAACTTATTCATTCATAATGTAATTAGTTTGCTTGTACCAAGATTTAGTAAGCAAATTTTGGGTTTTTTTCTTTTTTTAAATTTATTTACTTCTTCTAATTTGTTATACGTGGCAGCAGAATTCATTTAAATTCATAGTACATGTATACAGCCCAATTTTTCATGTCTCTGGTTGTATACAAAGTAGAGTCACACCATTCATGTCTTCATATGTGTACTTAGGGTAATGATGGAACCACCATTTGACCCAGCTATCCCATTCCTTGGTTTATACCCAAAGCACTTAAAAACAGCATACTACAGGGACACAGCCACATCAATGTTTATAGCAGCACAATTCACAATAGCTACATTGTTACAGCAAACTAGATGCCTTTCATTAGATGAATGGATAAAGAGACTGTGGTACACATACACAATGAAATATTACTCAGCATTAAAAGAGAATAAAATCATGGCGTTTTCCAGTAAATGGATGGAGTTGGAGAATATCATGCTAAGCAATGTAAGCCAATTCTCAAAAATTCAAAAGCCAAATGTTTTCTCTGATATGTGGATGCTGATCCGTTTTGGAGGTGGGGGATGGAACATGGGAGGAATGGAGGAACTTTAGATAGGGCAAAAGGAAGGGAGGGGACAGGAGGGAACATGGTGGTAAGAAAGATGGTGGAATGAGGTGGACATCATTATCCTACTTTGTTTTTGTAGATAACATATAGTAGACATCTTTCCATGTCAATATCTAAAGACCTCTACTAATCTTTTATCTGTTCATGTGGATAGATATAAATCTGGCTAGAGATATGGATATCTATGTATGTATGTATGTGTGTGTGTGTGTGTGTGTATAAAGACAGGCAGGTAAAAATATTTTGTACTCTGTCATACTCTGGAAAAGCTTTATGGTATCAAGAATTTGAACAAAACTAAAAAGCAAAATAAGACAAAAATTTAAAAGAAGCAACTATTTAGTTATTTCATCATAAAATGCTTTTTTGAAAATAAATAATTTCATAAAGTTGATAATTTGGAAATTTCAAATTGTGCACCATTGTCTTATAAAGGCTACAAAATGTGAGAAGAACACTGTCATATAAATACCACTTCACAAGTGTGTCTACTCTTCTAGTAGCCTAATCCAGGCATTTGGGTTTAGGATGGATTGCATATATGTGATACCACGTAGTGCTAGGAGATTAGAATTGAGCCCCTACTGATGTGGTAGCCATGGTAACATCACAGCCCAATGAGTCAGACACATATTTGTGATGATGCTGGGTGAACAAGCCTAGTGTACCACCAGTCTTGTAGATGTACAACACACAGGATTCTGTAGAGTACTTAATAGTTGATATTAATAAATGACTTTTACTGATTTGATTACCTTACTATGCCTTTTATTGTTCTTTTAGAGTGTATTTCTTCTACTTATATAAAAAAGTTTACAATGTTGTAATTATGAAGAATAAGTACATTCTGTGGCAGAGTAGAATAAATATAGAAAATAATAATGAATTGTATATCTTAAAATAGAAGAGAGGAATTTTAATGTATGTACTGAAAAGAAGTAATAAAAATTTAGTGATGCATATATACTAATTGCCCTGAATTGATCATTAGCCAATGTATACATGAATCAAAGTATCAGCTGAGCACAGTGGTAAACATGGGTAACCCCAATGACTCGAGAGACTGAGGCAAAAGTATTACAAGTACAAAGCCAGCCTCAGCAACTTAGCGAGGACCTAAGCAAGATCCTGTGTTAAAATTTAAAAAATTGCAAAAGGGCTGGGAATGTGACTCAGTGGTTAAGCCCACCTGAGTTCAATCCTCAGTACCAAATACCAAATATATGTATATATCATGTTGTAGCTCAAAAAATGTGCAGATATTATGTGTCAATCAAAAAAATAAAAGAAAAGAAGTTTACTATAAAACAGGATGCCATGTTGTACAGGCAGCCACCTCATACATCTCATGTTTACTGTGTCTCCTAATTGTATCAAAAAGCCAAGTTGAGTGATTGATTATATCATCTAGGCTTGTTTAAGTATACTGTATGATATTCACATAATGACAAATTCACTTAATAACACATTTCTTAGACTGCATCCTTATTGTTAAGTGATATATAACTAACTGTATGTAGCATTGGGACTATCATCAAAAATATAAAATTTGAAATCCTTGTTTCCCCTCAGTATTGCATAAGAAACTTGCTTGCCCAGTCAAATCATTATGATATGAAATAATCAAGCAAAAAACTTTGCTTCATACATTTTTAAAATTGTCCTAGAGGCTTCTATTATAATTCAATGTAGCATCTTCAAGTGATGTCTTTTAGAGTTGAGAGTAATTGTGAAAACATTTAAACAAGACTTAGAGGCAGTAATTCAACAGAGCTTTGCACATCTGAGAAAACCCATTTAGCATTTTCAGGGGAAGTATAAATTCCAGGGGGTAAACAAATATGTTGTAATAAAACAAAAACCACAAAGAAGAAATTATTTTTACTCCCGAAAGAATGTAATTAAAATTATTCTTATATTGCCAACAATGTAGTATGTCAGTATTAATTATGCTTTATAAAATACTGCACAGCTTGTTACCTACACAATTTTTTAAATTGATAGACTTTTTCATCCATTCAATATTTATGTATATAGTAAATAGAAAAATTCTTTAAAAATATGACCTAATCAGTTATATTTTTAAAAATGCACTCCCCATAATTTGGAAGCTTAGTTTACTTAATTAAATCATTTTATTCAGAAAATGCTGGAAATTATGTATACATATACATATATAAAGAAATAATTTGGGAATAACACACCTGAAAAGTCCACTCAGTAGAAAACTATACCATTTATTTTGACTTAAAATGAAGGAGGAAAACTAAAATACACAGAAACTGTTTTATGGCATTAGCCAGTAAATGCATGGAACTGGAGACAATCATGCTAAGTGAAATAAGCCAGTCCCCAAAAGTCAGAGTTGTAATGTTTTCTCAGATATGCAGAAGTTAATCCAAAATAAGGTGTAGGGGGAGGGAGAATGAAAGGAAGATCCATGGAGTAGACAAAGGGGTATGAAGGGAATAGAAGAGAGATGGAATAGGAAAAGCCAGTGCAATGAATCTGACCTAACTTTCCTATGTACACATATGAATATACCACAGTGAATCTCCTCATCATGTACATCTACAAGACACTAACAAAAAGAAAAAGAAACTATAAGTAACTATCAAAAAGATCAGTAGTAGACCAGAGGGAAAGGAACAGTGGGAGGGAGGATCAGAGGGGAAGAGGAAGTATTTGGGACTGAATTAGAACAAATTATATTCCCTGCTTTTATAATTATGTCAAAACAAATTCTGTTTTCCAATATAATGAAAAAGAACCAATAAAAATTGCAAAAACAAAAAGTTCAAAAATATACGTGAGTATCTAAGGGCAAAAGATGTGCCATTTTTAAGTTAATGTTCAGTGTTTGATACAATTTCACATGGAAATTAACACTGCAAGTTTTTTTCTTTTTCTTTTTAGAATAATGGCAGTCTTCTCTACATTGGAGGATATAATTTCATTAGTTAGAGTGTCTACATTATCCCTATGAATGGCCATTGTTAGAAGGAGAGGCACAGAGGGGGACTGAGAGACTCACATTTGCACTTCACCAATGCACATTTATTGAGCACTCTCCACGTGTCAGAAATGGTGGGAGGAACTGGAAACCAGACCCAGGTTTTGTCAGTTCTCGTCCTGCTGGGATTCATTCCCCTGTGTAGTGAAGGGTATTGGGACAAGCACAATGCAGCTAGGGCAGGAAGAACAAAGGACTGTGGGGCCCCCAAAAGAAGCAGCTGCCCCCACCCTGAGGGTGAGGGAAGGCTGTCCTGGTGTGTTCTCTCAGCCCCGACTGCTGCTTTAGTTCCCTATGTGCTTTAGGTCACAGTGTGTCACAGTGGCTTTTAGCCATACTCTCCTTACTGGTTGTCCTACTTTCTACTCCTTGCTCCTTTCAAATCCAGATCTGACTTAGAAGCTTCCAATTTCTACAGGTCACCTCCAGAATAAAGTCCAAATATTGTATTATAACCCAAAAGTCCCTTCATGGTGGGCCCATTTTCCTCCCATCTTCCTCTCTAGCTACCCTGTTGCACTGAACTCTCAAGGCATCCTAAACTACCTTAAGTTCTAAGAGTATGTTATGTTCTCACTTTCTTTCTGCTTTTTGTTCATGGATTACCTCTCTCTGGAATATTTTCCCCTTCTAGAGCCTTTACTTGGAGAATTCATGCTTATTCTTGAGGTCTCAGCACAGTCAGAAATGGCTCAAGCTAGTTTTTCCCCTTTACCTTTTACTTTCCATTCATTCCATCACCAAATCTTGAAAAATTCAAGACCAAACATCTTCTCCGTGGGCTAAATTACTTGCTCAAGATCATACACTTAATATGTTACAAAGCTAAGATTCAGGCCAAATTTTATCTAACTCGTAAGCCAAAATGCAGGATGGCACTGCCTTTCCAAGACAAGAAACATGCTAATGACTGTTATATGCTTGTCCCAAACTATATTACTTTGAGACATTTAACTTCATTTTGTTTAATTGTTTCTCCCATGGTTACGCTAAAATCAGTGGCTAAAATAATTGGCAATAGACTTTTAAACATTTTCATCTCTTTAACAACTCCTCTAAGATTTCTGCTTAAAGCAGTGGCTATTTTAAGTGAGCCAATGAAACTTAATAGTTGCATATGTATTTCTAAGTTATGGAAATTGAAAAATAATTAAAAAGGAAATGAAACAGTGTATCATTTTCTGTCAAGGAAAATATATTATTTAAAAAGTATTATGGGCATGCTGTAGGGATTTCATGAAATAATGACTAAAGATAAGTGAAAAATACAACCACCTATAGTTATACCACCCATAGGTAACTACTGCATCAGATTTTGCTGTCTACATTTTATAGATAAAGTTGGTATGTATAACTCTGCATACATACATATTATAACACCTGCTGCTCACTGTTTCAAGTGACGGGGAATATTGAAATGAAAGCTCCAATCCTGGAATCAAAAAGGTTTTTCAGAATGGTAGAAATACATTTAATGGTAAGTTTATTGCAATAACATACAATTCTACTTAGATACACTTAAATTTAAGAAATAAAAAGGCCTGAAGAAGGTTAAGGCCCTGTCTCTCCATATGTCAGTAAACCCACTTGAGTGGTCATGATGGACTACAATCCTAAATTTGTAAAAGGAAGACTATGGTGGAGATAGAAAGTAGTGTGAATAAGAGGCTACTTTTAGATTGGAGCAATAATTACTAACCACTTGGATACAGGTAGGTGCCTGTCTGAGTTAGCCTATATTGACTTTAGCAAGGACAAAGCCTTTTCCTCTCAGAGAGATGCTTCTCAGGTTAACAGCCATAATAATTTTAAACTGTAGAAGGAAATGGGGGAGAGAGGAGTAACAGGAAAATATATTTTACTCAAACATTATCAGGGAGAGAGAGAATTTCACATGAAATCATATCCATTCTTAATCATTTTATGCAATAATAGAAAAACTTTTAAAAACTTTTATTTTCCACATATACATGCCTTTAATGACTGCTGTGAGTAGAGCAGACTATTTGAGTAGAGACTGGATACATTTTCTCCAATATAAAGCCACTGAAATGGTTTATTGTTTTTCAATTTGTTCTATTCAATTTCAGCCAATAAAAAATATCTGTAAAAGTGAACTCCTATCTAACCTGCCGGAAAATATAGAATTTTTTTCTTACTGTCTACTGAAGATTGAAATTATTTTCATCACAGTTAGTGTCCAGAGTTTAGTGGAATCCATGTTATATTTTTGCTACTATTGATTTCAAATTTTTCACAAGAAAGACAAAAGAATAGGTAGCTGAAAAAAATTCTAGGTAGCTGAAAACAAGGGCAACTTGATAAGCTCCATTTTCCAGTATCTCTTAGAAAAAAACATGGAACAAACAAGACAAACACACCTGTATAGGAGCCATTCCCTGGGCAGCACTTGAGATAACCAATGGTCAAGGGGCTGGGGATGTGGCTTAAGCGGTAGCAAGCTTGCCTGGCATGCGCAGGGCACTGGGTTCGATCCTCAGCACCACATAAAAAATAAAAATAAAAATAAAGATGTTGTGTCCACCGAAAACTAAAAAATAAATATTAAAAAATTCCCTCTCTCTCTCTCTCTCAAAAAAAAAAAGGTCAAACTTTAAAATAACCATAATGTGAAAACAAACAAACAAAAAACTCCTGCAGGATCATCCATTCTCCTGCCTCCCCTCCTCCACCCTGGTGTGCTGAGGGGCAAGCAAAGACAGACCAAGAAAAATTATAGGGAAGAGAGAAGAAAGCTAGTGAATAGCTGCAGATTCATCTTAAAACCACTTCTAGAAAGACTATTTGTTTACCCTCAGTCTGAAAAACATTTTTAAAAGGTACCTTGATAGATTAGCGCATTAGCTATAGGGAAGTGAGTGGAACACATGCATAGTTTAAAAGAGCATTCTACAAAATGTGTGACTTCTGTGGCAGAAAGCAAAATGAAATGAAAGTGTCTTTTGGATCTTGAGTAGTGGAAGAGAAAATCCCACAGGAGAAAATCTGGGTCTTGGGCAACAGTAGAGGTGGTGGTCAATTTTATGTGCCAGATTCATTGGACCCTAAGAGTCCCCAGTACTTGGATCAGTGTATTATTTCTGGGTGTCTGTGAGGGTGTTTCTGGAGTTGAGCATTTGAAATGGTGGATTGAGTGGAACAGATTATTATGAGTGGGCCTCACTCCACCCCCTGAAGGTAGAACAAGTTACACACTGATCTTCACTCTGTGCCTAGCTGCATGAGCTGAGCCATCATCTACCCTTGTACTGGAACTTGCACCAGCAGCTCTCCTGGTTTTCAGGCTTTCACACTCATTTTTCTGAGTCTTTTGCTTGCAGGTGGCAGGATTGGGAACTTCTTAGCCTCCAAAACTGCATAAGCCACTTTATTAGAGTAAATCTGTTCCTTTGGAGAACTCTGGTTAATAAAACAGAGAATCAAAATATTGGAGGACAGGAAACTTGACTGGTCAAGGAAACAATCCACTAAACTTCCTGAACTTTACAATACTGACAGAAGAGGGTGCCATTGAACTAGGAATCTTGTTGGAGGCAGAAAGAAGACTGGCAAAAAGTACCAGTTGTCCTAGTCCTCACCAAAACATGGTATGATCATTCTTTTTAGTTTTAGATATGTAGTTAGTATCTTAGAGGTTATGGTTTGTATTTCTTTAATGGCCAGCGATGTTGAGCACCATTTCCCAGTGCTTTTTTTTTATCCCTATATTCTATGATGAAATGTCTGCTAAATTTCTGTTCACTTTTAATTGAATTCTTTGTTTTATTGTGTTCTATTTTGCCCTTTTTATAACGCTTCTTATTTTTGTGTTCTGAGAGTTCTAAGAGTGAGAGTTCTTCATTTTGATGATGTTCAGTTTAGTGATTTTTTTTGTTTGTTTATTTATGGTCATGGAGCATGCTTTTGGTTTCATGTCTAAGGTAAACTCTTAAATACAAGTTAGTCTGTAGTATTTTGTTACTCTTTCAACATATGTATACTCTGTAATGATATTACCACCTTCATTTTTGGTATTGGTAATTTGTATTTCCTATCTTTTTGTTTTTAATCAGTTTGATAGAGATGTATAAATTATATATATTTGTAGAGAGCTCTATATAATGCTGATACTGAATTTATACCTAGCAGGTCCTTTTAGGCAGTACACCCAGATTATATCTGTACATGTTTTCCTTTATTCAGCAGAGGTTTACTGAGAACCTACTAGGTATAGGCTCTGTCCTGTGCACTGAGAATGCATTACTGGGGTAGGGTATGTACTCAAACGTCAGGGAAGATCTTTCAGGCAGAGGGTAGAGGAAATGCAAAATCTCACATATGCTTGGAATAAAAAGGACAAGTAAGAAGGTCAGCATGGCTGTAGCCAAGGGCCTGAGTAGTAGGATGGGGGTTAAGAGAACCAGTGTGCAGAGTCAGACTGTGCTAGGCCTGATAGATCAAGTGCCCAGATGATATGAGCTAAATAAGGGTGGTAGCAGGAGTCGTTCAGGTTGTGGATAATTTGTGAGTATAGTTCAGGATTTCAAGTACAAGTAGGGGCTGGGGATGCAGCTTAGTGGCAGACCATTGACTGGCACATACAAGGCTCTGGGTTCAATCCTTAGCATCACAAACAATACTGCAAGTGAAGCACAGATAGGAGTTTCTGATTAAATAGTTTTGGAGTATGAAAAAAAGAAACGAGTCAAGAACACCATCAAGATTTTTTCCCCCAAGTAACTAGTAAATTGAAATGCTATTAACTCATGCGAGGAGCAAGGTTGGAGAAGCAGATTTTGGAGAAAACATAATTTGTAATGTGTTTTTCCTAATTCCTTAATACTCAGTATAGTCTCTGTCCTCCAAACTGTTGAAAATGCAGGGAAATATTCCACTTATTTAAAAATAAGAGACAGAATCAAATATTATATTGACTAGAGGGACCTCAGAGACTGCTTAAAAGCAAGGAAACAGAAGACCAAAGAGTATAAATGGTGTTTTCTGGTGGTAAATGTCTGTCTGATCCAATTGGCTAAGTGCCACCACAGCTCCCCATGAGCAGAAACACTCACGATTTATGTAATTACTCTGGGCTTCAGCTAGGGATGAGGAATATTGACCCAAACAACCTTTTGGCCTAGGCCAATTATGCTTTTATCTGGCTATAATCTAAATGAGAATAAATTTAACAACAGCTTTGAGACTATTTGGGGAACATATGTTGTTTCTTAAATTTGATCTTCATCATAAGAAAATCCCTCTTCATAAGACCAGAAACTAATATCCTTTAAATAACATTTATTTTGGGGTAATCACATTTTGTAATGAAAATGAGTCAGTAGTTTAGAATTATAAGCAACTATTTAACATTGGGCAAATTACTTTGGGCCCTGGTTTCCTCATGTAGAAAGTAACTATATAATTAAAATAATTTTTACACATTTTCTTTCTAGGAAAACTTAAGGCAGACACTTGAAAAGCATTGAAGTTGAAAGAGATAATTTCTAAATGTCTTTCTGCACTTCCAGGTTGTGGTTCTACCATTATTACTTTGGTAGGTATAGTGGAAGTGCTGTAGAAGTGTATCCCATATATGTAAAAATTTAAGTATGATTCCCTCATTGATTAATGGCCTTAATAAAGAATCTCAGTGTAGAAGCATAGAGGAAATATGAACCTTGGGCATATTTAAAATTTTCCAATATAGCAACATATTGCAGCTAATAAAAAGGGGTTTGAGTTATATTTGCAGGGGCTGGAGAAGTTCATTTTTACCATAAAAGAGAGGAAGATAAGAATAACTTCTCTATGGAAAATTGGGACAAAGGTTTTTGTGCATTTGTTACCAAAGTAGTCAGGTGTTAGTCACCTAGGTTTGCTTTGTTTGTACCAAAAGAGTGGTTTCACTGATTTGACTAAGTTTGTGTTTTCCTCACTTTAGGGAAATTATATAACTTCTACAGCTTGAGTCACCTTGAAAATCCCATTTTAAATAGAAGCACATTGGCTGCATCCCTGAAAGTTGAATATAGTTGTAAATGGAAAAATTTATATTCCATACTTGGCTCAACAGAATTTGTTGCTTTCCTACCACTGGCTGATCACTGTGTAGTCTTCAAAGTACTTCAGAGTTTTGTTTTGGTAAAATTGGTATAAAACACCAATTGAAGAGGAGATCAAACAACAACAACAAATACGATTAACACCCTTACTACTAAAGGCAATGTAGAATTGTCCAAAAAAGGTTTACACACTCTGAGGGGATGTGCTTTGTCTTCCCCTTTTGGGGCAGAGTAGAAGGCAGCAGATGTGGGGCCAGATGCCTAGCCAGATGCTGCATTTTTGCTGAAGCTTATGTTCCCCAAGACTCACTAGTCATCAGTGCTCCTAACTGATGCACCAGGTCTTTTAAAGCTCTCAGGAGCAATGAACCACTGACTCTGTTCTGCTTACCCTGTTTCAGGAGCTTTCTTCCAAGAGGGTATGGCAATATTTGCCTCCTCATTCTGCTGTCTTTGTGCCAAGTACTTCTTTTTTTCCAACCTAATCTATATTAATTAGGATGTACAAAGGTGGAAAAGATATATCTTTATATATCTATATTGAAAAAGAGAATGTTTAACATAAAGGCCAGGCAGTGGTTTCTTATTGGGCTTCAAGGAAGAGAGTGGTTCTCAAATAGACACACAGTGGTTCTTAAAGTTATCAGTGATATAATTCTTAGGTGGGGAAAGATAGGGAAATAGAGATGATCTTCTTATTAGTTTTAAAGTTGTAGTTCTCTACAGCATGTATGTTTCACACTAATAAACATAAGATTAAAAAAATATGTCTGAAAACCTAAATTTACAATCTTGTTTTACCATTTATTATTCCTATGAATTTGTTGTATCTATCAACTTAGTATGGTAATAGAGTTATAAGTGGAAATTTCCAAATTGAGGAAAAAACATGCACAACATTGAAACCCTTCCACCAATCCTGTGATAAGGAACATTATAATTCTCATTTTGCAGGAAGCCAGACAGTTAACAAATGGCCAAGCCAGAACTAGTCCATGTCTGGTTACTCTAGCGTCTGTGCTTTTAATCACTGTAAATCTGGGACATTTGATGAAAATCTGAGCATAAAATGAGAACTTAAAAGTGCCACATAAAAATGTCTGACATTATGATGCTAGGAATAGTATGAGGATAAAATTGTAGAAAATACATTGCTTTTAAAAGTCCTTGGGCAATATTTACTAGGAAGCTTTCTAAAACTTTGCCCTATGTCTCAAAGTCACCAACTCATTTTAACAGAGGATTATGGATTCTTAGCTGTATAAAGTGAGTAAATAAAAATTGATATATTTAATCTTGTGACCATTTTTATATAATATATGCAATTATTCTATTCCACAGATCTGTGATATATTATTAGTTAGATTACATCCTTTTGGTAAAAGAAATCCTAAATGAATTGTCATTTTGTGAGAAATGAGGCAAACATGATAACATCTATAGAGGAGTCTACTTCCCTTCCCTTTAGCCTCATGAATGATGCAGAACCATTAGGAAGAGTCACACTTCATTGATTGATGCACTTCATTTTAAAATTTAACTCTCTGGTGTTAGAGGTTATTTGTATGGTATAGTTGTTATGCATTTGTTTATTCATATAATAAATGGAATTCTAACTCTATTATGAATTTTTAAAAGTTTCTTGATACAGAATAAAAGAGTTTGAGAAACTTCTAAAAATGTAACAAAGCAGAGTGGTACCAATTCAGTTTTTTAATTCTTTCTTCTTTCTATTGCTTATTTATTTATTTGTAGATTTATAAAACATTTTGTTCTTGATCTTATGCTTGGCGCTGAACTCCAAAAATAAGTTTGTGTTTTAAGGGCACATGTATATAAGAAGAGAAAGGGAAATATATAATCAAGAATGAAGACAAAGATTAGAACACATTTTAAGAACATATCAGTAACGCTCAAACACAGAGCATGCTGAAGATTAAAAAATAAATACTGGGCAATGAAAATGCCCTTTTGGCCATGTTGACATCACAGACTTTTTTTTCTTAAGGTACTTATTTTATTTTTAATTGATATAAAATAATTTTATGTATTTGTTGTGTAGAGTGTGATTTTGCAATACAAATATACAATGTATAGTGATCAGATCAGGGCAGTTAGCATATCTACCACATGTATCAAACATTTATCATTTTTTGTGAGGAGAATCCTCTCTTGTAGCTATTTTAAAATATACAATGAGTTATTGTTAACTATGGTCATCTTACTATACTGTAGAGCAATGGAACATATTCCCCCTTTCTAACTTTAACATTGTACCATTAACTAAACTCTCCCTATACGCCCTTCTTGCTACCTTCCCAGACTCCAGTAACAACTGTTCTCCTCTTCACTTAAGGGATCGACTTTTTAGTTTCCACATGAGTGAAAATATGAGGTATTTGTCTTTCATGCCTGGCTTATTTCACTTAACACCATATCTTCCAGCATCATCCATGTTGCTACAAATTACAAGGATCCATTCCTTTAAGGCTTAGTAGTATTCTGTTGCCTATGTGCACTAATATTTTTATACATTTATCACTTATTGGATACTTAGGTTAATTCCATTTTTGGCTATTATGAATAATGCTGCAATCAATATGGACATACAGAAGTCTCTCTCACATACTGACCTTATTTCATTTGGACATAAATCCAGGAGTGAGATTTCTGGACCATATAGTAGTTGTATTTTTAACTTTTGGAGATTTTCCATGCTGTTCTCTATAATAGCTGTACTAACTTACATTCCCACCACAGTGTAAGGGTTCTCCTTTATCTGCATCCTCACCAGCACTTTTATCATTTATCTTTTTTAAAAATATTTTTTAGTTGTGGTTGGACACAATACCTTTATTTTATTTATTTTTACCTGGTGCTGAGGATCAAACCCAGGGCCTCGCAAGTGCTAGGCAAGCGCTCTACCACTGAGCCATAACCCCAGCCATCATTTATCTTTTTGATAATTACCATTCTAACTGGGGTGAGGTGATATCTCATTGTGATTTTGATTTGAATTTCTCTGATGTTAGTGATGTTGAAATTTTTTTTCTAAACCTTCTGGCCATTTGGTATGTTTTCTTTGAGGAATGTCTGTTCATATCATTTGCCTGCTGTCAGGGTCTTGCAGGTCTTGATTAAGGAGGATTTGAAATTGATAATAGATGAGGCATAGAATTATTTTAAGCTGAATTCCACAAATCACCAATTATAGTTAATCTAAAAAGTTGGTTTAACACCCTCCTCCCAGTTTTACCACTAAGAAATCTGAGACTCAGAGAGAAAACACAGATAGTAAACTCCAAGATCAGGATTCCTAACATGGTCTGTCTTTCTTCAAAGCTGTGTTCTTCCAAATATTTTGAGAGGTTTCCCCAAAATTGCCTCCAGTCCAGATCTCTAAGGACTCAGTTCTCAGTTCCCTTAAAATTCTCCTTAAGTATTCTGAACTCAGGACTTTGAATTCTAGAAGCCCCGAATGCCTCAGAAAAACAAAACAAAACAAAACCCTTAGGCTGGTAACCCAGTAACTGAGTTCTGAAACACAGATCTCCTAAGTTGAAATCCCGATCTCTTAGGAAATTACTTCAATCTTCATTTTTCTACCCTAAAGTAAAAGTTCTGAATGTTCAACTATGAACATCAATCTGAGTCTCAGGCCTTCAGTTAAACTGAGCCAGGAACCAGAAATTCTCCTGGGGAAGGGGCAACTCTTGCACATTCCAGTATAAGGGACTACTGACTTATGCAAGCATGGTTTTCTGTGCCTGGAGGTCTACTTTTCATCTTGTCTCTTCGCAAACCCTCCCGCATCCTTAGACAAAGTGACATTTTCTCTGAATACTTTCCTTGTCTCCAGACTGGGTTGAAATCTGCTTGCTATTCATTTATATAGCATTAATTTCCCTTTGATAACATTCACTATTTACTACCATTCCCTGTCATGCCTTGCTTTCCCCGTGTGCCTAGCACAGTACCTGAAACATGTTGATAAAGATAATAGTGAACATTTGAACTGTTGAATGCATGGATTGAGAAATGGATGAGTTTGGTAAGTATGATAAAATCATACCCCATTGCAATGAAAGGCATTCTGCAATTTTGTAACAATAAATAAAAACCATGCATTGCTTGGTCCAACCTTCTCTTTCTCTGCCTGTGCTCTGTTACAAGTGGCAGGCTCATATAGACTGTTTGGATCTAGCCCTCGTGGAGATTGATAGCATATTCCAGCCCTATTAGTGATGTCTATTCTTACGCAGCATTGTTATCTGTGGGAATCAACAACTTTAGATTAGTCTCTTCACAACCTTTTCAAATGTATATGTTTTATACAAACAAGATGTCAATTAAAGATCAAAACAAACAACCAAAATTAGATTAGCCTTCTTCTCACCTGAAAAATCTGAGTTGTTGTTCATAAACTTCACATGAGCATCAACTTAAAATTCCAATGGATGTATCTTACTCACAGGCTCATTTTTAAGATAATGGACTGCCTGAACTTGAATGTGGGTGTCTTTTCTGACAGATAGCTTATAAAAGAGGAAAAAAATAAGCTCAGAAAGGTGAGAACTGATGAGACATCAGTGACTCATAATACAAATGCACTTACCATTTTCTTTGTGCAAGTGTTTCCATCAGTGATTTCTGAAGGAGTTTTTATCGCAAAGTCAAATTCACTTGCACAGCTGTGCTGTGTGGTGTGAGCTTGGCCTTCCTGCTCCTCTCTCCACACTTTTTGCACACTGTCCTCTGCCTGGTAGGGACAGCGTCACTGTACACCTCTGTGGATGGCATCAATGTGTTCATTTGTCCCCAGACTTTGAGCTGGATTTAGCCCTTAGGAGGCACCTATGAGATATCAAGAGGTAGGAGAATGAGATCAGTAGCCCTAGCTTTCTCCTTGAGGGTGGTCTCTTATCCTCTGTCAAAGGCCAGAGCCTCTGTCAAGTAGCCCTTGCTTACAGTGACCTTGCTTAACTTTTGATAACTGCTCCTTCTTTATGTCCCTTCAGGCCTAAACCTATATTATCCTAGACATGGGCACCATGTTGGATTTCCCCAGTTCCTGCCCACATACACTCGTTTCCTTCAATAAATGCCACATAATCTAATTTATGTGTGATCTCTTTTTTCCTGCCCAGAGTCTGTCTCATACAGAGGTTATTTGTGGAATAGGAAAATATTATTGCAAAATACACAGGACTATGACAGTTGTTGATAAAAGAAGCAAAGGTTTAAACTTCTTCCTTTGATGAGATAATTGCAATACATTTTGCTTGTATTACACATAAACTTTTTAATATTCCCAAGAGTACTCCATCAAAATAGATCAAAATAAATGCCTGTGCCCATAACTCTACTGAGGAGCATTTTAAAGAAGAAAGACATGACACATGAAATAAATTAAAACACAAATTGGAGGCTAAAAAGGAAGTATGACATTTCAGACATAGTTGTTTTATAAAAAGCCAAGTTTCTATAACTGTGCCATTATTTACTCAGGTTCTCATTCTCTCACAGTTTAGCTTTTGTTTTATACAAACAAGATGTCAATTAATGATCAAAACAAACAACCAAAATTTGTAACATGCACAAGATATTTTTCAGTCACACTTTTGCTAGCTCCCACGGAAAGCAGCAAATAGCTCAGGCTCTTATCATTTAGCCCGTGGAATAGGGAGGCAGCCTGTGATGTAGCGTGACTGATCAAACAGAAAGTTGGGATGTGATGACATGAGAGGAATTCATGGGAAAAATTGAACCTAATCAAGTCAGAATGAAGACTTTGCTATCTAGAAAACTATCTGGAAGTTAAAGGGATTTGGTAGTGTATTGTGAAGATGGGTGGTCATGCTCTATGTGCAATGTCAAGGACAAGCAGAAATCTAGGCAGTGGGGAGAATATTAATTCTGCTTTTAAGGATAAGAAAATCTCCATGGATGACATTAAAAAAAATAATGCTTTTCAACTTTCTGTGTTCCCTACTGAGCTTTCTGTTTATGTTTCTGAATACAAAATATTACGTATAATCTACCAGGACACACTATGATTCAACCTTTATGTTTTGTTTCTTTTTTGTGTAGGGTTGTACATTGTAATGATTTGAGGTCAGGTTAATAGGGAATGAAAAGACTGTGAACTTTATTCCTTCCACAGAAGCCATTCATGTTTATGACAGTTAGGTACTAAGTGCTTGCCATGTGCCACTCTGAGTGGTAAATTCTCTGTGAATACAGCAAAATACTTTTTGTTTTCATGGGACTAAGGAAAACCACTTTAATTGTCTACTGCTTTCTCAATTCCAGAGAAAGGATTGGGATTTATGGTAAGAGAGTAAGTTGACAGGTTAAAAACAGGTTTACTGTTATAAGATTAAAGGTACTTTTCTCATTCACCCTGCTAAAGTAGTCTGCAAACTTGCTAGTTGTATAATTTTTGAACTCTAAATATTCAAGTCAAATTCTTCCCATGGATAATTGTGCATGTAATAAAATAAAGATTTGGGGATTTCCTTAATTTCTGCTTTCCTAGGATGAATCCACAAAATCTATTCTTGTGTCTTTTATGTTTCCTAGAATGGTTATTTTAGTTATATGCCATTTATATTTTTAATACTTCTGCCTCAGCAGAAACATGCTTTAATTAGAATATTTGCAAGGATTTTTAAACAAAAATTAAAAGTTAAGCTAGGTCTTTTTTTTTCATTTTTTTTTCTCCAATTTTATTTCTATTTTCACCTTAAAGATTTGCACCTTCCTATCTCCCTCCCGCCTAAGCTGGGTCTTAATAGTGGAGGTTAGTTTGAACAACAGCAATTCCATTTGATAAAAGTGCATCATATTTGAACAGGAAGTAGAGAAAATTACTCCACATGCTCTGGACTCAAGCTCACAGTCCAATCTACTCAGAAGCTAATTTGTGTGGCTGGCATTTTCGATAGAGATAGATTATTCCATCCCTCACTATCTGGGGCAACAGCCGATATTTTTTCCTGCAAAAACAATCAGGGAAATGAGGTAGGTAAAGGCTTGATTTTCATCACCTAATCAATATTTGAGTGTCACAGGGCAGTGCCTAATTACACATTTTCCTAGAACTGGTATTTACATATTGTGATAAACAAATTGAAAACTTCAAACAGGAAAATGTAGGCTTTTAAACATTTAACCATGCTAAAAATAGCTGAATACATAAAGGAAATTTCTTAATTTTTTTTTTAAAGAGAAGAACTGACTTGGAAAAATTGTTCTTTAGCTGAAATGAAATATCTGTTTTGTTGCTATAGTACTGTGGACTGAGTTGTTCTATTTTTTTATAGATTGTCTATTAATGCATAATTCTAAAATATAGCTATATAAAATCAATTTTCACAGAGGTGATATAGTCTACTAATATTTATTATCTTTCTTGAAAGGTTTCAAATGTTTGTTATTTAGGAAGTTGTTTTACATATTTTGCTTTTGCATTTAAAAGCCGGAGATGGTACTGACGTTTTTTCTCACACCACTTGTAACAACAAAACAAAACAAAAAAGTCTTTAGTTGCTTCCCTACACTGCAGTTAAGAAATAGCAGGAGAGCAGCAGAAAAGGCATATTATTCTCTTAACATACAAGCGGCTCCATGTTATCTCTCTACTCCATGCAATAGGTACTGACTTCATTGTGCATGCATTTAAAAAAAAATCTTTCCAAAGCAATAGAAATGTTTATGTAAACATTCTGTATCTGGATTTTCTATTGAGAGAATGTTAAAGAAACAATGATAATCCATCCCTTTTAATAAAAATATATATGAAATTTATGTTATTCCATTTTATTAATATTTGTGGCACAATGACCAAAACAGGAGATGTTTTAAGACTGAAGATAATTCTCCCTTTCTATGGAAATGTCTTTGCTGTTCCTTTAAGAGGATGGTAGTTATGGCATGAACACAATAAGAATGGAAACCGTAATCGTGTAGAAGAAAAGAGGACATGCTCTCAGGAATAGTAGCTTGTGAAGATAGAATTTGCCCCCTGCCCTCAAATAAGTGATAATTAGAATAAAAAAGCATTATTTCAAAATTTTAGAATTAGAGATGTCGCAACTCCAGCTTATTCTAGTTCAGTGTAAATTTAGATGTATCACATGAACAAACAAACCTTTGGAAACCAGAATTTAAAAAAGGAATTGAGATACAAGTAAAGTTACTGATAATATTTTTTATTTCTTTAAAGAGACAAAGGTCACTTACACCAATTTCCATCACAGTTCTTGACTTTTTCATAGGTCTTCTGATCAAAAACAGATAAGTAATGAAAAGTCCAGGCATCTCTCTCAAAAATACATTTTTCTGTGGCCATAAAAATCAATACAATCTGAGTTTAAGGACTTTCCACATTCATAACTCCAGTTGACTCTGAAAATAATTATTTGAGATAGGTTAGAATATTTTATCTCCAATTTTAACAGACAAAATGAACAAAAGAGAGGCTTGGTCCTTGATCTCTTGGTACTTGGAACTATTTTCTGTCACGTCTTTGGTTCTGTCTTCTAGCTACTTGAGAACTTTCCTTGAAAGTTTGCACTCCCAGTACATCACTCTATTCTTATGAATCCCCTGATCCTGGCTCATTTTTTCCTTAGTTTTATTTATATATTTTTTTTCTTTTTTAAAGCACTGTCCATGTTCACCTGACACTTTTTCTTCTCCTAACCTTTGAACTTTCTCTTTTCTGCAGCAGAAACTATATAAAATAATAAATGCAGAAGAGAGAAAGTGGAAGGCTAAAGATGCCATCAGAAGCCAGAAAAGTGACAGAGAAGGAAAGAGGGCTAAGAATTTCAGCAGGGATGGTGACAAGTGGCTGCTCATGTAACTAACCTTGTGTCTTTTCTGCCTCATCTGTCCTGTTAACTCAGAAATAATGCTGCTCTTCTAGAAACTCCCCTCCAACTCAGGATCACCTCTTGCCAAAACCAACATTAGGTTCAGCCTAGCTCTCCTAAGGGAAAACTGCACTCTTAGAAATTGCATTGGAAGGTGTCTATTAAGGATCAGCAGCAATTTGTGGGAAAAGTCTGATGTAAAATACAGAGACCAAAGTAAACAAATATAAAAAAGCAACTTAGGAGTAACTTCTCTGAAATGTGTCCTGCTTAGACAGTTTTGACCATGACCTCAGAGATAAGAAAATGGATTGTACTTTTGGTAACAGAGAAGTGTTACAAAAATAAAAATTTAAAGAAAAAGAAGATGTTTTTGAAAATTAAAAATAAAACAGCAGAAAAATTTCTTTAGGTATATTAGAGGATAAAGTTGAAGAAATCTCCCACAATAGAATGCAAAAAAAAGGTAAATCATTAGAATAGGAGAGAAAAGATGAGAAAATTAAAGAACAACTTTGGAATGCTCACCATTAAAATAAAAAGAGTTTCAGAAACAGAACTCTGAAAGAAAAAAATAAAATCATCTGAGAAATAGAAAATCATTATTTTTCATATTTGATTTGAACAAATTTACATTATTACCTTTACTTTTTAAAGGTTGTTTCTCACTCTCTCACATTGGTGACTGATTATGGGTAAAAGAGTTATTTCCTAAGACTTTACCACCTGTGATTGAGAAACACATATTAATCTCTATATGAATGATATGGAAAAATGATGGCAGTTTCCAGTCTCCACCCCAGATTGAAATGTTAAAATCTGTAAAGAGCTTGGTGTTTTTTAAAAAGTTCTTGGAATCCATTAACAAATAAATGCATCTTCATTTTATAATATAGTAAGTCTAGAGATGATGAGATAACATCTAATATATTGAGGATTGCATTAGATGACTGGCACGTCATTTGGCACACTAAAATGCTCTTAATATGATTTGTTCACAATCTTTCTCGTTTATTGCAGCCGGGGCACTGACAATAGACTGACTCACCGGCGGCAGACGGTTCTTCGTGAAAAGGGGAGAAGGTTAGCTAATCGAGGACCAGCATACATGTTTAATGACCGCTCAACAAGCCTATCTATCGAGGAGGAACGCTTTTTAGATGCAGCTGAATATGGCAACATTCCAGTGGTGCGGAAGATGTTAGAAGAATGTGTCTCCCTCAATGTTAACTGTGTAGATTACATGGGCCAGAATGCCCTGCAATTGGCAGTGGCCAATGAGCACCTGGAAATTACAGAGCTGCTTCTCAAGAAAGAAAACCTCTCTCGGGTTGGGGATGCTTTGCTTCTAGCTATTAGTAAAGGTTATGTTCGGATTGTGGAGGCAATTCTCAGTCATCCGGCTTTTGCTGAAGGCAAGAGGTTAGCCACAAGCCCTAGCCAGTCTGAACTGCAGCAAGATGATTTTTATGCCTATGATGAAGATGGGACACGGTTCTCCCATGACGTGACTCCAATCATTCTGGCTGCTCACTGCCAGGAATATGAAATTGTGCACACTCTCCTGCGGAAGGGTGCTCGGATTGAACGGCCTCATGATTATTTCTGCAAGTGCAGCGAATGCAACCAGAAACAAAAGCATGACTCCTTTAGCCACTCCAGATCTAGGATTAATGCCTATAAAGGCCTGGCAAGTCCAGCTTACCTGTCATTGTCTAGTGAAGATCCAGTGATGACGGCTTTAGAACTTAGCAATGAGCTGGCAGTGCTGGCCAACATTGAGAAAGAGTTCAAGGTAGGTCTTTAGCACCAGGGACTTCATCCTCTTTAAGTTGAAGTCAAGATGTATTTATAAGCTTCCATGATGTGCTAGTTACTGTAAATACTAGGTAATTTTATATTTTTATTCAACAAACTCCTTATAATTATTATAGTAAAAGTTAGGATTGCTATCCTTTAATAATGATTAAATCTACTAGACATCTTACATTTTTCATGTCTAAACATTATCACAGCCTGGAGAAGATATTATTGGTTCCTTTCCAGATGGAGAAATAGAGGCATAGAAAAGTAAGGCCTAGGCTTAACAAGTTGTAAATGACAGAGCTGGGATCAGAATACAGGTGTACTACACTATAAGACTCAGGTTCTTTCTCCTTTGAAGCACTGTTTTTATGTTCAGAGCACAGTGAAAATAAATGAATCTGCTTAAAGAAGTCACACTTGGACTTGAAAGATAATGTGTACATGCACAAATGTGAAGAAAAATGCAGCTGCTAGGCAGAGCTGTAAGCAACGTGCATAGAGGTTCTGAGAAAGCAATACTTAGTTCCTACCAGGTTGCAGCAAATTTACATACAAGATGGAATTTCACCTGTATATGGCAGAATGAATAGATTTTGGAAGGCAGAGAATGAGGGAAAAGATATTTTAGGTTAGGGTAATGGCAAAAACAGAAGAAAAAATACTTGTAGATTTGAATAAAGCAGGCAAGAGAATTTTAAACAATCTCTTAATAGAAGGCATCTGGAGGGAGAAATGGTATCAGATACTGCCATTGTTCATGTGCTCTGTGCTGTATTTGGAAAGGATTAAAGCTTAGATTCGTACCTCCAAAGAATCCCCTGGCACACTTCTAAACTCCCTCTGTGGGTTATCTGACCTATCTTACAGTGTTCCTATTCTATCATGCATTGCCATTGTTTAAGATGTGTATTCTGCCTTACTAAGCTATATGCAGCTTGGAATCAGCTCTGATGGATCAGTTATAGTGTTTTACACAGTAAATAATGATCTTTTTTTCTTTCTATGCTATATGTTGTGAAAAAAACTTGTTTCTGTACTCTGTACCTTGGGAGACTGAAGCCCAGGCTCTCTTGAGAAGCTTCTTGATGCCACTGAAAAATGGTTTCACATTGCTCATGGGATGACATTTGTCCATCTATCTAGGTCCTATCTCTCCAGGAAGGAGGGGAAAATGTGAATGGCTATAGAAACACTTAGAATGTGCTTGACTTCCAGGATGAAGGCAGGTGTTTTTCCTCTAGCTATCTGGCACCTAAGAGTGTAGGACAAGAGAATGGATCTTTTCCCTTCTTTGGAAAAGTACAATTTTTTTTTGTACTTTTCATTAAACTCCTAGGACTCAGTGATTCAAAGAACTGCAGATTCAAATTAATGTAGTTTCTTTGAAATCTGATGAATGTAAATTACTTTTAAAATTTATATTTAGTTTGTATGTGATTCTACTGCTTAGGTTCCAACATCTCTATTTCTTTTATTGTATCTTTGTTTATATACTTCTCAGCCACTGAAGACTGTCATATCCTTTACTGGTTCATTCATTCACTTGCCTACATCTTTTCAATCTCTGTTTTACATGAGGATGGAGATGTAAAACACACATAGACAATTCAGTCAGCAATCCTGCCCTCAATTAGTTTACAATCTAATGGGAGAGAAAAGATCTGTGTGGAGTCACTAATATTATACGTGACCCCGTGGAGTGAAGGGCAGGCTAGGCTCAAAAGTGGGAAGAATCACAACCAGAATGTGAACTCCCTGCGGTCCCTAAATGCCTTGCAGAATGTGGAGGTCTCCACAGGATTATGAGTATTAGGAGATCTGTTCACTGTATCACTGACTCATCACACTTTTTTTCCTGCTCTTTTAAGTATGATGTATGTATGCTGAGGCACTTTTCCTCCACTCCACCTTGCTCTGTTAGTTTCACTGTCTTTTAGCAGTTGTTTAGAGGTCTTACACTCTACTTCAGTGAGTGTTAAGGCAGAAGAAGAGATAATTCTGAAAACATAAATCTTTTTAGTTGTTATTCCTAATGTCTTTAAAAGTCATTTTCAAAAATTAAGTTAGTTTATTGTTTAAAGAGGGCAGTAGTTTTTAGAGTATTTTTAAAAGTATTCCTAGTACTTGGCAAGCACCAGTTTTTTCAACTTAGGAACCCGACTTAAGGGTCCTTATAATACACAAAGAAGGAAAGCAAGTTCGTCTGTCTGTCCCTTCCTTCCTTCCTTCCTTCCTTCCTTCCTTCCTTCCTTCCTCTTTAAATAAAACAGCCTTGATATATCATATGATATATCAAGAAATTTGTGATGTTTTGAACAACCAACAATAAAAAATTAAAAAAAAAAATAAAATAAAGAAATTGCTTAATGCAAAAAAAAAAAGAATTATAATGCAAAAAAGTACATGTATAAAGGCATAAATTGGTGTGAACATACTTTATATACGGAGATATGAAAAAATGTGCTCTATATGTGTAATAAGAATTGTAATGCATTCCACTGCTGGCTTGTATTTAAAAAAAAATAAAATCAATAAAATATTTTTTAAAATGAAAAAAAAAATTCTAACCCTGTCAAGGCAACATCCCTGCAGTCACTGATCCCTTGAGGGCTGTGTCATGCTTAACAGATGCCTTAAGTTGTGCTTATATCCTTGAGGCACTTCATTGCCTGTGATTATAATTTAGTCATCCATTCACTAATACTAATGTTGATTCATCTCTTATAATGTTAAGGGCCAATGGTGATGGGCCTTTTATATATGGAATATACCAAAAAGACACATCTCCTGTTACTATGTAGAAGAATCAGACAGTAAAATGGAAACAGATGTAATGCAGTGTCAGGGAGTAAGTGCTATGAAAATAAATAAAATAGGAAAAAGGACAAAGGTACTATTTGGGTCAGAGAGCTAGGGAAAGGTCTTCCAGAGGAGTATTATTAGGAATGATTAAGTACATGAATAACAGGGGAAGGATCATTTGAGGCACAGTGACTAGAAAATGAGAAGGCTTAATCAAACGTAGGACTTTCTTCATTTCTATGCTTAGATCCTTCAGTGTAAGGCCAACATTGCTCTGCTACACAGCATGTTCCTAATAACAACTGACAATGCACAAAAAGATAGAAAACTGAGTTTAGCCAACCAACAGGTTCTGTCTGATATATGTGTGAAAGGAGTTTCATGACGCAACCCCATCACATTATGTTCCAGAATGATCCTGAATAACCTTCAATCCCATCGTGACATTAGGCACATCACACTTTGCCCTAGCTCAGGCACCTTCAGCAGCATAATGCAGTTTTTATGTTGCCTTTGGAGCCCACACTTTTCCTAGCATGAGGACCCCCCAAAACTTCCCCCAAAAAATAAAAATAAAAAAAATAAAGCAGCCTTTTACAAATGCAAATCAAAAACCAGTATGTTTCTTTCTTGCCAGCCATCAATCATTAAAACAAATATTCTATTCTTTAACACATTTGGGCAGCGAGGTAAAAACAGTCTCAAATGGGTGTGAGCTGCCATTGCTTTGTGTTAACTCTTAGAGAAGCCCACATTCTCCCACTACCCATGGCTCCTGTCACAGGGCTGGCAAGTCTACAGAAGTTAATGTCTCGGAGGTGAGCTTTCCTGTGAGGTCTGCAGCTTTTATTCTTCAAAAACAATGTTTTTCTTATTTTGAAACTATATATATATAGTCATGTTAGAAAACAATATTATAAAAATAAAGAAAGTTTGAAAAATCATTCCTAATTTTGTTACCAAGAAACAAACATGGATACATTGCCAATATGTTGCTCATATCTTCTAGTCAGGTCCTGTTTTCAGGTCCCCCCCTCCTCCCACCC
>NW_026000242.1:21198144-21256594 GCF_001458135.2 Marmota marmota marmota
CCGCCGCCCCCGCCCAGCTTAAACAGTCAAGCTTCTCGGAGTTTCAGGAAATAAGGCCGCTCAGTTTGCAGAAGTTGGACCAACTCTGGTCTGGTCTGTCTCACAGGGACCTGAGAGATTGTTTATCAGGAAATCCTCCCACCTGTGTCTTCAAATTCTTTGGCTCCCTTTCTACCTGAAAGGCATTTGAAACATTCTGTGCTTATTTGCACATTTAAAAAACTGATATCTCATTTTTTTTGTAAATTTAAATATTTTTAAAGAATGATTTCTGCCTAGTGTACACATTACCATTCAAATACAGAACTCAACTTGCTCTCTTAGATGTATGCAGCGGACTCTAAATGCTATGATTTGGTGCTGATCATTGGCTGTTTTAAAAATACGTGACAATTTTTAATCTTCAGAATAGTCACATCTTCCTTTTTCTCCTTGAATTTTCATTTCTAATCCAATTTCCTCTCCAAAGTGATTTCTAATATAATATTTTCTTACTGTAAAATCTCTTAACAATCACATACACACACATATACACCCTTATGTATATATATGTATATGTAAAGCATATATATAAAAGTATGTAACATATGTGTATATGATATTTTAGAATTTGTTTATTTTTCCTGTGACGATAGCCTCTAGGTATTAAAAATTTTTGAAGAGAATTACCATTATATCTTTTATTAATACATTTGATTAAAACTACATAAATTGAACCCAGTTGTTCAAAATAGCAAATATATGTAAATTTTGAAAAATTTTACCTCTACAGTATACTGTTCTTCTTGGGAATACATTTTTAGTGGTATTAACCATGTTCACATTTTTGCTATGTGTTTAGTGAAAGAAAAATGTGTATACAATATAGCTTAAAACTACTATATATCATAGCCAGCATGTTAGTCTTTGTTAATAGGACATAGAAATTATTAAATATTTTATCAGGTAAAATTAGGAGGGAATTGATTATAGTTGGAATGAATATTTTATGTGACTTGAGAACTAATTACTGCTTTATGCACACTAGATCTGAAAGAAATCACATAAATGTCTTACACATGGATTTTAATAAGTATCCTTTGAAATTTTGAGTCCTAAGAACTATTTTAAGTCAGATTTAACTCACTAACCTTCTGTGCCTTGCCCATGTTGAGATAATTTTCTTTGAAGTTGATGATATGTTCAAAAGATGAGTATTAAGATGAGTATTAACCTTAAAAGAATCACTTCCTTTTTAATACATGAAAAGGAAATTTTTTAGTACAATAATCTCCCTGTATCTGCAGGGAGAAGACCTTCAGTGAATGCCTGAAACCATGGATGGTACCAAACCCTACATATATTATGTTTTTTTTTTTCCTATGCAGACCTACACAAATAAAATGCCTTTTTGTCTCAATAAACATTCATTGCACTTTCTGCTGTTTGAGGTGTGAAAACAAACCTAGCACAAATTCGCTTTTCCCTCTTCACATTTTTACAGATAGAAGATTCATTCATACCATGGGTCTTAGCAAACTCAGCATGTAATCTTTTTTTTTCCTCAAGTCAAGAATTTCTACTTTTTACTTAAAAGAAGCACTTAAGGGCTTCTCTTTTGGCAAATATGCAATTGCCACACTCTTAAGCTTTAGGATCATTATTAAGTGAAATAAGAGTTTCTCAAACACAAGCACTGTGATACCACAATAGAAAATTAGATAATAAGATGGATGCTAAGTGACTAATGGGAGGCAGTATATACAACATAGATGCATTTGTCCAAGGGATAGTTGATGTCCCAGGAGGGACAAAGTGGAAGAGTGAAAGATTTCATTATGCTGCTTAGAAAGGCATACAATTTAAAACTTATGAAATGCTTCTCTCTGGAATTTTCCACTAACATAAACAGGGGTAACTGAAACTATAGAAAGTGAAACTATGGATAAAGGGGAGTATTATATCCAATAGTCCTTACTGATGCTCTGCTCTTATTGGACTTTCACTCAAGAGGGATGCATTCTTTGACAATTTTATAGAATGAGGAGGTGAGCTACATTAAAAATTATCTCTATTTCTGTCACCATATGTCACTGTATGTATGAACTGAAAGGATTATAACATGAGCCAACGTGTTGTATTTCTATCACTGTTTCATCTTCAACAAAAATACGTATTAATGCAGGACTTCCTGTACTTTTATAGCTCCTTGGAAAGTCTCTGTGTTTCTGCTTGAAGACAACTAATCTATTTTATGATGGTCAGAGAATAAGAACTTTCACAACTACTTTCTAAGCTCCAATGTATAGCTTCTCTAAGTTCCCTCCATGTTTTCTACTTCCATAATAATCCATAGTCCATTAACAACAGAGACTAGGGGGGTCGCTTCAGAATATCTCAGGCAATTTTAGACTTGTACCTAGAATATTCTAAGCCAAACAAGTTTCTTTATTACTTGTAACACCAAGCCTGTAGCTGGCTCCAAGCAGAGGTGTTTTTTGAGTCAGCTTTTTCGCTTCTGGGACTAAAAGATCTGACCAGAACAATTTTAGGCGAGGAAAAGTTTATTTGGAGGTTCCACAGTTTAAGTGATCTTAGTCCATAGAAGGCCAGCTCTATTCCTCAGGGCTTAAGGTGAGGCTGAACATCATGGGAGAGGAAAGCAGCTCACATGATGATCAGAAAGCAGAGAGAGAAGTCTCCACTTGCCAGATACAAATATACCCCACGGCTACGTCCCCCAATTCCCACCTCCTCCAGCCACATCCTACCATTTCAGTTACCACTCAATTAATCCCTACCAGGGGATTAATTCACTGATTGGGCTAAGACTCTCACAACCCAATCATTTCTCCTCTGAAGCTTCTTGCATTATCTCACATGTGAGTTTTTAGGGGACACCTCACATCCAAACTATAACAAGAGGGGACACCAGACCACAAAAAGAAATCTAACAGATGGAGCAAGAACAAGAAGAAAACCAGTAGGCCTTAGAGAGTTGTAAGCCTTTAAAAGGAGAATGAATATTCAAAAGACTTTTTACCTTGTATTATTGTATTGTATATTTCAAATGAGCTAGAAGGTTTTGAATGTTCTTACCAAATAGAAATGATAAATGAGGTGATGGATATGCTAATTATCCTGATTTGATCATTGAACAATATATAAATGTATTAAAACATCGTATTTGCTCCATACAGACATATGATTATTATCTATCAATTACAAATAAACTAAAAATTTTAGAAAGAATTAAAAAGTTTTTACTCATTTAAATTCAATATTTTATTGAATCTTAATCAATAGCTTTAGGCTTTAGTAGCATGAAAACTTGGGCAAATTAAGCTTAAAACTGAGTTAAACCTAACTTCAGCTGCACACACAGACTATAAAAAATAGAATCCTCAAATTGGCTGTTTTTGATATTAAAAGAGAGGCAATATTCCTGATTTATATTCTTGATTCAAGTCTAAGATCTTCGCGGGAATGAAAAGCTTAAAGGGATACAGATCAATACCAGGGTCAGTCTTGTCAACAAATCCATTTCCCTAGATTTCTGATTTCCTTTTAGTATCTCACTCTGTACCTATGATGGTCTCTAAGCCCTTTTCAGAATGTGCTTACATGGTAGTTTGTAGCAATACACAATGTTTCCTTTTATCTTTCCTAAAATAATTTATTTTATATAGCAAGATGGTCCTTATCACTGTCATTCTGGATAGATAGCTTTTTTGGAGCTTTTCCAGCTCCTTTATGTCTTCCTAAAAGTCTGTGTGCTGACATGCACATGGCCCTCCAGATGCCTCTGCTGCAGACTTTAAGAAAGAGGGATGGTGGAGAGACTCGCTCGTGCTGTGTCTGTTTCTAAGTCATTGCTATGTTCTGGTGTATAATGTTAAAAAAGTATCTAGTATTGTTTGGGAGAAATATCCTGCAATAGACTGGCTTAGAAAAGTAGTTTTTGTTAGCAGGAAGGCAATATGATTGTTATCAGAACTTCCAGGACTGCACTGGTGTCACTGACATGTGAAGTAGTCTGCACGGCAGAATCACATGCAGGACTGAGACTGATCAAAGAGAAGGAGGAAATATACCATTATTGAGCCTGATGAATTATTCTAAGTGATTTACACTCTGAATTTTTGATATAGTAACACTTAAGTCCTCCATAATTAGGGGAAAGGCCAGAAGTGAAGTAACTTTTCCAACGTCCAGATAGGTTTTTACCCAGCCACATTCTTCTCTTTGTGTCAGTCAAAAAATTTTATTGATCACCTATTCTATGCCTCCCAGTGTGCTAGGCTGTGCAGTTTCAATGAAAAGTAAGATAGAATCCTTGTCTTTAAAAATATTTGAGTCTGTTGAAAGGAAGCAGATATGTAAGCAAGTAAACATAGTTAAATGATTGTGTGTGTGAGAGAGCACGTGTGTGTTCTAGAAGTTTGCTCATTGAGTTTCCTTCACAGCTTAAAATGGATGGGTTAGAGAAACTCTCATTCTGGCAGAAATTTAGGTTATGACAAGTCAGCTTTCAGGGAGGGAAGTTAGTATGGCAATATGCTATAGGAGGGTCCACAGATCCCTCAATTTAATAGCTTTAATAGGACCTGAAAATTTCTATGCTTAGGTAAGAATAAAAACTGGTTATCCAACCATATGTTGAGTTAAACAAGCAGCCACTACTAATGCTAATAATCAACAGAGAAGTCAATAGAATCCGAAATAGCTAGCAAAATGTCTTCCTTTACTTGTTTTATAATTACACCCCATTTATTTTTACCTTTCCTGTGGAATAGTATCTGATTAACTTTTATGTCTCTTAAAACCCCACATAGGTCCTCCATAATGCTTGCTAATCATCACCACATCCACTGAGATGGAGCTCAGTGATCATTGTACCATTTAGTGACAATTATCCCAAGAAGTAGGAGAGTTCCAGAGTGACATTTGGTTTCCCAAGCATGGCTGGTCATTCATCACCATCTCAATAATAATATTCTCTACTTACCTCACATTTCATGTACAGATTTTTATTTTGCAAAACTTCTATCTTTTCAAGACTGTACTATCTATCACAGAACCAATGCTCAGAGCATGTGTGGATCATTGTTTAATTTCAGTGCAGATCACACCCAGGAATCCCAACATGCCTTTACATTTGTTAGTAAAGGTTTATAATAACTGATTGAGGACAGCTGGATATTGTTTATGCAATAATGAAAATAATAATAATTACTGCTGATTAGCACTGTCCTGTGCCAGGAACCTGGCATTTGTTACCTTGTATAATTTTCACAGCACCCTTAGAAGTGGGTAATACTATTGTTCTTGTTTCGCCATAAGTGTTATGAGGCTTTAAGTCAATTACTAATAACTAGGCTCAGTGTACTTTCAAAACCAGGTCTGCTCTTCTTACAGTTGATTACCAAGAACCAAGCCTTATATTTTTCCTGACCCTATTGGTTTCCTGGGAAGTCAACTTTATTCTTTCTATAGAAAGAACGTTCAGAGATTACAATTATAGGTCACAATATTTCTTCTACTGTATAAAATCCAAGGGTTTTAGGATGACATTTTGAAAGAACTATTTTAACAATATTTTGTTTTTCTGAATAGTCTCTAAATTCTTTTAACTATTATCAGTTATCTCTTCAACTGGAAGGACAATGGGCAAGCACTCATTTCTAATTTATTAATGTAAGGTATATGTGTCTGACCCAAAGACAACCCAGTGTTAAATCAACCTATTAAGTCAACCCTTTACCTTCGATTTTCCTCTCAAAGAACCACAATCTCAGTGGGTACACACTGGGTAAAAACTACTGCCAACATTTCATTTTAAATGAATTGACATGTCAAGTTGAGAGAACTTAGGATATGAAAGCATTTGTAAACGGATCCCTATGTTAAAAAAAAAAAGTTTGTGTTTCTGAAAGCAGAGTCTAATCCTTTATTTTTCTTCTTTTTAAGAAATAGGTATTTTTGCTTGAGAATGTTAATTAGAAAAAAAATCTAGGTTAGTTATTAAATATCACACAGCTGAATAGGAGTTTGCCATTCCACATAGTTTCTGCTAAAAAAATGTCCCCCACATTTGAAGGATCACATATGCATTCAAAATACCTAGTTATTCTTGAGCCTTCTTAGAATTCTAGACAGTATGGATTTTGGCTACTACTTTGTTATCTTTTAAAGGAAAAGGAATACTTTTAAAATTGAACAGTATATACAATAAAGCTAGGAACATCACATTTTGTTATAGCTCCATGAATGTTATGAATATACAGAGATGGCCTGTTTCTAGATTCTGCCTTGGATGATATGAAATAAAGTAGTTATACTCATTGAATGATTGATAAATTCTCAGTACCATATGAAGTACTTTGCATGTGTGATCACTTTAACACTTCTTTAATCTCACTTTCAGTTTTCTGACCTGTAAAATGAGTGTAAAAATAGCACTCTCAGAGTGGTTTGAACTTATTTAAGGTCACATGGCTAATAACTCAAAGAGCTTGGATTTGATTACAGGTCTTTGTAGCTCTAAAAGCCCAAGATCCTAACCACTATGAATAGTAGACGGGCAACATCTGCACTTCCACATCTCAACATTTATACCCTGGCCCTAATCAATTATGTTGTGAAAGGGGCAAAGCTATTTCCTCATAACCCTGTTTTCATAAATATCCAACCAGACACCCATTTAGAAGTAGTGTGGGCCATTCTTGGTCAAGAGATAGTTTGCTTTCTCAGTTTGCTTTTATAGAATCTGTTTGGACTTAGCAAAGTGTAGTCTATTAAGAAGTTACTGTTTTGAAGTTCACATGGTATATTTCATAGAGAGGAACCTACGTAGGTGTTTGACACAGACCTACTATGAAACTGTGCCCCAGATAGACTCCCCCAAATACTGACTTATTGACAGACATCCACTTACATGCAGATTTCTTCAGAAAGTTCCTCTTGATCCTTCCAAAGAATTTTTTTCAACCTACAACACATAGTAGTTTTAGGATGGGGAGAAAACTAACTTTGAATCTGCAAAGTTGAGTTTAAGAGCAAACTTTCCCGCTGAAACTGTGACTTCAGGGAACCTTAAATTTTTCATCTGTGAGACGGGAATAGCATTTGCCCCACTTGCTTCACACCCCATATTTATTTCAAAAAATCAATGTAGGAAAGCATTCTATGAAGAAAAGATGAAATGGCACTATTTTTAAAGGCAGGGACTTGGTGCCAAACAGATTTAGCTTTTAAACCAAATTTTAACACTTACTGGCTGCATGATGTTGACACATTATTAACCCTTAGCAAGATTATTGTGAAGATTAAATGAGATAATAATGATTCCCCTGCAACACAAAAAGCTCTAGCTAATAGGTTTTCTTGATTAAAATCTACATGTGTGACCTTATTAAGAAAATAAAGAGAAAGGAGATATTAGAAAGATCTGAATGAAGATGTGGATAAATGTTGTATAGAAAGATGACTTGAGTTTATGGTAATTTGGGCTTGACTTTCACTCTCTAAATGACTGCAGAATATTAGGTCACATGGTACAAGCTACAGAACAATAACAAAACAGTGAAAGCATTTTCAATAAGTTTTCTTTTCTCTAAGGAGAATCACTCAATTTGTAGGGTTTATATCTATACCTCATCTTTTATATATCTTTTATATATAAAGTTACTTGATAACAACAATTGGTTAAAACGATAACTGATATATGCTTGCTTCTCCTGGAACCTTTCCAAATGTTCAGTCTCTCAAGTTTATCAGCAGTTCACAAAATCTATCAAAGATCCATCAAATGTGCATTATGAACCTACATGAAATTATGACCATGAAGCATGGAATATACGCAAAGCACGAAAATGATGCTGTGGAAAGTATGTTAAAAAAAAAACAAAACTAAAGGTGAATTTTAATTTTTCTCTTGAAATGTACCATCCCTTAAGACGCTGGTAACTTCTGCTGTGTAACAGAGTAAAATCTGCTACTTCTATATTATTGTTTTTTTATTTTGCTTTGTTTTTCTTAGAATGACTACAAAAAACTGTCAATGCAATGCAAAGATTTTGTGGTTGGACTCCTTGATCTATGCAGAAACACTGAAGAAGTTGAAGCCATTCTGAATGGGGATGTTGAAACACGTCACCTGGGTGATCACAGCCGTCCCAATCTGAGCCGTTTAAAACTTGCCATTAAATATGAAGTAAAAAAAGTAAGGTCAGGCATGAAGCCCGTTTTTCATTATTTCAGTTCCTACCACTGCTAAATGAGGATGAAGGCTTGGCATTGTTAGACTAAGCTGGGTTTTTCTAATTTACAGTTTCACTAGGCAGATTCTCTAATGAATCATACACATGAGAGGCACTCAATCAGCACCACATGTCAGTTTTTTTAATTTAGACTTATTTATGCAGAACATAACAGTGATTGCCATTTTCTTGATTTAAGTGATGATATAAAAATAGCCTTGTGTATACAAATTATAAGGTGATTGTTGCATGATAGGGATCTCATTAGAGTATTTCAAACTCAACTACATTTTTCCATTTGTTGATCTTTTTCAATACAGAGCCAATACCTTTAATTCCTTCTTTAGAGCATTTGAATCCCCTCCAGCTGTATCTTTATCTGAAGGATGTTTTTTCAGTTTTTGTCTTCATGCAGTGGTGCCTACCCCTTTCCTAGGATATGTAAGATCTTTTTGTTCCCCCACCCCCATCCCACCCCCTCTATCGGAGATTGAACCCTGGGGTGTTTAACCACTGAGCAACATTCCCAGCCATTTTTATATATTTTGTATTTAGAGACAGGGCCTTGCTAAGTTGCTGAGTCTGGCTTTGAACTCATTTGTAATAAAAGTAATCCCTGTTTCTTGCAAGTATTCAAATAGTACAGACATAGCTTACCTTATTCTGTCCAACGCTTAATGGAGAGTGACTAACCATTGTCACATTTTTTTCCTCCACAAATTTATATCTTGGATATCTTCATGTATCAGTCAATAAATATCCACTTCTTCTCTTCAAAGTCTCCATTGTTGTATCAGTTTAATCAGTTTACTGTTTAAGGATGTTTACTCCATTCTTTAGATAGTAATTTATTACAATCTTGACTTGTTTGTACAGTGCACACATTTATGTAGCTTTTTTACTTGCATGAGTCATATCTGTAGACAAAATTCCTGATGTGGAATTGATATGTCAAATTTTCATTTTTAAAATTTAAAACGTTTGTTAAGTTTTCCTTCAAAGCAGGTGCACTAGTTTACACCCACCCACAATGTATAAGAGGGTTTACCTCTTCCACCCACAATGGATGTTACCAAACTTTACCATTAGGAGTACATAAACATTTTATCTAGTTTTAATTTATTTTCAAAGTTAACCATCCTTAAGACTCATTTGTAGTTCTTTTATATAATATTTTAATATGCTTTACTAAGTTCTATTTTGGGTTATTGTTTTTATACACTGAATAAGTTTACTCTCTGTTTTATATAAAAACTCAAATAATTGAGAAAAATATTTGTAAAAAATAAACATTTGAGAATAAAAAATTCTGTAAAAAGTGATATTTAAAGTTTTCTTAGTTGAATTTCTGTCATAAGAATAAAAAGAGCTATCAGTGAAATGGAACAGGCAACCCAGAAACAGACTGACATACAAAGGGGAAGAGCAGAAAATAGATTCAGCATTTTAGGTTAGTGCAGGAAATGTGGTCTAATTTTTAAAAAGTCTACACATTTAGGCTAGTGTAATCTTAACCTCACTTTTAATAGAAAGAAACACACACACACACTATGCACACACACAAATCACAAAAGCCCTTGTGGAAAATATTGATAAATCTTCTCATAATATCACATTTCAAAACAAATTTTATATGCTTTGAAAGAAAGCCTATTAGTCACAAAAGAAAAGCTTGATAAATTGGAATCTCCAAATTTATACCATATGTAATAGAGCCTCTTACCATCTTGCTTGATGTGTGTTAATTAGATGTTTCATATTTGTTCTTTAATTCCAGCAATATTTTTCATGGGAAAGAACAAAGCTAAATATTAGAACATGTGAGTATAATTTATGCTGAACCGTTCTTTAATCAAGCTGTTAAATGTTTTCTCACTGCCCTGCTAGTTTGTAGCTCATCCAAATTGCCAACAGCAGCTTCTCTCCATATGGTATGAAAATCTTTCTGGTCTAAGGCAGCAGACGATGGCAGTCAAGTTCCTCGTGGTCCTCGCTGTTGCCATTGGACTGCCCTTCCTGGCTCTCATTTACTGGTGTGCTCCTTGCAGCAAGGTAGGTCTGTGAAGCCTGCAGCTCTGTTATCTACCATAAGTATATGATAGGAGGGAAACATTCTATTTCCAAAATGAAAATTTCATGGAGGTATAGTAGTGTTTAAATAATCTGTTGTTCTTCATATCACAAAATAATACACTTTTTGCTAGGGAAACATAGAAGTAAAAGTGGAAGAAGAAAAAAAATTAACCTCTAATATTACTACTATTAATGTGTGAAAGAAACCCTTAGTTACTACATTAATTTATCGCCTTTCAGTCCTTTCCCCAGGCACATCTATGCATAAACTTTTATATATTTTAATGAAATCATCATAAAAATTATTGATTTCTACTCTTTGTTTTTCCTCTGGCAATGTTTGAGATGGGAGTTCTGTTTTGTGTTTATTTTAGCTGATAGGACCAGACAATCGTAAATGACAATCATGTAAATCCTCATGTGAACTTATTTCAGTTAAGAATATTTATATTAGGGACAAAGTACACTAGAAACCAACAACAAAGATAGCCTATTTTCTTAGCAAAATCTATTTGACCAGGCTTTGGTGAAAACAAGTTCCAGTGGACTTTGTATGACAAGAAAGCTGAGGAATATCTACCCACTTGTCTCTTAACTGTCTAGAAATTTGTGTCCTGAATTGCTAACAATCCTATTCCACATGTTTTTGAAGACTTCTTTTTAGATCTGATTAAGTTTATATGTGAGGCAAACTGAAATAATTCTAAAGCTGCCTGTGTTCTGGAGCATGTACATATGTGCTATGTGGAAGCATCAGCTGATCTCCCATTCTTCCATCTTGCCATTCTTAAACATGTACCCGGCTCATCTTCAGACACATATAACACATGGGTACAAACATATACACCACCATGCTCAACATACCACCTTCTTAGTTACATGGCTAATGTTTTAGCCATTTAGGGAGCTCTCAAAATGATTCATTCTAGAAAGCTGATGCAAAGCCATTCACACAATGGGAGATTCATACTTATTTCTAGTGACCGTGGTAGGAACTTCTGGGAACTAGACATTTTCTTGTGACAGTAAAATCCATCATCATAGTTTTTCCACCTTAAAATATATATAATCAAAAATCACTCTCTAGAAATAACATAAATGAGGAATATAAAATGAAAATAGTGAGATTTATTAGAATAGCATTTATTGTGACAGATTTTCTCCTAGAAAGTTAGATTGTTCCCTCTTTTCAAAGGAAGACAAATTTCACTTTGCAAAATAATTAAAAAAAAAATCTAAATGGTCCTCAATTGAACATAAGTTGCATCTATGTATATATTTTGTTCTACTTCAACTCATATTTTCTGTCTTTGGAGATTTAAGCTGAATTATCTGTTATCACTGTGATCTGTTAAAATATTCTTTACTAAAGTTAATAATTATCCTTTCCTATAACCATAAAATTCAAAAGCACAATGCCTTTTAGAGCATCTGGTGCTTTGAAACAGGTCATTTAAAACAGTTCTTTGATTTACACATTTCTTGAATTTTGATTGAATCCTAATTAACCTGATTTCCTTCACTATTTCTTCTTCTCTGGCCATGTTTTTTTTTCTGGCATTTGTTTTCCATCCTCATTTATGAGCAATAAGGCAAATAATCACATTAAGTGGACATTTCAAAGGATTTTTTTTTCTGTTTTACTTTTTTTTGGTCTTTTGAAACATCATGATAAAATCTATTTTGTAATTTTTCCCGTTAGCAATGAGCATAAACATTATTTGCAGGTCACAGGATTTACTTTTTACTGGAGAGGGGAAATAGCTTCCTTTGAATGGATGCTTTTAAGGTATATTTAAATATTTTAGAATTTCCAATATGTCCATGAAAATTGATTCAGATCTAGTTGTTGTAAGCATCTGTCTCTTCATAGAAGCCCTGTTTCTGTTTATACTTGGTTTTCTGTCCTCAGAGGGCTTTTCTCTTTCCCTTTCAAAAATTATTTGTCCTTAATTATTCACATTCTTCTATAGCCCAAATATTAGTTGCCACATGCTCATTACAATAATTATAGGTTATACTGTGACTTCAAATAGTCTTGGTTTAAGCTAGCCTTAACTCTTTTGATTTCTGTGTGTTGGATAATTAGGCATTTGGTCATAAACAGATACCTAAAAAGAGTATGATATATAACATTTAAAGTCAAGCATTTCTTTGTATTTACCCTTAAATATTTTCCAGGTACAACTGTTGTTCAACTTATTCCACAAACTCTCTCATTTTTATTTTTTTTTTGTTTTTTTTTTTTAAGGAAATCTGTTTATATTCCAGAAGACATAGATGGCAATTTTATTAAAATGGATAATTTACTTATGTTCCTAAAGCCCACTGACCAGTGACAACATTTTCCTTACTTTAAAATGAAATGCAACTCTCAACTGTTTGTAACAAAAAAATGAGGGAAATGAGAAAACTCACCACTTGGGTTTCCTGACAACCCACTTTTTGTTTGCTTTTGTTTGTCTGTTTGCTTTTTTTTATTTATTTTTTTATTTTTTAAGAAGAAGCAACAATGCCTGGTTTGATTGTTCACTCTCCCTTCAGAGTAAAATGAAGGAATTATATTATATAAGGGTGAATAGCCCAGTGGAGAAGGAAGATAAGCCAGGCAGGGTGCAGAGAGGTCAGGTGCTCCACTTAGTTAACCATACATTGACTTCAGAGATGTCCAGGAAAGCCAAGTTAAGCTTCCAGAGTTATCAAAATTATGGGTATTCTAATGTGGGTAGTCTTATTTTCAGCCCTATCTTATGTCCCCAACCTCATTTTGTCATCTTTCATTTCTTTCCTATTTATTTGGTTCTATTTTAATTTACATTATCTTGTATTTTTGGTGTCCTTGAAGCTTGTGTCTTATTCTTGCCAAAACAAGGCAAGTAATACATCATCTATCCACGAATTTCACTACTAGCAGATATTGCCCCCAGTTCCATTTTGTCCAAAACAACCTAATACATTTCAATTTGAAAAAATTGGTTTAAAATGTATAAGTGCTTTTTCCATGAGGAGATGCTGAATCTGGCAATATGTTTTTGTTTGCTTGACTCCGTGATTAAAATAAATCACATATACAACATAGAATTAAAATTGTATATATGGCATACCATGGAGAAAGAAAGACACATTGATGTTTATTATTATGGGCTCTCCCTTTTGGAAAACAAGCAAACAGATTACACACACATACTGAATTTTGTTCCCCATTTGAAAAATGCCCAGATTCCCTGAAACACAATCTAGTTCCTCTGTCTCCATAGGCTAAGATCTATCTATGCATTTCAGACAAATAAATGTTATACTATAGGGACACTATAGTTTTTACCATCTCCATATTTCTTACAAAGAATCTGATTTTCACATAATTTAGGAAATGTGCTCATTGTCACTCAGTTGATGAGAGAATGAAGCTGGAATCTAACCTGAAATGTTGGACTTTAAATCCAGTATCCTTCCAGGACATTGTTCCAATACATTATGGGAACTCTTCTCCCACCCTGTCCTCAGTTGGAGTTTCTCTTTTTGGTACTCATGATTTTTAATCCACTTAAAATTTCACCAGGATAGCAACTTCAGCTGCCTCAGTGGCATGAACATAAATGAAGTAGACGTGAAGGCAACAACAGGGATTTATACACTGCAAAGAAGATTCAGATCAATATTTTCATTGTTTCCTCAATACTTAAGGCCCACTATATTAATTTACTTTCTCTGAATAGCCCTGATATATGTTCTGTGTTTTTTCACCAATATCATATAGTATCTTAAGAACTTAAATATCCTTGATATAAAATTTGGTTTATTCAACTATTAATTAAGTATACCAGCACATATAAGTGAAGAATGTGATCAAAATGTTATAATGGCATGGAAATATTATTATAACACCAATTATATAAATATAAATAATTATTTTAGGAGGACTTTGAATTATGCAGAAGTTTTTTTCTTATGTGTGTATGTATGTGTACGTATTTTGCAAAATGCACAAAACAAAGTTAAGATTTTCTTTTGGTGTGTGTTATGACAGATAGGAAAGATAATGCGTGGACCATTCATGAAGTTTGTAGCACATGCAGCCTCCTTCACCATATTTCTGGGACTTTTAGTCATGAATGCAGCTGACAGATTTGAAGGCACCAAACTTCTTCCTAATGAAACCAGCACAGATAATGCAAAACAGCTGTTCAGGATGAAAACATCCTGCTTCTCATGGATGGAGATGCTCATTATATCCTGGGTAATAGGTAAAGGCTGATTTTATGTCATCATTTCTTTTTGCAGGCTTAGCAGTTGGACTGAATGACACTAATTCTTTCACACATCAATTATACAAATATATGCAGCATGACACAATGCATCACACATCATGATTTCCTTTGTGTTTTTAAAGCACAGTTGCCTTGGGTTCATTATTGATGTCCTAGTCTCCTCATATGCCATGTTCTTTTTGCATTTTTAAAACAAAACAAAACAAGAACAAAAAAAAATCAAAGCAAAAAACAGGAAGAGAACATCATGGTATTAAACAAACCCCACTAGTGATGAAGAACTATCATTCATATTTTTGGAGAGCTGAGATTTCAAATTTGAATACAACCACATGATTTTATGTTGAGATTTAGTAGAAACTGAAGCTAATAGCCCCTTGCTTTTATTAAATATTTATCATATGTGCCAGGAATTTTTCAAAGCACTTTACATACATCAAATCACATAATCTCTCTGTGCCTCAGTCTTCTGGCATGTAATATATAATAACATCCATCTTTTGGACTTATGTGAGGATTAAATAGCTTGCTTTAGATCTCTCAAATGACAAATAAAGAGAAAGAATTCAGTCTTATTTACTATATGTTTTTTCCTTAGAATTCAATATATCCATGTCTTGACATTAAATATAATACAAATGAGATAAACATTTCAAATGTGTATTTATTAATAAAGAAATTCAATAGCTATTAAGTGTCTTTGTGAGGTAATAAGGACACTAAGGTGAATGAGAAGCAGTTTTTGCACTTGAGAAATGTAAGTCTAGGAGACAAGTCAATAAATCAATCAGTAATTAAGCTCAACGTGACAAATGCTATACTTTGGGAACTGTTAAGATCTTATGAATATATACAAATTGTGCATCTAAATCTGAGTGAGGTGAGGTGTGGAAGGGGCATGGAAATTTTACCTGGATAGTAGCTTCAATTTGAGACTTCAAGGAAAAGGAAATGTTAGCTGGACAGAGTGTTTGGGAGATAAGGATAGTGCAAGGCTTGGGAACATTAGATGCAGAGTTGTGGGACTCCAGGGTCTGGTGTTTGTGGATGTGGATAAGAGGAGATAAGGGTGATGAAATGGACAGAGGAGATTTTCAGTGGTTGGTGATGTGATCAGATCACATTTCAGAAAGGTCTCAGTGGTTCTGGGGTAGAAGGTGGCTTCAATGAGTGGTATTTCCAGAGGCTGAGACCCAGTTGTGTGATCTCTGTGAGGAGGATGAGGGCCAGAACTCAGGGGATGATGGAAAGGACCTGAGAGCTGCTTAAAAGATAAACTGCAAGGAACTTGGTAATTCTTACACATTGAAAGGGAGATCTGTGGATTCATAGGTCAGTAGGTGGTGACTGAAATTCTGTAAGAGGAAGAATATAGAAGGAAGTCCATGCTTGGGACTAGGAGAATGAAAAGTTGATAAATACGTTTAGGTTTGGCTTTGAAATGCCCATGGAATTTCCAGGTGGAAATGTCCACTAGGTAATAGAAAGTATGATTCTGGTAAAAGCTGATGGATAAAATTCCAGCCATCCTCAATTTCCAGGTGGCACATAAGGCTCTGAGTATGCATAAAGTTACCTAGGGTGGTATTATATAGGTGTAAAAAGAAGAGAGCACAGGGGATCTGCCAACTAGACTTTTAATAGTCCATAGCTTCCTTTCCACCCAGACCCCCCTTTCCCATCTCACCTCCCTTCTGTTACTTGGAGAAAAATCTTGATCACTTTTCTTTTACTTCTGGGCCAGAACATGTTTTTTTTTGGCTTCTTCACATTAGAGCCAAGTGGGATGATCAATTGAAATATGAGGAAGAACTGTGAAAATTATTGAATAATTATTTCAAATGCATGTGAGTTAATTCAACATACATTAGAGAGTTATTTATTCGAACCTTTGAATCTCTTCATTTTCTGGATACATTTGAAGGAAAAAGATTAAGTAGTAGCTTAACATGTAAATTGTATCACTAAAGTAATTATAAAGTTCAAATAAAGAAGAGTTCTTTAATTTTCACTATTTCTTGTTTAATTTTTTATTATGGTTTCTTTGTTGACTCATTAGTTATTTTTTTAATATTTATTTTATGTGGTGCTGAGGATCGAACCTAGTGCCTCACACATGCGAGGTGAACGCTCTACTGCTGAGCCAGAGCCCCAGCCCCTTCACTATTTCTTTTCTAATTTAATTGATGAAACTAAAACAAATTGCATTTCACCTCTAATATCTGACTTAAGAATAAATAGCCTTTGGATATTAGACTAATAACCTATGTGCTATAGTTTATTTTAAATGTATTAGAATATGTACAATATATAATACAGTGCTTGGTGCATAGAAAATAATCAATAAATTTCAGATAATTAGATTTTTCACTAAGAGTCTATGTTACTTCTATGTAGAGCTAGCATTTCATACCGAATACCTATTAGGCAAGATTCTTTTAGTTCAAGATGAAACTTCGAAAAAACTAAGTTTTATACAAGAGCATTAGAGAAGATGAATGTTCATTTATTTCTTTATTATGATAAAGTAACTTTATCATGATAAAGTAACCCTCCTCATAGTAACTTTTTTATTATAAACTTCAGAAGTTTTTTTTTCTTTTTCATTTAGAAAGGTAAACCAAGACTATTAAATTAACCTTTACTTTTGTGAATAAAAGCATTTTTCTTGGAATTCTTGTCCTATTCACCTTTGTATTTCACTTCAGAGACTATCTGTGCTTATTTAAAGGGAAAATAATGAACAACACAAAACAGATAGCTATGTATTTATAGCATGTTAGACTCCTGGTTCAATTATTGACTCTAGTAATTATCTCCCTTTAAATTGTTGTAGAACCTTCTGGAAATATTAATAAGTGGCCAATCTAGTTTAGAGCCTGGATGTATTACATTTGCTTGAGGGAACAGATTAACATTAGTGATCACAGAATTCAAACTTATCTAATTTTTAGTTGAGGAAAAAAAGCTGAAGGATAGAGCTAACGTTTCAGGACATCTTGACAAGTCAGAATGGCAATGAGACTAGGGGTGGTGGTAAGGGGTTGAGTGAGATCCAGGAAACCTGAGGCGTATTTATTTGGAGGGCCCTATTTAGAGAAAAAGAAGACAAAACAGCCCTGGACAAAGCATAGGCAAGTAGGGTATCTCAAAGCTGAAGCTTCATTAGCTTTACCTTAAACCTGTTCCTGCTGGAGAAGAACAAATTTAATGAGCACACAAGTGGGTTGTTTGTTAAAAAATTTTAGAGGCAGAGAGAGCTGATTCATTCTCTACTGCTCTAGAGGGCAGAAATAGAACCAACAGATCCACTTTGAAGGGCTATTCCTGAAAATTTGACAGTGGGATGAGCGGCCTTTAGAAGGAGCAAGCACCTGTCTCCAGATGCATTTGAGAAGAGAGGAGAAATAAGACACTCTCGCTTCAGGCAAAATAGTTCAGGGTTTTTGTTTTAGTGTGTAAGCTTCAGGAAGGCATCATTTGTACCAAGAATTAGAGAGAGAGAGAGAGAGAGAGAGAGAGAGAGAGAGAGAGAGAGAGAGAGAAGATAGAGAAAGGGAAGATTTGAAAACTGCTGGACTGTATGTATTTTTTTTTAATTTTTTATTGTTGGTTGTTCAAAACATTACAAATTTCTTGATATATCATATTTCACACTTTGATTCAAGTGGGTTATGAACTCCCATTTTTACCCCATATACAGATTGCAGAATTACATCAGTTACACATCCATTGATTTACATATTGCCATACTAGTGTCTGTTGTGTTCTGCTGCCTTTCCTATCCTCTACTATCCCCCCTCCCCTCTTCTCTCTCTACCCCCTCTACTGTCATTCATTTCTCCTCCTTTGGACTGTATGTATTCAGATGTCGCTTCAGTTTGTAGTCCCTATGCTTGTTGCTCTGAATGATCCTCATCTCCTGTTGAGGCTTGCAGGATTTTTCATTTCTGTTTTGAGACAGAGAGGAGAGACGGGGGGAGGGGGAGGGAGAAATGCACTCATGAAGTATTTCCTATTACAAATTTGACCCACTAGAGTACATGTGAATTCAATTCTTATCCCTTTTTAACTTGAAAGAGCTGAAAAGCATTAGTGAAGTTGTCTTCAGTTCACATTTTCTATGCTACACTGAATGCTGGTTTTGAGAAAAGCATATGACATGCTCTTGGAGGGCAGAGGCCATGATATTTTCTTCATCTCAACAGGGCTCCATGGCCATTTATTTGGCAGGTTCTGTGACAAACATTTAGGACAAATGTGAGAATTTGGGGCAGGTGGTTGCTGATAAGCAGAGAAGACTAATTTCAACCATAGACTTTGAAAGTCCTCCTGGTGGAAGGAGGTTTTGATTAGTTGTTGGTATTTGGATTATATTTCCTCAGATGGCTAGAGGGTCAGATAGATATCAGAGAGCAGGGTATCTTAAAGTAACTTACTTTTAATCAAGTAACAATCTCCAAATTAAGAAATAGAATATGTACTAATTGCTGTAACTTCTTCTCATCTTTCACTATGCTTGTTTTAAATGTGAACTCACAGTATACATAATATTTTAAACTTTTAAAATTTAACTTTATAGCATAATGATTTTTCAGATGTGTGTTAGGTTCTCCAGGAAACAGGCACAATGATTAAATGTACAATAGTTGGATTGGGAAAAAATGGAAATTTTATTAAGGAACACTTTTTGTGAGAGAAAAATGAAAATCTTGCTGGGAAGGTTGCAAGGACTTTCAAATTTGGATGCAAGTCTAACTCTAAGGGTTTTAGAGAGGGAAGGAAATCATCTTAGGTTGGGGGCATCCTAGCTCTCAATGCAGACTAAAGCAAGTTTGGCAAGAAATCCTGAGCCAAAGTGAACCATTAGAAGAGACCCATGGATCCTAAGAAGGGGCACCCTCAGTCATTGGCCAGGAGCAGCCATGGGAGGCAAAGCCTTGGATAAAAGATGTAATGATTTTCAGAAGGTAGTACCTGAGGTCCATGGACAATGAAATTCTTGTAGTTGGAAGTCAGTAAAGCACATTCTCATGGTCCCATCTCCCTATGAAAATTAATAAGGTATCATATCAAATCCCTGTTTGATTGCCTATCTGTGGAAGTCCCATTGGTTTTTCTATTTTAAGTGTGTCAGAGTGTTTGTGTGTTTTGGGTATTATAATGAACATCTTCTGAACATTTTTCTGTGTGTACAAATAATAGATCGATAGAATGCTTTTTGTTTTAGGCATCTTGATGAAGTTTGTCAGATTGCATTCAGGTGATATACTGATATTGCTGGACTGTGATTGGTGGGGATGTGAGAATTATGGCTGTGCAGGAAAGTTGGGGCCAAATTTGGAAGGATTTTGAAAAGGAAATCTCTCTTAATCATGAGAATCATCTTCTTGTATCACTTGGATCAAATGGCTAACAACCAATATCTGTTGATGATGGTTCCCACATCTCAGATTATTTTTCTCTTGTCAATAAACATAGTTTGCATTTGAATTATCTATATACAATGGAATACTATCAGGCTGAGAACTTTCAATTTTATTTTGTTTCATGGAAGAGCTAAGGCTAGAATGAAATTGACTTGATATTTTAACCTCTTTTTGATGCAGGTATGATATGGGCTGAATGTAAAGAAATTTGGACTCAAGGCCCCAAAGAATACTTATTTGAGTTGTGGAATATGCTTGATTTTGGTATGTTAGCAATCTTTGCAGCATCATTCATTGCAAGATTCATGGCATTTTGGCATGCTTCCAAAGCTCAGAGCATCATTGATGCAAATGATACTTTGAAGGACTTGACAAAAGTTACATTGGGAGACAATGTGAAATACTACAATTTGGGTGAGTTTTCATTATGCAGTCTATATAAATTCATAAAAATTCAGAATTTTCTTATACAAGAGATGTCACTAGTAGTCGGTAACTGCCCAATTCTCCTAAAATTATTATTTAGTTTTAAACATCTGTTTTTGAAGGATGAGCATCTGTAAATGAAAAGTCCTACTTTGTGCTTTTTTTCTTTGATTTATCTACTGGGTAGAAATATCTCTTAATCATGAGAATCATCTTCTTGTATCACTTGGATCAAACGGCTAACAATCAATTTCCATTGTTGCCTATCTCATCTCTTAGATTATTTTTCTTTTGTCAGTAAACATAGTTTGCATTTGAATTATCTATATACAATGGAATAAATAAAGTCTAGCTTTATAAAAGAAGGAAAGCCTGTCATTTATGACAACATGGATGAACCTGGAAGACATTATACTGAGTGAAATAAGACAGGCACAGGAAGACTGCAAGAGCTCACTTATGTGTGGAATCTAAAAAAGTCTGACTCATAGTAGAGTCATGGTGATTTTCAGGAATGGGGAAAAGATGACCAATGGTATAAAGTTGCAGTTAGGAGGAATAAGTTCTGATGTTCTGTTGTACAGCGTGATGACTATAGTTAATAATAATGTACTATATACTGGAAAATTGCTAAGAGAGTAAATTTTAAGTGTTCTCAATATACATGAAAAAAAGTATGTGAAGCAATGAGTATAGTAATTAGCTTGATTTAATCATTATGAAACATATATGTCAAAACATTATATCATATATATATATATATATATATGTAATTTTTAAAAATCCACAACTGAGTGCTACTTCCATTTAAAGACATATAACCTATTTGAAAGCAAAGGAATATTTGAGTTCTTTCAAAGTACTCCCAGTAAAATAAGTAATACCACTATTTCCCAACCAGGCTTTGAACTAAAAAACAATGTGGAGGCCTATAGTAAGCTCAAATATTAATGAAATTTAGGGTAGATGACATAGATCTATTAGTCAATGGGATGGATAATATTGAATCCTAGAATTAGTAAGACTTATTCTCCCAGTTTCCAAACAGCAATGGACTAGAGCAGTCCTTCCCACCAGGAGGGGGTGGCAGCAAGCACCTAATCATGGGAGATACCTCTGTGGGGGACACAGAAGAATTCCTAAGAGGGTAGTGCTGAGCCATGTACACCCAATTAGTCAGTCATCCCAGTTTAGCAATTAGATAAGTCCCCTATCTTCCCAGGAGACAAGTGACTAAGGGGTGGAAATAGTTTCAGTTATTTGCTTAAGAAAAACTCCCCCTTGTTAGAAATTGGAGTTGGGAAAAATATAATCCCTTGAATACTTATTTCAAACCCTCTGATAACAAGCTAACACTTAATTGGCACCTCTGTGGGTTTCATGGCTATATCATATAAGGTCTCCTCTTTGCATTATAAATTTTTAGTGTTTATTATAATCTTTAAATACTTTAAAAATATGAATAATTTTTAGAAGATTTCTATCTATAGATAATGCTACTATTCAAAGCACTATAAAAAGGAAACTACATTTATTAGTTTTTTATTATCTTTTCCTAATTCTACTATTCAGAAAATAAGTGAATACAAATTTATATTTTCTCTGACAGTGTTTTGCTTTTTCCTTCATAATGGTTTTCTTGATTGGGTTTTGATGACTTGATATAATAATGCCAGAAAAATTCACAAATGAATTTTTGCAACATTTTTGTGGTAAAATAGACTTGTTTGAATAACTGATAAAAATTATTTCTAGTAAGTTTAAATAACTGCAAGTATTCCATAGGAACCAAATTACATTATAGTATAATTAGTTTAAGACTAAAAAATAGGAGCTACAATTTATTAAGTGCCCAGATACTTTCTAAACACTGAATATATGTAAACTTACTGAATTTTCACAACAGATAAGAGAAATGGGAGTGACATTATCTCATTTTTAGAGAGGGGAAATAAACAAAGAGAAAAGTAATTTGAATAAGTTCTTTCAGTTGTGATTATCAATATTATATTGATAGTTGATCAATCAATGTACAGGAATTCTCAGTTACTGAGTCTATAGGTTCAGCACTTAAATATTATGCTATACCCTTATGGGAAATTGCTAGCAAACCAGAAGTCATCATCTTCTCAATGAATTCAGAAGCTCGAATACAGCTGACACTAAAGAAACCCTTTAAGATCAGAGACTTCATTTGTGAGCTATATTTTTAATGTAATTATATATGATATTTTTTTTTCTCAGAAAAGAAGTTATCTACATAAGAAACTTACCATCACTCTTGTCTTTGATTTTTCCTAGCCAGGATAAAGTGGGACCCTTCTGATCCTCAAATTATTTCTGAAGGTCTTTATGCAATTGCTGTAGTTTTAAGTTTCTCCAGAATAGCATATATTTTACCTGCAAATGAAAGCTTTGGACCTCTGCAGATATCACTTGGTAGAACAGTAAAGGATATCTTCAAGTTCATGGTCATATTCATCATGGTGTTCGTGGCCTTTATGATTGGAATGTTCAACCTCTACTCCTACTACATTGGGGCAAAACAAAATGAAGCCTTCACAACGTACGTTGTCTCAGCTGTCTCGATGATGGAAATTGCCGATTGAATAAGCATTCATTTAGCATTGTTCATATAATTCCATGCTTGGGTAAAGACTTTCTCTCTTGTTCTTTAGCAAAATGTGAGATCTTAAAATGAGATCTAAAACATAGGAAACTAAAATAACAATAGCTAACTATTTTAGAGCCAGTTATTGTAGTAAATGCCTTTAAGAATAACTTAATTATCCACATTCCACAGAAGAAGGAAATTGAAATTCACAAAAGTTAAATAATTTGCCAAATGTTCCATAGCTTCTAGTATGTGGGAAAGCCAGTATATAGCCTCTTTTCAATGACTAGCATCTATTGCCCTAAAATGCTCTCCTATTTACTAGGGATCCTGGTAAATATGATTAACAGCTGCATTCCTAATTCAATTTCTCAGAATTTATCATTGGAAAAGTTCAAGTTATCAGTGATAACAGAGTTTTGACTAAAGTTCACCATGGGCACATGTGTTTTTTATAAAATCTGTTTGGAATCGATTACTCAAATGTTAGATCTTCAGTGTTAAAATGAGAAAAACCAACTGAAGCAGAACCTACTGTTTTCCATATTCTTCTAAAGTTCATTTTTTTCAGGGAAATGAAACCACCTGGGTTAAGCAGATGGGTTTAGCTCTGATGAGTCATTATGCCTAAAGCATTGGAATTTCTACCTAAGGCATGTCAGTGATTTGGGTAACACTGACTGTGTGTACACTGTTATTTTTTTCCTTAAGATGCATTCTATTGTTTTTTATTTATTAGATATGAGTAGAAGCACAGATGGGCCAGAGACCTAAGAAGACTCTAACAAGTTATATTATTTTTATTAAGCAATACACTTAACATTTTCATTGTCAAAGTTATCAGTTATTTAAATGTTAGTATCTTTGGTTATGAAGTTATGTTATCGCACTTATTGGTTGCCTATTCTGTGCCATAGATATCAAGTTACATGCTTCTTAAGAACACTGTCACCAATGCTTGCAACGATCTTAAATATTATTCTAGGGGATATAGCTCAGTTGGTAGAGTGCTTGCCTTGCATGCATTAAGCCCTGGGTTCAAACCTCAGCACCACCATAAATAAATAAATAAATAAATAAATAAATAAATAAATAAATGTTATTCTATACATTTGACAGAAAAGAGAAGTTCAATGTTACTGAATCAACTCAATTTTACTGTTGATTTTACTACTATTACTATATATATATATATTTATATACTTTCTTACTTTGTTTCTTTGTTTTCTTTGTCCCCAGAGTTGAGGAGAGTTTTAAGACACTGTTCTGGGCTATATTTGGACTTTCTGAAGTGAAATCAGTGGTCATCAACTATAATCACAAATTCATTGAAAACATCGGTTATGTTCTTTATGGCGTCTACAATGTTACAATGGTCATTGTTTTGCTAAATATGCTAATTGCAATGATTAACAGTTCATTCCAGGAAATTGAGGTATAATCTCTACACATCTGTATAGTCTGTGTTTCATATTTTGATTATTCCAGGGTCCAGCTAAGCAGTGGGATGAAGTATGAATTACTAGTCTTTCTTTATTGTTTCCCTGTTTATTTATTTAACCCAGTAATCCAGAAAATTTTAATTCTGTACTTTTCATCACAATATGGAAGGGGGGGGGTGGAACTGTAAGGCATAAGGAGCATAAATGTCTTTATTTTAAAATATGCTGAGAGCCACGGCCGAGTCTGTATGGTCCCTGGCATTTTGCCAACAGTATTGATTGACAGGCGAGGCATTACTATCCGCCTCTGCCGCAACTTTTGAGTTCTCGCACTATTTTGGAGTTCTCGTGGGGATTTCCGGGGATTCCCCGAGAGTTCCCATTGGTTGGGGAAGTGCAGGAGGAGGGATTTCCGAGAGAGATATTTCCGGCTGGGGGTTTCTGGAGAAGCCTCGTGGCGTTCGGGAGGATTCCCCGGGAGCTGTGTGAAGTGTTTTCCTGCAGTTTAAAAATAAAGTTTGTTCCTGCTTCAGTGGCTCGTGATTTGTGCCCAGCCAGACTGCGGCAAAAATATTCAAAAACTATTGCTTATGAATAACACTATTCCCCAACTTTTTTGAGTGATACTTAAAACCTATCTTTTCTCAAGTTGGGAGTGATAGTGATAGTGGTAGTGATAGTTTTTATTCAAGAAATCTTGGTCTGTGTACTGAATAATGCGTGATTGATTGCAGAATAAGAGAGATCATTTTTCAGTGTTTTTCAGAGTGTAGGAAAATATATTTTTATCTTTCAGTATTTTTATTTATAAACACATGTGAGTTTTGAGAACTGTAGTTGGTAAAACTAACAAAATTTTAAATATATTTAGAAAAGACTGTGTGAGTAAAGCATTAACATTTTGAAAAAATCCTGGAGTATTTTTCAGAGTGTTAGAACAATTTTTTTTTTGTGTGTGTGCATTTCCCTGCTGAACAGTCATGTGTATCTGTGTAGGATGACGCTGATGTGGAGTGGAAATTTGCAAGGGCGAAACTTTGGTTTTCTTACTTTGAAGAGGGAAGAACACTTCCTGTTCCCTTTAACCTGGTACCAAGTCCAAAGTCCCTGTTTTATCTCTTACTGAAGTTTAAAAAATGGATTACTGAGCTGTTTCAAGGTCATAAAAAAGGTTTCCAAGAGGATACGGAGATGAATAAGGTAATTTAGTTGATCTTTATCATTATGCTCTTAAATACTATGACCATTGTAATCACTGAGCCACACTCTAAAAAGTGTCAGTCTGTGATGAAATGTCCATCCATCCCCCAATACAAGTTCTTTAATGTATTAAATGCAACACTGTTCTTTGCTTTATGTGTTTTGACACAAGCACTTTGGAAAAGTTACACAACGCTGTTCAAATAATATATTACATTATCTGAAGTGGGTACCAAAAGGGAGAGTTATTTTGGGCTCCATGTTTGGCATGGTGGCTACAAGTTCCTTATTTCACCATCCATTTACAGAGCCAGGTAAGCATCAGCCATTGTTTATGACTGGTGGGAACCTGGCACACTCTTAAATAGCTTTTATATTGGTTCAGAAATCAATTGCTCACATGATACATGGTAGACCAGTGTTGGCACTGAATAGCTTTAGAAAGAAAGGTCCAAATATACTGATTTGAAACAATAATCCCATGAATTGATGCAATTGCAAGAAGACATAAAAGAGAGGGTAGGATGCTTGCAAAATGTTCAAATGTGTTTATAGCACATGAAGAGTGTTGTGTATCATTGGGGGTCCCGGGCAGAGGTTTTCCCTGTGCAATGATCTCTGCTGGTTGCAGGACACTGCACCAAGAAGAGATGTGGAGACACTAGGTAGACCCAGAAGAGGAGAACTAGGATGGGAACAGGTATGTTGCCATATTAGGGAGAATTGAGGGACTGGGAAGTTTTTTCTGAAAAAAGGAAAATTGAAGGGGAACAAGAATATTTTTAGACTACCCACTTTTTATTAGGAAATACATTTATTTTTTGTCTCTTCAAAACTAGGAAAAGAGGTAATGAGCAAAAGTTACAAACACTTCAATTTTAATTTTATGTGAGCACAAACTTGTAACAATAAGATTTGTCCAACAGCGCAGCGGGCTGTCTTAGAAAGTAGACAACTCTCTAAAACTGCAGATAATAAATTCTGGATGACAGATATTAGGAATTTATACAAGATTCTTCTTCCTAAGTTGGTGGGCAGTTGGACCAAATGATTATGGAGGTCCCTCACAATGATCCAGTTCTATCATTGAATAGAAGGGAAACATACTTGAATTGCTGTTCCCTTTGGCACTTGTTGCCTGGGATTCTCAAGTGACAAGCTCTTTAAGTTCTAGTTGCCACAACTGTAAGATAGGAATAACAATTACATCTACATCATGAAAATCAAGTCAAATAAATATATAAAGTGCTTTGAGATTTCTAAAGGCCTCTTGAAATTTAGTAATTAGATTGTAGGAATTTTGTAAAAATGTTCCACCAATGTTCTTCTTCCAGACGTATGATTTACCGGATTCAGTGAGTTGTATGGAAAATTTTCTTATTTTATTTAATGCAAAAGAGTGTACAGTTTGTGTGTCTGATTGGAAGTGCTACCTGAGAGAATTTGGCATCCACAGGAAAGGTCCAAGCACTTGTCCAAAGTGTTTTGGGCAAGTGCTTGGACCTATGAGAATGCGTTTTTCTTGTTAAAACTTCAAGAGTTAGACCAGTTAGCTTTTAAAATATGGACTAAAGAATTAAATCAGCTGTCGATTGTACTTAATATACCATCTATCTTTAAAAGAGAAATGAAGAAAAGAAATTTGGAATTTTGGGAAGTCATGAAGACCTTTCAAAATTATCACTTGACAAAAAACAGGTAAGATAATATTTGAAAATATGAAGCTATGCATGTCATTAGTGTATCTTTTCAGAGAAAAAAGAGGCCAACATTCGGAAGCAATTTCAAGAAATAAAGAAATAGGTAACAGATACATTAAGGAATTTGACCCCACAGTAAATTTCACCTTTATGTATATCTATAATGCATTAATTTAAAAAAACTAAAAATAAATAGAAAAAGACCAGTAGAGGAAGGGGAACAGGGGCAAGGAAAAATGGAGAGAAAGTGGAAGTATTAGGGACTGAATTGGAGCAAATTATAGCCCATGCTTTTATAATTATGTCAAAATGAACTTCAATATTGTGTACAACTAGAATTCACTAATAAACATTGTAAAAATAAAAAAGAATTTGACAATGTTCACAAGAATCTATTATTGAGAGGTAGAAATAAGCCTATGTCTAATTAGCAAAAAGAATTATGTATATACTTAATATATATGTTCAGCATATATTTACTTACGGGTGATTGAATAAAGGGTAGGGATGTAGTGATGTAGAAAAGGCAAAATTAAGAGAGGAATCTGTCAGGAGCCCGAGGCCTGGTATGATTAACTTAACTCTGCAGCTCAGGAGGAACACACACAGCCAGCAGTTCCTCCTTATTTGTCAGTAATCAAGAAGCTGTCAAAAAAAGTCCTGTGGGAATTTTGTAGCTATGGTGGTCAGCACCATTCGTAATGAGCAATGTGTCCTAAAGATGCATCAACTATAGAAGAAGCACAATCCTTGGTGGTGATCAGGATATTTGCTTCCTTTATTGTTGTGCACACCTAGCAGAGGATGATAAATACTAAAGTGATATTAGAAACAAGTGAATTAGGAGAAGGCAGTGTATTAAGTAGGAATTCTGTTCAGTTGCATATAATAACCGAAATCATGATGTTTCAAATAAGGCAGTTGATCTCCACCCTCTTATTTAACTCTCCAGAATTAGGCAGTGTAGGGCTGTTGTTGGGGCAAGTGTCTGTGATTTTCCTGGATTTTTTTGGTCTGAGTCAGATACAAGATGGCAGCTTTTCCTCCTTCCATTATGTCCACTGTTGAGGCACAAAGGAGTTAGGGCAAAGGAAAAGTGAGGCATGCTAGCAAATCTGCTGCCACCTCCAGAAGCTCTTCCCAAGAGTGTCCATTAGGAGTTTTCACTGGCCAGGATTGTGTTGCATGGAACACAAATGCCAAGGAGGAAGGTCATTTTGTTTATTTTTTTAAGTGGATATTTTACCTACACCAACAAAATAGGAAACTTAGGGCCTATCTCCAACCTCCTGACTTCCTTTATTAACCATCCCAGCCACAGGTATATTGTCCATTCTCCATTTCCTATCAGAACCCAAAGGGGAATTGTAGGGAACAGGAAACCCTGGGTCATAAGCCCTGGTAAAAATAAGGAGTATACTGTGAAGGATTTCTAAAGAATAGTATCCCAGGCAGGCTGTGGTGGGATGTGTGAATGTGGAGTATGAGACTCATGCAGGAATTTCACCAGGCCTGCTGCATCTGAGGCTCTGCCACACCATGCGGCAGCTTGGGCTAAGGGTAAAACAGCTAGAAGGCAAGATGAAAATAATCTCTGGTCTTCCAAGGCAGGTGGCATTCAGGGTTTTAGAAAATTGGCAGAATCTTGCTATTCAGAGAAGTTTTGTTTGTGTTGCCTTTAGGTTACCAGGTGAATCTGGATTCCATTTTAAAATGGTAGAGGTAAGGAAAACTTATGAAGTAAAAAGTAATGCATACAATAGAGCTTCACAGTCAATTTCACTTCAGAGAAGTATAGTGGTTAGGAGGGTAGCTAGGGAGTCTGCAAACCTTGGCTTCAGGCCTCATTTGGTTTTCTGCCTGTTTTGTTTGGTGACATAAAATAAAGGCTGTGTGTGTGTGTGTGTGTGTTGGTTTTTATATTTTAGAATTTTGTGAAGCAGGGGAAGAAAGAAGGATATGTGACAGATTGAATGTGAATCACAGAGTGCAAAATATTTATTACCTGGCTTTTTATATTAAAAGCTTGCTACCCCTGGTCTTATGCTGATAAGTATCATGAATAGAAAACTTAAAAAAACACAGACAATTAGGTTCAAATATTTTATAAGCAATTTCTATCATTGTAATACATGTCTGTGTCTGATGTACATAGAAAGTTGCTTCACTAAGGCTCTTGACTTATTTGTAGAATGTAGGCGGTAATTGTGCTAACATCCAAGGGTGGTTCAGAATATTAAATTAGTACATACATGTAAAGTTCTTACAACAATATCTGGCACATAGTAGGTACATAATAGCTATTAATTTTCTTATTACTAGAGAGCAGAAGGAACACATACAACCACAGTTTGATAGTGATGCAATTACAGAGGGATAAAACTAGTCCTAAAAGTCTTAGAGAAAGAACACAAACAGAAAATGAAAGGAGTCCAGTTAAAAAAGTAAATGGATGTATCTGTAAAAAATGATCTGAAATAATTGAATTAGTGAATGGAGGAAACTGTAATGATAATGGTGACTCATAATGTCAGAATAAATTTGGAAGCCAGCATACATTAATTGAAAAATGGCAACAAAATTAGCATTTGTTGTGTATGCTTGGCAGTAACATGCCCATGTACACACACACACACACACACACACACAAATTACCTTGATTTTCCCACCACTTTTTAGTTAGGGACTTAAGCAAATTGTGTGGCCTTCTTAGACCTGAGTTTCTTTACTTGTAGTTACTACAGTCTGAAAAACTAAAGTAAATGAAATAAAATACCCACCAAAGCACATGGTTAAAGTATATTTTGCTACTTACATATCAGTTTTTTTCCTCCCATTCCTCTTCCGTATTGAAGTAGTAAAATCTTATTGCTCATGGCATGCTAACCAGTGCCCAGAGGAAGAAGAGGCAGACTAACTGGTGAGGGTGTGGATTCCTGGAGAACACAGCCCATGTCTCAGTTCAGCTCTGATCCTCCATGTCCTCATATTATTGGGACTCACGAGTATCTGTGGGAAGAAGGAATACATGAGTGGATAGGACAGATGAATGGACATAAGGATGAAGGGGAAAATGTTATCAAAAGAATGTAAATAGCTTGTCTCCAAAAAAAGTTTTCAACAAAAAATGTATTATAATTTCATAGAATACTTTAATAATTCCTGTTGTTTATTTGAGTTATCTGTGCATATTACATAAGAAAATGGATCAAGGTAAAATGACATAATAATTTTTCAAAGGCTTCCCTAGTTAGTGGATATATTTAGAATTGAATCCAATATTCCTGGTGACATACTGCTGGTCCCAATTACTTGTGACAAATGTATGGTTGTTAACATTTTAGAAATTGATACAGTAAGAACACTGAGCTAAGTACTTAGAAGATTGGGATCTTGTCTCCTCTGTGCACCTTCAGCAATCTATTTAACTTTTGTGAACCTCAGCATTCCCATCTATAAAACAGGGGTGATCAAGTTGTAGAGTCCACCACAAAAGATTGTTAGGATAATGAAATTGGTATTTTATTAATTATAAGCACTATAAAATTGTAATATATTCCTATTATAGAGAAGTGGCTCCTTTTGTCATTTTGTTATGAATAACTCAATCTAAATTTTGCAAAATTGGATTAGTATAAATTTCATATTATAGTTTTCAAGTAAGAAAATACACATGCCAAAAGGATAAGGGATGTAAGATAACAAATCACTGGACAAATAGGATGAAAAGAATCAAAATGCCTTTTTTTATGTTTTAGTTTAAGGTAGACACAATATCTTTATTTTTATTTATGTGGTGCTGAGGATTGAACCCTGTGCCTCATGCATGCTAGGTGAGCACCCTACCACTGAGCCACAAACCCTCAAAATGCCTTCTTTATGATAGAAGTTATAGTATCTATCAATCAAATCATTTTAATTTTCTTCATAGTTTCTATAAAAATGCAGAAATATTAAAATTTGTTTTGTTCATCTGCCAATGTGTATTATATCTTTTCAATGAGATGTGGATGACTCTAAACTTTCCAAGAGCACATAATTTAACCCCAGATTAAAACAAACTCTAGGAACTATACTAAGCCTGTAGTATCTGGCCCAGTTTTGTGGAATTTGAAGTAAAATATTGATTCCAATGTCTTTTTTTTATTAATTCATCAATTCAATTTAATTAGGTATATAAGACAACAACAGAATGCATTTTGATTTATTGTACACAATTGCAGCACAACTTTTCATTTCTCTGGTTGTGCACAATGTAGCATCACACCATATGTGCAGTCATACATATACCTTGGGTAATGATGTCCATCTCTCCACCATCTTTCCTGCTCCCATGCCCTCTCCCCTTTGCCCCATCAAAGTTCCTTCATTTTTGGCCGAATGTTTTCTCTGATTCTAATGTCTTTTTAGCATGACATTGTGTAGTGTTATATTGTGGCAGCCATGGAAAGAGTCTGCACAGATAAGTGTGGCTGGCTGACAGGCTGTAGCTGGGGACCTGTGGGACTAAGCTCTTCAGGCCCTGGGTGCTTCTTTCCTCTCTGGCCATCTTTATACTGGAGCTGGTGACTTTCTCAGGCAATCTTCTGACCTCTCCCTCTTTCACGGGTGAGCAGGCCCTCACAGCCAGAGGCATTCTCTACCTTCTGCTCTCTCTCTTGTCTTTCAGGGTGTTATTCTGAATACACTTCACGCTTCTCCCTCTATTTTGGCATTTGATTCCTTGAGGCTCAAATCAACACAAGTATTTATTCCCCCTTGTCATATGAGTTTGTGATCAACAAAATTTGAGGCACATAGCCTGGTTATACTTGGTACATTAACTGTATTCAGAAGAAAAATATTTTTAAGGGAATCATTTATATTTCAAAACATTTTTATCCAGTGTTACTGAGATAGGTTCCCACTGGAATGTGTTTGGCCCTAACAAGCACTAAGAAAAACTCTCATGGTTTATTCTTTATTACCCAGTTCATGTGGCTTTTACTTGTTCTTTTTCATAAAGTTGACATCTGGAATGGCACAGTTAGTTTCTGTTTCACTCAGATCTTCCCTCTGACCACTTGAAGGTTAAAGTGTTAAGTTAGCTGCACAAATGCTGCCTTCACATTGGCTCCAGGTACACCACAGAAATCGGTAAGAAGAGCCATATAAAAATATTTTTGGAAACACGGTAGGCAGGCCTTTCATTATCTCCCATGACATCCTCAAATCTAATGGCCACTGGCTTTGGTGGTTGCTAGCATTAGCTTTTCAGATACACAGTCTGAAGGAGAATGTAAATAAAAGTTGATGTCTGCCACATACTGTATCACATGTAAACCTGAAAATACTAAATAACTTCATGAATAACTGCTGTTTCAGCTTCAGAACAGATTGTTCTCAAATTGTTTGTTATAGAGCAAGCAGGTTTTTATGCCCTCTTGAGTTGGTCTGTTCTGCACTGTATTGAGTGAGAATTTTTCTGTTGGTTATTTGTCCAGGAACTGTGGTTTTTAGCTACTGCTTAGGCAGAGATATTTTTTTGAAATCATCTGATGAAACAATCACAGAAAAGAGTGGTTCCAACTGTGTCCACTTGGCTAGGGCCACTTCTTCATGTGATTTTCTATTTTCATATTCCTAGTACCTTTTCCCAGATCTATTGAGTTGAAATCTGGCAGGAGATCATGGAAATGTGTATTTTAATAAGAATTTAGGCGACCATAGTGCTAATCTAGCAGTTATTGACAATGGTAGAATTCCCACTACAGTATCTTACACATTCTATATACCTTATCACTTTATCCTCATGTTAGATAGGAGATAGGTGAGATTATTTTCACTATTCTATACCTGAGGAATCTGTGAGAGGAATGACCTGTTCAAAATCCCACATCAGCCAAGTGGCAGTCAAAATTCAAATCCACATCTACTTGGTTGCAAAGCAAGACGCAAGCTCAGTGCAGCCCTGCTCCATTCCATGCCTGCGCTCCCTGCTACCCGAGTATTGGGCCTACACCTTTTCTGTTCACTGTTTTGTTTCAGGCTTCAGGCCATTTAATACTTATGATAAACTGGACATTTCCAGAACCGTGTCTACCTCTAGCAATGTAAAGAATTCCAAAGATGGAAGCATACTTGTTCCTCCTAAAGAATAACAAAAAGTTTATTTAGTGTTTCTCACTGGTCCTACAATGAACCTAAAAGATGAGAAATGCTGATATCAAACTCAAAATTAGGAAATGAAAAAGAAAAAGAATAAAGGACACAGACAATGTGGTAAGAGGTATAAAAAAGTTGAATTTTCAATACTTCATTCATAATTGGAGAGACCATAGGTACACATAGTAGGACAAAGTTCACAAAGAGTCTTTATTGCTTCCAATCAAAAGGACTCTTCACTCCCTACCCTGTGGCATGATAAATACTGGCACAATCTATAAATAACTAAATCTCTACGTTTAAACGCTACTCATATTGCAAGTTAAATTTCCTTGTATGTACAGAAGTACCAAAGTGTTACAGACCTTACTTTTCAGATTTTAAACTATTTTAGTAGCTGGACATGGGAATAATTATATATTGGGATTTTCTGCCACCAAGTGGTTACAATGCCTCTTTGCATATTAAGTTTTATGTACTATTTCTCTGTACTATTCATTTTTTTAGTAAAGACTTATTGAATTTCTGTGATATATTAGAAGCTGACTAGGAATTTTTGCTGAAAAGACATATGTTGTATTTCCATGTACAACTTGATATTTCAGATTTAAAGCAGAATTAGTCACCAAAAAAAAAATGATCAAAATGGAGTTGTAGCTGTTTAGTCATAAACCATTAACTAAATTAGTGGTTCTCTGTTGGGTGATTTTGATTTGATGTGGATACATTTTGGGTTACCAAAGAATGGGAAGGGAGCTGCTATTGGCATCTGGCAGTTAGAAGCAGGGATGCTGCTAAGCATTCTACAGTACATTGAATATCCCTCCCACCAAAGAATTTCCCAGCCCAGCATGGCAATAGCATCAGGATTGAGAAACTAAGCCTATCCCCACTAAAGGTGTGCAGGGGAGAGCAGAGTGTGCTGCTGAAACTGTGTGAACACACTGGAGGTTTAGACGTTGATACTTTCATATCCACACTCTAGAAAATCGTATATGTTCTCAAATGAGCAAACTACCATTTTCTGCCTTTCTTGGCATTGCTACCTCTTCTGTGCTACCCAATCTGTTCAAGTTTGTAAGCATCTGCCTCATGCCTTAAAACCAATTCCCTATGTTTCAAATGTGTCTTTACTATGTAGTTGAGTAGGAATCAACTGGTTCATGAACCCAGACTGTACGAGTTTGGTAGAGCAAAATGTCCAGAAAACAAGGGAAGCCCATTAGTGACCAAAAAGCACTTTTCTTTCATTCATCTAATTAATTAACAATTTTTTTTGCACTTGCCACATGCCAGTATAGGCTCTAGGGACCCTGGAATGAACAAAATGAAGCACCTCCTTCCTGGGAGAATGTAGACAATAACCATGCTCCCAAAGCACTGAGGAGAAGGACTGTCAGTATTGACATGTGTTATGAAGTAAACAAAAGGCCTAGCTTGCTTTTAAGATCTATTTTTAATGGGATGGGCCGGGAAAGCTTCTCTGAGGAGCTTCTGCTTTAATCTAAAATACAAACAATAAGTCAGAGCAAGTCAGCTAGGCCAGGAAAAGTGTTTCAAGAATTGGGGCTGGGGTTGTGGCTCAGTGGTAGAGTGCTTGCCTGGCACTGGGGTTTGTTTGATTCTCTGCACAGCATATAAATAAATAAAATAAAGGTCCACAGACAACTAAAAAAGTTTAAAAAAATTGACCTTCAGTGAGAAGTGAAGACATATGTTATTCATAAAATGCTAGGTTTGAAATAAGAGCATCTCCACAGGTCTGGTGTGTCATAGAACTGCTTAAGTGAGAAGGATTGAGAGGCGTGGATATTAAGAACCACAGATTTTCCTTCTGAAATTTCCCAGAGAAGCACATTTTAAATTTTTCTATTTCCACTAACACCTTATCAATGTGTAATTGCCCTCTCAAGAAAGGAGTCACCAAATAAATTAATAGTGGTTATGAGGTTGTGAGTTTATCAGTGGATAGAAAATCATGCCATAGCCCACCCATATTCTCTTTCTGGGTGTTGTTGCCCTGATTATGAACCTGTCTTCACCCTTCATACTGTATCCTAACACAGGGGGTGGTGGTGGTGGTGAATGTGAACTTGAACCTGGTCCTTATATTTAATGAAGTTCTTAAGGAATAAAACATAGTTTGAAAGCCAGATTTCTTATTATAAAATGTTAAAAATGTTAGTTAAAGTTTCCAGGCTTTTCATGAATTTGTAAATTTGTAGGGAACCACTCCCATCATTATCAGAAGGGATTACAGTAAGTTAAGCGTATAGCCTGATGCTCTACAACTAGCTTCTGGCAGAACGAGATTGTAACTGAAGACATTTATGGTCCCATCAAGTGCTCTTTTTGAAATCCCCCCGCACTGCATCTTTTTGGTTAATTTGATAAATTGTTTAATATTATCCTATTGATTTTAAAAATCAATATACGTAAAAATATATGGAAAGTTTGCTGACATTTTTAGAGGAGATTAACGAAAAAGTTACCTGAAAATGGATGCTCTGTAAATAATTGTTTTCAAATTTATGTGTTGTTTCTATGATTTTTAATCAGTCTTTACATATATTACCTATGATATTTTAATTCAGCTGGACTATGTTATTTATATTCTGCTTTGAATATCCAGAGCCCAGCACTACACTGTATGTATAAAGGATTCTCAATGCATACTTGTTCAATGGGTGAATGTGTGTGCAGTTATTTTAATTTGACATACGGCTACCTAAAGCAACAAAGCATTGAAGTTAAAGTGAGAATTTTACTTGCGTCTTATGGAAACTTACTTGTAGCTACTAAGATATTGGGAAGTACAAATCGTGTATTTTTGAACATATTCTTAGAGTCTCTCTTTCTCAGAAGACAACTTCTACCCCAAACATGGAGATTTGGTGCTGCTGTTTTGCTGAGGTTTTCTTCTTCAGTTGTAAAACCCATTTCCCTACAGAAAATACGTTAGTTTTTTTTATCATCTTTTTAACATGCTAATATGGTATGTTATCATGTTTATTACATATTGCTTTAGTATTTTGTGAATCAAAGGTCAAATGTTCTCTCTGATATGTGGAAAGGGAGGAAGGATAAAAGTTCAGTGGACTAGACAAAAGGAAATGAAGGGAAGGGAGTGGGGATAGGAATAGGAAACACAGTAGAATGAGTCTAACCTGACTTTCCTATATTCATATAAGAATACACCACAGTGAATCTCTATTGTACATCTATTAGACTGGGATCCTAATTAGAATAAGACATACTCCATGCTTGTATAAACATATCAAAATGAACTGTACTTTCATGTATAACTAGAAAGAACAAATAAAATAAATATTAAAAATTTATGAAGGTCAAAAGAGGGGAGTATTTTGTTTGTTTTTGGTTTTTTGGTACTAGGAATTGAACTCAGGGGCACTCAACCACTGAGCCATATCCCCAGCCCTATTTTTTTTTTTTTTATTTAGAGACAGGGTCTCACTGAGTTGCTTAGTACCTTGTTTTTGCTGAGGCTGACTTTGAACTCTTTATCCTCCTGCCTCAGCTTCCCCAGTAGCTGGGGTTACACGGATGGGCCACAGCACCTGGCCAAAGAAGAGAGGAGTTTGAAGCAACCAAAGACAAAAAAATTATATATATTAATTATCCTAAAAAGAAAAAAGTAAAGTCATAATAGAATGTTATGTTAAAAATTGTGTACCATACAAATTTCCAAATTCAAATGAATTAGTTAGTGCTTTCTTGGCCTCTCAATTCTGTCCCACAACATAGTCTTACTTTGCTGCTTCTTCAGGATCTTCATCAGACCCTACACCAGATGTGGTTGTTGTAGTTAGTCCGTTGACTTGTTGGGCTCTTGTCAGTGGACACTTGAGATCAGCACCATTATTTCTCCAATGTGTTTGCCTCTTCCTCTACCATAATTGTACCTATGGAAAAGTCATAGCATGAATCTTGGAAAACATGATGCACAGCCACCAAGTCTAACAGGCTCCTCAGGCAACCTCTAATAGCCATTGAGGGACTGGTCATATTCAAAGTGCCACTATTTGTATTAGAAGACTGAATATTAAGCAAGATAAAATGAAAATACACATATGGATGAGGGTTTTTTATTTTAAATTTATTTATTTTAATTTGTTATACATGATAGCAGAATGCATTTCAATTCGTAGTACACATAGAACACAATTTTTCATGTCTCTGATTGTTCACAATGCAGAGTCACACTATTCGTGCCTTCACACATTACTTAGGGTAATGATGTCCATCTCATTCCACCAACTTTCCTATCCCCATGCCCACTCTCTTCCTTTCCCTCCCCTTTGCCCTGGCTATAGTTTCTCCATTCTTCCTATGCTCCCTACCCCCAAACCCATTATGGATCAGCATCTACTTATCAGAGAGGACATTCAGCCCTTAATTTTTTGGGATTGGCTTACTTCACTTAGTATTATATTCTCCAACTCCATCCATTCACCTGCAAATGCCATGAGTTTATTCGCTTTTATTGCTGAGTAATATTCCATTGTGGAGATATCCCTGTAGTATGCTGTTTTTAAGTCCTTTGGATATAAACCGAGGAGTGGGATAGCTGGGTCAAATAGCGGTTCCATTCCATTTCCAAGGAATCTCCATACTGCTTTCCATATTGGTTGCACCAATTTGCAGTCCTACCAGCAATGTATGAGTGTGCCTTTTCCCCCACATCCTCGCTAATACTTATTGTTGTTTGTATTCTTAATAGCTGCCATTCTAACTGAACTGAAATGAAATCTTATTGCATTTCTCTAATTGCTAGAGATGTTGAACATTTTTTCATATATTTGTTTATTGATTGTATATCATCCTCTAAGAAGTGTCTGTTCAGTTCCTTGGCCCATTTACTGATTGGGTAATTTGTTTTTCTTTCTTTCTTTCTTTCTTTATTTTTGTTGTTGTGAAGAAGCTTTTCAGTTTGAATCCACCCAATTTATTGATTCTTGATTTTAATTCTTGCACTATAGGAGTCTTATTAAGAAAGTTGGGCTTAATCCGACATGATGAAGATTTAGGTCTACTTTTTCTTCTATTAGGCACAGGTCTCTGGTTAAATTCCTATGGAGGAGTTTATTCACATACATGAGACTATGTATTAGTTTATGTATATAATAGACAATCTCACACATTATTTAATATAAAAATTAAATTAAAAATTACATTTTTATTCTAATTACAGCTTGGGCACAACAAACAATCAAGTATAAGGAGCTCTGAGGATTTCCATTTAAATAGTTTCAATAATCCTCCCAGACAATATCAGGTAAGCATGAATTTTTTAAAAATAAGGCTAGTTATTTCTAATATTTAGATTCTCAAATTATTTAATTTGTTAGATAAAATAATATTTTATCATGAGGATTTTTTCTCAATATTAAAATGATAAATTAATTCAACAAATATTTATTGAATATATACCATGTTCCGGGTACTTTCTAAGTGCTAAATACAAAAGTAAACAAAATAGAAAAAAAAATTAGAGTCATATAACTTAGAACATTTATGTTCATTGCAAAAGACTAATCTTAAAAAAAAGAAAATTTACCTCAAATCTCACCTCTAAGAAATTAAGACTGCTTATTTGTGGCAAATACTCCACATGAAGTTATATGTGTGTGTGCACATGTACAATTTTTATATAGTTAATATTCAATATTATGTGAAATATTTTATAAACAAGTTAACAGCACTTACAAAATGAGTAACAGTTTTGTAGCCTATGTTTTGCACTCTATGAAACATATTCCTATTAATATATATACATATATATACTTGCTATAAATAGATTTTGATTTATTAAAATAATTCTCTATTTTTTGGCATGTAAAAACCTTTTCCTATTATTAATAAAGGTACTGATATAAACATACTCATCGACGTAGCCCATTACATTCTTAGAATAAGTTTTTTTGTTTGTTTTTGATTTTTTTTTTTTTTTTTTTTGGGGTATTGGAGATTGAACCAAGAGGTCTTTTACTACTGAGATACATCCCCAGCCCTTTTTGGTCTTGATTTTAAGACATGGTCTTAATAAGTGGCTTAGGTGCTGAGGGAGGGCTTCACTAAGTTGCTGTTCTCAAACTGACGATTCTTCCTGCCTCAGCCTCTCAAGTTGCTGGGATTATAGGCATATGCCACCGTGCCCAGCTTAGAATAGTTCTTGAACACAGAGTTTATTTTCCATTATTTAATGTGGGGCTTAGGTGATAAGATTTGGTTTAGCCATATATCCCTACAGAACTTTCTGCAAACATTCTGAGACTCCTGATTTTCATACAAAGTAAACAATAAAAGCAATATCTGTATGATACAAACCAAAACTGGAAAAACTTTATCACATTGAAATTTGCTATTCCTCATTAAAAACAAATATAAAATCAACCCTTGCTACAAGTCTTTGTGGAGTAGGGTGGGGACATAAACAACTGGACATTTGCTTAATTCCCCCTTTGCACATTGCAATACTGTGGTCTTTAACCTGCCAAACAGAAAGGCTAAGTCTGGCTCCAATACTTTTCAAATAAAATATAACAATGTAAATAAAGAACTAGATGCTTATTTCAAACTCATTTTTCTCAAGAATTAACTTTTCAGTCATTATTTCAGGTGCTGTGAAAATTATTTCCAAAAGAAAAACAAAATTTGGAGATATTATGTGTTCCCTGACACATCAATCATTGATATTTACTTCCAAAATGCTTACTGAAGGGAGTAAACTTTGGAAATACATTCCAAATGAAAGATTGGTCATGAACTTAATAATGAGATAGATTTCTCCTTTCTCTGTCTAGAAAATAATGAAGAGGCTCATTAAAAGATATGTACTGCAAGCCCAGATCGATAAAGAGAGCGATGAAGTCAATGAAGGTGAGTTGAACACAGGGACAGACAGCTCCTGATGCAGAGCTGGTGGGAAACTGGGAAAGGAGGGTGTGGGAAGACTGCACCCCAGTGGGAAAAGTAGAACAGATCTTACCATCATCAGCTTCATGATGTTCATGGGAAGCAGACTGTTTTTCTGCAGAAGTCACTTGCTAGACACAAAGCTATTGTTGTGGAGGCTTGGAGGAAGTGGTTGGGACAGGTGAAGGGGACTGCTTCTCCTACCTTGCAACATTCACCATTTCCTTTGAACTTGCCCTGGGAGGACTTATCTGAGATAGTAGAAACCTGGTGCTCCATTAGGAAATGACTTCTTTTGAAAAGATTCAAAATGAAGATGTATGTAAAATTGTGACTGGCTTTATCCTGTCCCAGCATTGAATCACTGGTTTTCCTGTGTTACATATTTATAGTTAACTTCTTACCACTCACATTTCAGGGGAACTGAAGGAAATTAAGCAGGACATCTCAAGTCTCCGTTATGAACTCCTTGAAGAAAAATCTCAGAATATGGAAGACCTAGCAGAACTTATTAGAAAACTTGGGGAAAAATTATCCTTGGAGCCAAATCAAGAGGAAAGCAATAGATAATGCCAAGACTTCCTCAAAAATTTGTATTTATTTGTCCACTTGAAGCCATATTATTTTCTGATTTATTTTTTTAAGTGCCAATGGTAAAAAAAAAGAAAAAAATCCTTAAAAAAATGCTATCTTGGACCATCCTATCATCTGAAACCTACCAAATAGTTCAATATTCAAAAAAACCCTCAAAATATCTAATATTTTTTGTTATTAAATTGTATCACTGAGACCACGATTGTAGAGATGATGGAAATGTTGCCCTGTTGCTTGGAGTTTGCTTTATAAACGGTTTTCTTGGGTGTAACTATTGAGATGATGTAATTACCATGTAGTGCTTGGCTGGGAATGGATCTCAGATGGCAGGGGACAGATCCACATAATTTTCTGTGTAGTTTTTCCTCCAAAGGTAAGTTCAGGCATTTTCCTTCCTGTTTGGTGGATCCCCTGCTGGTGACTCCCAGCCCAGAAATATGGGGGGAAATAATCTATGGCCATTTAAAGAATGCTATTCAGTCATCATTGGCCTCACATTACCCCCAACAAATATGACCAATACTATGTGCAAAATGGGCTTACATCTATGTAATATTTTCTGATTAATCTATTTGAAAACATTACCCTTAATAATGAAAAGGTATTTCCTTTTCTGAACCCTGGAAACATGTGTGTGTGTGTATGTGTGTGTGTGTGTGTGTGTTTTGACTGTATGTGTGCACATGAAAGTATGTATACACATACATAAAATGCTTGCCCTATTTTTTTTGTAGTTGATGTAAACACTCAAGAGCTCTTTATATTATGATTTTTGTATTGTGACTGAAAAATTACTGTCCAAATATGGACCTTTTGCTGGAGAAATATAAAAGTCACAAATGATGCATTTATTTGATTCAATTATAGCACAATTTTGTGCCATTTCTGAGGGCATTAACAGATGAAATTACATTTAGCCACTGAATGTAAAGGGGAAAAAAGTGATGTGGGAATTTGCAATACTTTTTTGTTATTCCCAATATGTTCTACTGTTTTCCTCAAATATATAAAACAGCAATTTGCTTTTGTGTGCTTTCACCAAGAGGTGGTTGTTATTATTTACTGATGATGTGAGGTGATATCATAGACAAAAAAGGGAAATCAAGTTTCATTTGTTTATACAATGAGGATCAACATTCAGATGATTCTGGTCATTAACCAGAAATGTACTTAAAATTCAGTAAGGAGAAGCTTCTAAAGTAAATCTTCAGCTTCATTAAAAAAAAAAATCACAGAAAAGCTGTTTTATCTCCAACTTCAGCTTAATTTAATCAAAAGTCCTTTAGGTAACCAGACTAGAAAATATAGCTGAAAATTTATATTGAGTGATTTTGTATTTCTGGATGTTTCTTACTAAGAAATTGCTTAGTGATACAACAGATGTCCATCTTCACATGCTATATGACAATATTTGAATCGGCAGTTGTAAAAAATTGATCTCACACAGAGTACAATATCAACAAACTAAAATAATCTAATTTCCATAAAGTTTGTTGAGCCCTGTGAGAAACCGGCCTCCATACCAAGGACTGTAGTACGAGAGTGCATGGGCTTGGCTCCAGAAGATTCTAGGAAAGTTTATTTTCAGATTCCTCAATATCTTTTAAGATGGATTGACTTGACAGGATAAAAGTTTTGGGGAATTCAATAGGCATGAATATGGGTTTCTTGGAAAAATATGCACTCTCTAAGTGGCTCCTGTTATTATTCAGAATTAACGTCCTGAAGTCAGAGAATTTTCCTCAAAGGACAGCTGAATTAGAAACTCTTCTAAATTCCCTTTAATTGGAAGATTAAAAGAGATGTCAGAGTATATTAAGCAAGATTTAAAAAATTCCAACAAGAGATTAATTAAAGGCATATTGGATGGTCAAATCATGATAAAAGCCTCAAATCACCAACTCTAAATCCATGACAATAAGGTGACAGATAAGTTGAAATGTACATATCCCAATTTCCTCTCTCCTCTGAGTTGCTTTTGGGCCCCAGAAGAGGACACAGCAGGATACTTGCCATCTCCTGAGCACACAGCTGATCCCCTGACAGGAACCCTGGCCCACTCCTCACCTTCCTCACAGCAGACCCGCTGCCACAAACACACAGAACAGAAGTCCTGTTTTTGTACATCAATGTTTGGTTTTACTCTCTGCTGCCTTCAGTACTATGAAATAGCACAAATTCAGTATGATTTTACTAGGTATATAAAATAAATTTCTAGACTCCGCCATCTTCTTAAACCTACCAAGGATTGAAAGGAACAAAGTGAGTATCTGCACTCAAATGGAGAAATGGAACTTGATACAACTGAGAAATGTTTACTGAGCACACATCACGTGTCAGTTACTGTGATAAATGTTTCCCATACTTACTTTATACACAATCATACTCACTTTAGCTTCATATGTTTATTATAACAGTGTGAGGTAAATGTTATTTTTCTAATTTTGGAAATGAGATAACTGTGGTATTGACTGGAGGTAGATGCTGGAGGTAGTTGTCTCATTGTGCATTTATTTAACACCTAGGTATGGAAAACGGGCTTTACCTGACCCCCTAACTCTCTTAGACATCCAGTCGAAAGGCAGACAACAGTACAATGTGAGGAAGGCCATGGGTAAAGAGAAGATTTGACTTCAAATGCATTGTAGACATAGGGGAGGAAAAAATATACAAACATTTTTATCCCAGTTTCCTGACTGAGGTTCCTATAACAAAATACATGAGAAAAGCACACAAGTTTATTTAATATTAGTTTTTTTTTGTTACATAGGAGTCTTCAGAAATGAAGGCTCAAAGAAATCATCAAACATGTTTTTAAGCTAAGTTTGTGGAAGAGTGGACAGTCATGGAAAAAATTTACTGGACAAGAGGGTAGGATGTAACTGAGGCAACCTTGTAAGAACTTGTCTGTGTGGATTCCTCTTGGTCTTCATGTCTTCAGGGATAAGGAAGTTCCTTTTTCTGGATATGGGTAAAGTAATTCTCTTGAATGAGGGCCTCCTTTCCAGCTTTGAAGGAAGGTCAGAACATCCTTCCTAGGTTTACTGTCCTATTTCAGAAAAGAAGAGTGAGAGGAAGGTAAGAGTGGACTTCCAGCTTCTGCCATTCCTCAGATTTCTTCAGCATAAAATAGTCGACATACCAAGGTGCCATATTTGGGGGTAGTTATCACTGGTTACCAGTGACCAGTTCTGCCTCCTCACATGTTGAAGGATAACATTAGAGAAACACACCGAGATAAGTCTATAAAGCAGGGATTATTTAAAAGGGAATCATAGACTTCTCCCAGCCCAGCCCTATTTTGTATTATATTTAGAGGCAGGGTCTCACTCACTGACTTACTCAGCACCTTGCTTTTGCTGAGGATGGCTTTGAACTGAGATCCTCCTGTCTCAGTTTCTCAACCCTCTGGGATTACAGGCATCTGCACTGGGCTGTCAGTGCTGATTCTAATATGCAAATGAAATCTTCCTCTTTCCTCTGAAACCTTCCTTCACCACCCTGTGCCAAGGGACGTTTACAAGGGTCATGACAGTCATCCTTGGCAGCTCTGTTGTATGGTGCAAGACAAAGTTCCTACATGTTAGAGTCTCTGCCCTTTGATGGAAAGAACACAGCTTTTCAAGTGTACAAGTTGAAAGTTTGTGCAGGAGTACAGCCCAGCATCCTAAAATGAAAGGAAATTTAAAATTCAGCTAAACATCTCTTATGGAATGAGACTTTGACTCTTAATCTGAGTCTTATTTTTATTCATGTCAAGCTGAGGTGAGAGATATACCATGAACTAAACTCCCTGAAAGACATGAATAATAAGGGCAAACACATTTTTCTATTTGTAAATCTTTAGACTGATTGTTTGAATATTCTCCATTTATGTTCATAGCTATAGGTCTAAATGTTTTTGGAGACACTTTTAGAATACTTTCTCAGGCCAGGTGCCACAGCACATACCTCTAAGAGGTATGTAACTCAAGAGGCTAAGGAAGGAGCATCACAAGTTTGAACCAGCCATAGCAACTTAGTGAGAACTTTTCTGAAAAAAAAAATGGTTCAGTGGTAAAACACCCCTGGGTTCCATCCCCAGTACTTGAAAACCAAACAAAGTATAACCACAAAGTATTTCCCCAGAATGAATTTGGTGATAATACCTATCAAAAATCTTTCATTTTTAAATTAATTTTTGCAGAGATTTATGACTGAATGATTTTTTTTATACTGGAGTCATTTTTTGGATAATGTATTTATCAATTTTAAGTGGATCATAGGGATAGTGACTTATGCTTTTCAAATTCTCATGAAAATGACATATTGAAGTCAATCTTGATTAACAGTAAAAGTTATCTACTAAAGCAAGCATGCATTTATAACGACCATAATATTTTCTAATTATAATGTTATCTGAGATGGACAGAAAAACCAGGAGAAAGATGGGTGCCTTAGTTTGTGTGAGCTCCTATTTAAAAAGTATCATTAAGTGGGTAGCTTATAAACAGAAGAAATTTACTTCTCATTGTTTGGGGAGCCAAAAAGTCTTAGACCAAGGTACAGATAGATGGTAGATTCAGTGCTGGTGAGGGTCTGCTTCCTATTCATAGGTGGTACTTGCTTGCTGGTCCTTAGATGATAGAAAGGGCAAGGCAGCTCTCTGGGATCACTTTTATAAGGATGCAATTCCATTCATGAGTGCTCCAACCCTATGACCTAATATCTCCAAAAGGCCCTACCTCCAACTAGCACCACCTTAGTGGACAGAATTTCAACATATGAATTTGGAGGTGGGGAGCACAAACATCCAGTCCATAACAATGGGTATGTACAGAATCTAAGAATTTTTCTTCTTTTCTTTTTAATGCTCACTCAGTGAGCCATGAAGCGTTATCAGTGTCCACTGATAAATTATAGGGACAGTAAATGAATGTGGGTGGCAGGCATGTCCCCTAGGAAAAGCACAGTACATCCTGAATGTTTTTTCTAAAACAGATGGAAAACCCTGATGCTGACATTCAGAAAGTGAATCTTGAACTTTATTGTACTGGGGTTTTGCCCTAATTATTGTCCATGAAGATAGACGCTCATATCACCATTTTCAGAATAAATTGTTTACTTATTATCTTGTGTTAGGCTAAAAGAACTACAGCAATGCTCTGCTTTTGCCTTAACCTTTTTAGTAGTCTATGATTCACCACATGACATTTACCCTTCGCTCTTCTTCAGAAAATGGACTTTCATTGGAATAATTGGTAAAGGTCAAATTTTAGAGTGTTTTCTTGTATTTTAAAAATGTTTATCCATTGTCACATGTTGCTATAATTTATTAACATGTAGAACATATACATACATACATATACATAGTCTACCATGATATATAACAAATAAACATAATACATGTGTATATGATCAAAGATATTTTTGAAAGCATAGCTACCTATGATCCTAAAAAAAAAAAACATTATAAATACGGATATTTTTTCTGTTCTCATTTGTTCTTTCATTTTATTTTTTTCTTCATTTTAGTGAATCTCTGTATGTTATCTATGTCTTTTTAATGAGTTCTTTTCAGCCTAGTAGTTCAGAGTATAGGATTTGTAGCCAGAATGTGTGGGCTTGAATTTCAGCTCTGACAATTATAAGCTATGTATTCATCAAGTTTATTAACCTTTCTGGCCCTTGTTATCCCAATTTTATAGACAAAAAAACAAAGTTCATCTCCTACATTGAGATATTGCAAGAATGAGTTAATACATTTTACGTTCAGACCAAAGTACTTGGCTCATGGTAAGCATTCAGCTAATGTCAGCAATTGCAGAGAAAGGGTGTGGCTCTGAAATTCCTTTTTCTACCCTGTCTTAAACCATTCCATCTTAAACCTTCTATAACCCAAGGACATTTAGGTTTTTAACTCATGTTTCTTTGATCAATGGCTACATAATGTCTTGAGCATTAGGCTAAGAAGGATCCTGAGGCCCCAGATGGAACCAGTAGAGAAAGAATGACATAGAGACAGTTACAGTACTAGCTCTGGACATGGCAAGTTGGCTCTCATGCTGCATATTTGACATTCTTGGAAAAAATGAATCACATTTGAACAATATTTGGAAAAATTTCAAGGCACCACTACTACGTTTGATCATAGTTGTATCTTTTTATAATAACATTGAATGGTTGTTTAGGGCAAGAAGCATTCTAGATCCTGCTCATAAAACTTTTATTGGTAACTTGTGATATTTATTGCAGTGATCTGGGGCTATTTCCAGTAGCAGTACTAAAAACAACATGAGTAAAGTCTAGTAGTTATAAGCTACTGAAACATTAATATAAGCAAGTTCCATGGAGCTTATTTTTATCCTGGGTAGTTATACAACATTTAGGAAGTTCTTCAACATCCTCAGAGTGGAAAGGAAAGCATAAGGAGGTCCAAACAATCTTTGTTAGGTCTGGTTTACTTGCTCCAATTTGTGGTTTCATCTTACTTCTTAGAGTGCAAAGCTAATCCATGTAAGAAAACTTGCATAGTGTCCTGTCATTGATTGGGTGGTTTTTTATTAATTTTCATGTTCCTCTTTGAGGGTAATAACTTGACTCATTCACTTTATTTAATAAGAACATTATCCTTAACTCAGTAAATAATTATCAATAACTTAAATTAATTACATGCCAAATATTTCTTGTTAATTCACTGATGGATTCTAACCTATCTGCTTCAGAGTCATAATCCACTTGTAGTTTTTGATCCACTAATAGAATACAATTAAACCTTGGCTTGTGTCCTTTCATTTGACATTGGGCCTCACTAATGAGCAAGACACAAAACAGCATGTCTCAGTTTGTCACTTCTGCCTGATACTGTCCATTTGGGGACCTATTACTTTTTCTTACATTGGTCTGACCTTGGGATATATTTAGGCTTTCTTTTTATTGTTTGTTGTTTTTTTTTCTTAACCATTGACTTCTCACTGATAGTTTAAGAGCCCCATGAGGCTTTATAAATAAAACCTGTGTGAGGAGCAATGATGTTCCTCCCTCTGTAGTCTTTTGGATGAGCTTCTTTTGGGGCAAATCAGAAGTCCTCCAATATTGTTTATGGTTGGTAAAAGAATTTAATTTAGCATATGATAAGCAAACCTTTTTTTGTTTGTTTTTGATTTTTTAAAAAACTTTTTTCACTAAAGAGGCTGGCCTGAGGTTCTGACATTATAAAGACACAATGATTTCTCCTTGGCAATCCATTTATGCCTAGAGTTAGAATGTAGACATTAACTATAACCTATGTGCAGCTGACTGTAACCATAGTCTAGATCATTTCCAATTCCTCCTTCTCCAAGCAGGCACCAGAACCATATCCTTCAAGTCTTTTACAAAATTTCTCAAGAATTGCAAAAAGACTTTAAGAAATAGTTAGAAAATAAAATTAATGTAGTACTCAATGTGTCTTTCCACATCTCTCTAATGTCACTTTTAGTCCAATGACTTTTATGCATCTCAATGCTTAGTGGAGCTTCTGAGACTTTGTGGGCATTCAGAAACACACGGTTTATTCAATTGTTTCATTGAAAATTCAAACAATAACTAAGACACAGTTTCTGCACTCCAAGAATTCTGAGTCAGACATGCAGTCTAATAAATGCTGAGAGCCCCCAGGAAGAGCATCTTGGTGTGCGTATGGGGATTGGCAGTTGCAAGTCTAAGAGGCTTTTGATTGGAAATAATATACATCTTGGAAAGGCCTGAAGTTAAACTGCAGCATGGTCACTTCCATTTCTCAGGGACAATAGGGTCAGAAAGCTATCTGTTGTTCAGCATGCTGCTTGTCTTCATGTACTATATTTTAAACAGTTTCCCAGAAGTAAACCCTAGAATGAAAATTTATGTGCAAGTGATTTTTGAAGAAATGTTCCCAGGAAAAACTGATAAAGAGGTAGGGAAAGCAAGACATGGAAGGAGAAATCTAAGCAGCTTTGTGACTCAGGTAAAATCCTGCTAAGTATAACTTCAATCTGATCCAGAAGAAGAATTCTGAAGGTAGGACTTTGAGCTGGATTTTCCTAAGGTGCCCCCTTTCCATCAGTCATTAGCTAAAGGATGCCTTAAGGGGAAAACAAACTTCTAGATTCTTTGAGCAAAGGCCCCAAGGGCAGGCCTCCAGATAGAGCAGTAGGTTCAGGGATTTAGAATCAAATGCAGACATCAAGGAGACATGCTGAATAGGGATCTGGGAGGAGCACCAACCGTGTCTGCTCCACGCCCAAGGCACAGTGCCAAGAACAGTGTTCCTTGTTGCATCAGAAATTCCAGGTTGCATCAGAAATTTTAAAATGTATTTGGTTTTATGTGGAACTTTGGAAATTTAAGAAATAGTATCTGTTTTTGAGTCTCCAGATGAGATGGATTGGATCCTCTTGAAATTAAGGAATTTCTGGGTTGTCTGGGGTTGGCTGTCCATTCCTTTAAGTGAAATGATATGATCTGGTAGTTACAAGGATATCCTGGACACGGGGCAGCCAGACTTTTCAAATTGTCCCTGCCAGTTGCCATCCCCTTGACTGGAAGTATAAAATAAGTTCCTTTGAAATGCAGTTTGAAGTAAGGTTATCAGTTATCGAAATTAGCCTGAATGAATTTATCTGGATCTCTAAAGAATGAGACCCAGATGTGGTAAATTAGATGAGGAGAGTTCTTAGAAAAGATGCAGAATATGGGGTCATTTTGTTAGACCACCTTAAGAACATGATAGCAGTGTCATTGGCCTGAGGGGCAGCAGTAATGTACTAGCTTCAGGTTAATGAAAGAGCCAAGAGTACCTTAAAAAAATGCAAGGAAGGCACCAATGACTAATCCTCCCTTGGTCACAGTAGTCATGTCTCCACTGCTACCAAAAAAGATATTGCACAAACCTCAGAGACACATAACCCAGGGAGTTACTTCATAGGTGCTTTCAGAGATTCTGGCATATATTATGGTCTCAAAGAATGTTTAATGAATGAATACATTATGTTGAGTGAATCCTTTATTTGGTCCCACTTGCAACCCAAGTAGGGCTGGCAGCCACTGCCTGGGAGGGGAAAGGTAGAACACACCCCAGGCAGAGATAAACCCAGAGGGAGATGATTTCAGGACTTGCTGGCCAAGCACTTTGATGTGGGCATCTCAGTACCTTCTCCAGGCTCAGTCAGCATGAGACCTAGTGAAGAATACAGATCTCCAATGCTTGGGGAGCCACCTCTGTCTGTCTGCTATAGGAGCTGACATACTGATTGTCAGAAAGAGCTCACAATCCTAGCTTGACTTGGGCTCCGTTGCCTTTGTACATGGCTGCTGGCCAGACCATTCTGCACTATCCAGACTGCGAGGTCATACTGACACAGTTTAGGCAGGCTGATGACAAGGGCTGAGAGGAACCAGGCGGGAAGTGGCTGGGCCTGCTGGTGCCGATATCATGTAGCAATGTGGCTCAGAGAAATGCACACAGAGTCAGAGATGGACCTGGAGGGAAACCCCCACACTGCCACTTCCTTCATTCTGGGAGTGTGGGGGCAAATGCTGAAACTTCCTGAAGACTACAGTTCTCAGAAGTTTAAAAACATCTGAGGTCAAAGTGAGGATTTAATAAGATGTTCATGAACTACTTGGTCTCTGAGGATCTTGCAGGTGAGCAACTCTGTTAGGAAATGGGCTAATATAATAGCTTATCCATCTTCTATATCCCACCTGCTACACACCAACTCAAATTTGAGGTGCTATTTGTGCTAGGACAAGAATTAGTGTGTGCATCTGGGTTAATGAAGACCAGGCTGAGACATAAGCAAACCACTCTCGGGGAGATGGGTGGCAGACAGCAGGGTAGGGAGATGAGTGGCTCTTGGCTAGAGCTGTGAAAAGCCAACACACCTCTTCTTGTCTGTAGATATTGGATGATGAAGATCATAAGTTTCACCTTCAAACTTCACACTGGTCTTACTTTCCATTACTGAACTGCTGTCTCTGGTGAGGACATAGCTACATCCTAGGTTTTATTTTTTGACATTCCTAGGGTATTGATGACAGGAGCTTAGTCATTGGTTCCCCAAATCTTATGCCTATTCCTCAAAGTCAGTTAACTTACTACACCCACAAAATGGCAGAGCTCTATTTCTCTTAAACACACAGGTACTCCTAGGTCCCACAAGGTTAGAGTTGCTTCCTTGATACCTTGGTGTGATCCTCTTGTGCTCAGGACTTGAGACTCCCTAGAACTTCTTGCTCCAACCAAAGACCTGAGTCAGCAAGTACAAAACTCATTTGTTGTACCACAAATATGCTTTCAGTTCCTCATGTGGGTTTGGCACTGTTTTAAGTGATGAAGTTCCTTGAGGAACTGGGAATCAGGAAGGGCAAAATACCATAAGAAAAATAAATAAGTAAAATATATAAGGTATATATACACATATATATTGCAATATACTATGAAGAAAAATAGATGCAATTTTAATTAGGATGATCAGAAAAGTCTCATGAGAAAAGTTCTGAAGGAGGCAGAGGAAGGTACTAAGCAGAGGATGAACATTCCAGACAGGGCAAACCTGGATACAAAGAACCCAAGGCAGGAGCATGAAGCAGCTGGAAGTGTGGGATGAGAGCACATGGACAGAGGGAATTAGGAGATGAGATTAGAGAGGAAACAAGAATTGGCCAGGTCATGGAGAACTGGGAAGGTCACAGGAAGGCTGTTTATACCCAGTGGAATAGGAAACCATTTATTTATTTATCTATGTGCTGAGGATTGAACCCTTGTGCATCCAAGGCAAGCACTCTATCAACCGAGCTGTATACCCAGCCCCCAAAGCAGGATTTTTGAAGACATCAAAAGTAATATTGTTTTGCTATCTGTCCAGGCAGTTTGTTTCTTACACTTGTTTTGGGTCCTGCTTGTCCTCATCCCATGTTACCATTATCACATGAATGGCAATTTTGTATAGTGTTAGAAGCATCAGAACTCACAGGTCAAAATCTCACAGGTAATGTTCTTTGCAGACCTTTGCCCTGCCTCGCCTGCCAGAGCTCTGCCAGACCAGCATGCTCCTCCCTGCTAGCTTCTAGCCAAATCTCATGACTTCCTTTCAACTATCCTTCCCCCATAATTTCCTTGACATGGGTTCTTTTTTTCCTAGAATGCTATGAACCTGGAGCTAACCACAGGGTTTTCTAAATACCTATTAGAAGCTGGTGCTAAAACAGTTACCAGGCTGCTTAGTGTTTAATTAGAAATGGCCACCATCTCATCCTCCTATTTTTCTCAAAAAATAAATCAACATAGTACTTGCCTCAGGCATTATAAAACAAAAGTAAAATTGATTTTAAAACAGAAATTTAAAAGTCCCTTCTTTTTAGTTCTAGAAATTGACAGACTTGAGTCAGCATTTCAACATATGCCAAATGGGGTTTGACTCTGAAGCAAGCAAAGAGCATATTGATGAGCCATATTCTGGGTCATTCTCTAGTGCCACCCTGTGGCAATGAAGGAGCGAATGCATGGCTGTAGTGGCACAAAGGTCAGGGTTAGTCAGCCCTGATCCACCAGCCCTGAACAACCAAACCTTACCCACCAGCCCAGAGCAGCTATCATGCAGCCCTGAGCACTGTGACACAGACTGGTCTGTGTCTTTATGGGATCACTGGCAAGCTCTTCCTACTCATAATTATGGAATTTGAAATGAGGCCCCAAAGACGAGCTATAGAGTAAATGCAATTATGGCTTTACTTGTATAACGGCCATATACACATCCTTCCTTCACATTATCCCCACCCCTTCCCAGGGCAATGAATTGGATGGTATTGAAATATTTGAGTTTTTCAAGTCAATGTGCTCAGATAGAATATAAAACACATCTAAAAATAATAAAAATTTTTAAATGATTTATTTTGTAATTTTTACCAACAGTCCTAACTAGTTGTAAAATACTTAGTGCTATTAATAAACAATAGCTCTCATCTATTAAATACATGTAAATGTCAGGTTCTATGGTGTGTCTTATATCAGCATTACTTCATTAAAATTTCAGGACAACCCTGTGAGATAGATATTATTATTCTATCAAACATGACAACATTCAAGCTTAGAACAAATAACTTGCTCAAAGAAATAAAGCTAATATGTGGTAGGATCAGGATTTAAATAGAGGTCTTTCCCAGCATGGTGGCACTCTTCTGTAATCCCAGCAGCTTGAGAGGCTGACACAAGAGTATTCCAAGTTCAAAGCCAGCCTCAGCAACAGCGAGGTGCTAAGTACCAAGCAACTCAGTGAGACCCTGTCTCTAAATAAAATAGAAAATAGGGCTGGAGATATGGCTCAGTGGTTGAGTATCCCTGAGTTCAATTTCCAGTATTCCACCCCTCCACTCCCCACAAAATACAGGTCTCTTTGAGAATAATAGTGAAGTAGAAGGAATGTCCATATTGGAGTTAAAATGACTTTATCACATGCCTATAGTTGCTTTTGTGGGTGGAGAATGATTTGTACATGTTTAATGGTTTTGAATCAAGTCTGTTACAGCATCTCAAAAATGATAAAATATATTTTCAGCTACCAATTCAGTTCCAACCCTGAGGAACAAAACAAAACAAGATAAAACAAACAAAACAACTTGCTCTACACGCTATCACAGCTCAAGGAGAAAACTGGCCACTCAGAGGGCAGTGACAGCTAGAAGCCATCTCCCACTTTGCACTGCTGTGTTCAGGGTAGAGACAAAATGTGAATATGTTAAACATGAAGCTAACAAACAAAGAATGATCTGGTGAGGATCTTAGTTTTGAAGCTGATCTATTCTGAATTCTCTTCTATTCCTTCATTAGATGGCTTAAAGCTAACACCACTGTTTTGTAAGAACTCAGAGACTGAGCTCTACAATTGACCAAAGATGTTTACAGATGGTTCTGATAAATACATAGCATAAGTACTGGCTTAATTCTCTTTGCAAAGCTTTTAACTCAACACTTTATAAAGGAGACAAAAAAGATTTGTTGAGAATCCCCCTGTCTCTCTCATTCTCTTCATACATTTGGCTGTTAAAGATGTACTTCTGATACACAGAGTAAGAAAAAAAATTAGATGAGTAATCCCCACCCAGAATGCTTACTTAATGTGTCCTGTTTTCTCTGGGTGTGCTTTGTGTTATGTCTTAATGCATTTGCTTATTTCACCCTCCCAGCAGTCCTCATATTGAGACTTAGAGAAAAGAAGGGGCAATCATTGTTCTTGCTTAAGACCAGAATTGAAATCTCAGATCTTCTAAGACAAAGGCCAATGCTTTATTCATGCAAGCACGTAATGGCAAAAGAAGAGACTCTCTCCAAGAGGAAAAGTGTTGAAGTAATCCTCAAACTCAGGTCAAGTTGCTCCTGTCGGCAGTGAAGTTGGGAAAAGAACAAATTGTCTTTCAATTTGCCAAGAGAGGACTGAAGGAAACAGCATCTTGACAAAAGTAAGCCACTAGAGGGTGCCATTGTCCTCCCGTAATACATGCCCAAGATGTGCACTCAGCAGAACCCAGGTCTAGGAAAAAGGTCCTGGATTTCTAAAGTCATAAGGCTATTGGAGGGTGGAATAGCTCAGTGGTAGAGTGCATGCCTAGCAAAGGCCCTGGGTTCAATCTCCAGTATTGCAAAAACAAAACAAAACAAATAAAAATGCCCAAAACTCCTGTTTCGGCTTTTCATGAAATTTCGTAATTCAGTCAGAAAATTTTCTTATAAGCAAACAGGGATCTGGGCTTTATGGATACAGGTAACTTAGTGTCTTTGAAACTTAGATTTTTTTAAGTCACTAGAAAACATTTTTTTAATATTTATTTTTTAGTTTTTTTGTGTAGATACAGTATCTTTTATTTTATTTTTATGAGGTGCTGAGGATCGAACCTCGTGCCTCACAGGTGCTAGGTGAGTGCTCTCCCACTTGAGCCACAACCCCAGCCCTAGAAAACATTTTTTAAAAGTTTAAATTAGACCCAGTCAATAGCTCAAGTCATCTTTCTTGGGATAGATTTAATTTTCCCTTTTAGTAAGTTAGGATTGGTCTGTAAATAATCAATTTTGCCCAGTTCTTCCAGAAGAATCAGAAAGATTTAACTGATAGAGAATTATCTCTAATCCTACTCCACCATTGCCACCACCACTTCTAAAGTCCAACTACCTTGCTGGGCATGAAAGTTAAATGGTGGACAAAACAGGGACTAATATACTAGGGAACACTGAGTAAATAGGTTGAATGAATGAATGAAGTTATGCTTAAATATCCCCAACAGCAGCAAGGTGGTCTCCTTGTCCCTATGGTACTATCCTGCTAGGTCTTGAACTGCTCTGTTCATATGTATCAGGAATGAGAACATTGAAGATCAAACATTGAAGACATTTAGATTTGTCTTTTCGCTGTTAGTGCTTACAGACACATCCTTACTCTCATGGTAGATGCTTCATAAATACCTGATAAATTGAGTCAGTATGAGCTGGCTCTAATTAGGAGTAATAGATAAAACGGAACCATGGAAAACAGAGTATGTTATAGTTTAAGGGAGAGACATTAATGATAAAGTCTGCTCATGTGTGTAATCACTTCTCATGAGCTGCAGTGTCTGTCCCCTGCTGTAATTAACTTAGAAAAAGAAATAGTTAGGCTTCGAGACTTTCCTGCAGGGATACAATGAGAGGATGAAGGAGGCAGATGAACAGCAAAGATGCCCTAATGGGTTTTCCATATCTAGGTTGATTGACTGTTGAGAAAAGAAAGAACAGCTTGTACTATTCTGGGTAGCATGAGCACTGTAATTTGTGACAGGTATAGGTCATGCATCTATTTTTCTGTCTGACAAGGACAAGGAGCAGCTGGTAGCTGGTACAAATCTAGATTGGCTTGTTCAAACTGTGAACTATGGAGAAAGAACCTTGGTCTTTCAGTCTGAACTACAGAAGAGGTTGTGCAAACTGAACTGGAGTTAGATTTGTGACTGCAGGTGGGCAAATGAAGCTCAATGCATCTATGAACTCTGTCCAAATTTTCTTCAGAGTATGAAAATAAAGAAGGTTTTATACTGTTTAACCTCTCTCTGCTCCAACTGTGGCCATATTCAATTATATTCAATTCTAGCAAACACTGTGTGAGTTCTTATTGAATACCTGGTACTGTGTGGCACAGAGGAAGTGAGATGAATGTGAAATGCTACCTATTTATCCATAAGTAGCTTATAAAAAAGTTTAAAAAGTAATCAAATAGGGTGGTAACAATAGATCTGTGCACAAAAGCTGCAAAGGTACTGTACAGATAAGGGAGAAATTTACTCTATAGCTATAGAATAAGGAGAATTTTAGAAAACTTCTCAATTGATGAAAACGACAACACTATACAACACTATAGTAAAGATTGAAAATGGCTTTCCAGCACATGACCCTAAATTTGTCCTCCTATAAATTGTTTTTAAAAGTGTTGATGATGAAATTTCAGACTGTCTCATCTATAAAGAAATCGATTCCTCCTACTATGCCCCAGATCTCTCATGCCAACAGATATTAGCATGAGCACTGTAATTTGTGACAGGTATAGGTCATGTATTTCATTGTTGTGACAAAATACCTGAGAAAGTCCACTTGAAGGAGGAAAGGTTTATTTTGCCTCTGGGTTTCAGTCCATGATTACTTGGCTCCATTGCTTTTTGCCTTTAGCAAAGCATCATGGTGGGGAAAACATGGTAGAGAAGTGTAGTTCATCTCCTGGCAGGCAGAAAGCAAATAGAAAGAGAGAGGAAGGGTCTCAATATACCCTTCAAGGGCATACCCCCAGGGACCAGCTTCCTCCAGTGAGGCCCCACTTGCTACAGTTTTCACCACTTTCCAGTGGTGCCACAGGCTGGCAACCACACCTTTAGCACATGGCCTCTGGGGAACTTTTCCCATCCAAACCATAATAGTAATTCTTGCTGTTTTGACCATTCTCCTTGCAGCTGCCCCACTCATGCACTCAGGGAGCACCATCTGCCTCAAACTGAGCTTAGGGTCTACACATCAAATTTCATTTCTTTATTTTTTTTAATCTTTCAGAATTTTTTTATTGTATTTCTTTGGAGCAGAAAAAGAAGATCCTGGAAAATGTATTCAACTAGAAAATTCTTGTCTCTGCAGGCCAGAAGGACCATTTCCCTTGGAAAAAGAACAAAAATTCCACATAGTTAAGCAACATACTTTATATACATATAAAGTGTCTGGTTTAACTATGTGAATGCACATAGTTAAACCAGATACTTTAGAAAGTCAAATGCTCAAGAGTTTCCTGACATATTCTACTTCTTGATATGTTTATTAATTCTGTTCTCATTTTCTCCTAATCCCTTCCAAACTCTGCCTTACACCTACCTCATTGTTCAGACCCTCTCCCTGACTGCTTCTTACTCCATAAAAAACAGTGGCAAGTGGGAACAAGGAAAGCCTGATGTCTTATTGCTGTAGAAGGGATTATGTTGTTCAGTTTTTGGTAGCTGATGCCGAATGAGCAATGAGCACCAGATGGAGAGAAAACAAGCCTTGTGTGTTTAGAGACACCTCATATTCTTGGAATAAACCCAGGTCCTCAGAGCCCTAGGAGGAATTGAGTGGTAAATACATAAATATAAATAAAAATTGGACTAAATCTCAATGGTATGTGAAGAAGATTCATGAAAACTTTTTAAAAATTGTATGTAATGACTGGAATATTTATTCCACAATGCGACAGCAGTTCCCTCTGCATTCCCAGACACTCCCATGCAGTCAGTCTCATTGAGCTGGACTCTCGGAGTATTTAAAAATTGAATTATGTCCAGCTGTCAGACTGAACCTCAAGACTGTAAGAAAACCAGCAACAAAGGCAATTTCCCCAACTCCTCAGTCCCTAGGATTTGCAGTATTAGCCAAGCACTTAATCTTTTCAATTTGATTGAAGCTGTTTTCCCTATTTGGGTCTGTCAGGCTGATCTACTTGGAAATGAGCTCCTAACTCCAGACAGTCATTGGCAGAGATGTTCTCTCTAAAGCAATCCAGGTTATACTTAGATTTAAGCACATACCAGGAAGCCTCTGAATTTATATGTATCCTGGAGAGATTTGCTGAATGTTGCATGGTGATGTGCAATAGATTTGAAGATAAACTACAACTGAGGAGGCCATCACACAGAAGGGCCATCTGGGCTCATGGCTTATGGTGTGTCACATAAACAGGAACAGTTTACTTAGCAAGAGCTTGGAAGTGCTAGTATTGCCCAAGGAGGCATTCAGGGACATAATCCAATACCCTCCCTTTCCAAATCAATTCAAACTGTGGCTTGTTTTCCTCAGCCCCGCCCCCCCCACCCCCAATACTCCCCAATGTAGCCTTGTTGTTTGGATG
>NW_026000242.1:21256619-21330709 GCF_001458135.2 Marmota marmota marmota
GCTTTGTTGTTTGATGGGATGCAATTCAATCTGGGAGAAAAGGGAACTAACATAATTAACCTCAGAGTCTGGATCTGGAAACTGAAGACAGAGACTAGAGTTAAATACCGTTACGTTGCATAGAAGGATCCAGTGTTTTAAAATCACATTATTCCTAATCTTAAGGGCTCTGGTTGCAGGAAGTTCCATGTAAGCATGGCAGAGATCAGTCTTGTGGAGACAAGGGAAAGGTTTCTGTGTCCTTCTGCCCATTAGCCTTGTGGGTGCCAGTTCCTGGGTGTTGCTTGTGGAAAGCTACCCTGCTGAAAACAGGAGCGACTCCATGAGCAAAACTGGAAAATGTAAAATACTCCATTTCCCTTGTGGAGACTGATAATACTTAGTCATTATAAAGACCCTGAAAAGTCCTGAAGTCCAAATGTTTTCATTTTTTTGTATCCCTGTATGCACACACATGCACACACATAAATTCATATATAAATATATAATGTATAACATGTATATATGTGCATTTAAAGTATATAAATATACATTAAAATATATTTAAGATATATTATATATGTGCATATATGTATATATGTATATATTTAATCTCATCTGAAATATATGCAAATACTCCTCAGGAAATACTGTGATGAAGGCAGTCAATATCAACCTGGTGATATTTGTCTTTGTGCATTTGTGCTTCAAGGCATCACATTGTACATGAAAAATACATACAATTTTATCTGTCAATTTTATTTTTTATCTAGTAGGTGAATATTTATTATTATTTAAATTACATATATAAAATATTTTTATGTAAATAGATTTAAAATAAATAGAATATGAATTAGGTTCTCCTGTTAATTATAATAACACAAGCAATTTCTAATAATATCCCTCTTCCACTAGATCATGACCGCTTCAAAGCCACCATTCCACATCTGGTTTCTGCCCACGTCTATTCCTTGGCAAGGGATGGGTCACCAACCAGACTTCATATCCTGCACCCTAACAAGTAATCTGGGCCTCCCATAGAGCTGTGTTTGAGCCAGGTGGGCACAGAGGGAGAGCAGTTCTGGCCCTTTGAGCCCCAATATGACCTGCTCCATGGAAGAGATCTGGTATTTAGCTGAGAATGGAAGACTTTCAGCACCCCAGACTGCAGTCCCTGGAGCAAGCGACTGGGTCACAAATGGGCTCCATTCGCCAATTACTTTTTATCACATGGACTTTGAGTTTGGATAAAATACATCTAGAGGCACACCCAAGTATGCTGGGACCACTAGTGGCACAGTCTAAGGCAGCCATTCAGAATGGGGTCAGTGTAGGAGTGGGAAGGCAAGGGCCAGCACAGTCAAGTGGGTGGGGCTTCCCTAGAGGCCCAGAATATGTTTGAACTTGCCAAAGTCCTGCTTCTCTCCTTGGCAGCACTAAACACATTCTGAATTTTTTACCATGATCTTACTGCTCCACAACTAATTCAGGGGCCTTCATGTGTCTCTGAACTCCTGGTGTCCAGCACAGGAGATGACCAAGGGTATATCCACAGGAATTGGGAGGCACTGCAAACCCCCTTGAATTCTTCAGGTTTGACTCAGGCATATCTCTGCAAAGTCTTTTCTTCCCTAACACATGTTTTGGTTGTCTCCATGCCCTCACCAGGGTGCAAAGCCTTGGTGTTCTCTATTATAGAAGCCTGCAGGCTGACTCTTCTGAGCACTAGCCAGTGTTCTCTTTCTGGAATATTCTTCTTTATTTATTCACCTGCTCAGTTTGTTTCAACACAGGAGGAATTACTAAATGTTATATTCTTTTTTTTTTTTAAATGTTATATTCTTACTGGGCTCAAAGGCCACCTCCTCCAGAAAGGCTTTCTGATCTTCCTCTTTAGGGGCTTTTTCCCCCCATAGGAACTGTACCTAGTTGGGCTCTCCTTCTATATCATCATGTTCTCTTGAGCATAGGAATCAGATCTGATTCATCTCTCTGGCCATCTCAGCGCTTGGCACCAGAATAGACAAAGACCAACACTTATATAAGGCACCATCTTAGGGAAGAGACCCGCCTCTGGAGCAGAGAGAGCCAGGTTGGGATCCTAGCTCTGCCACTTGGTACCTTGGTCAAGATTTTTTTTTTTTTTGTACCAGGGATCGAACTCAGGCACGTGACCTCTGAGCCACATCCCCAGCCCTAATTTGTATTTATTTAGAGACAGAGACTTACTGAGTTGCTTAGTGCTTGGCTTTTACTGAGGCTGGCTTTGAACTCACAATCCTCCTGCCTCAGCTTCCTGAAGCACTGGGATTACAGGTATGTGCCACCACGCCCGGCGAAGTTCCTTTATTACCATTAGTTTACTGTTCAGCAAGAAGGCCTGATGAGTCCAGAAATGAAGTTCAAAAGTACCTGGCTGAGTCCTAGGATAGTCATTTCCCTCAGGCCCGGGGAGAAAATGGAAGTGAGGCAGGAAAGAATTGGAGGTAGTACAAGTGGATGCATTTCCAAGAGGCATGACAACCTGGAAGAGGCACAGCAAGTATGTGCACTGGCCCTGTGGGAATCTCCCCATGGGCTGAATGGTGGTTACTCCAATTTTACCCCTTGAGTGTTAATTCCCTCACACTTTCAGGTTGCTGTGGCAACATGAGATTCCAGACCCCATGCCCTGTGGAGGAGGAAGAAACTCTGAGCATGTGGATGGTGAGTGCCAGAGAAAATCTGATGCAGTACATACAACATGCCCAATACAATCCAGTACTGTTTCTCTCATTGTTTCAAAAGAGGATATATAAGGTGGAGTGATCAAAGATCCTTCTCAAGGTCATATGGCTCCTGACTGGAAAGTCAAAGATTGGAACACAGTCTGGCTCTGGAAACAGTGGAAGACCAAGATAAAGAACTTGGATTTTATGTAGCAGACAAAGGAGAGTCACTAAAAAGTTTCAAGCTGGAGAATGACATGAGATAAACAGCTTTTAAGTATAGCTCTCAATTTCTACTGTGTTTCATTTTCCCATCTAGCTAAACAGTAAAAGTAAGTATCCCCAGAACAGTGAGGTTATCCAAAACATTTTAGAAGATTTTGCAGAAACTTCAGGGTAGTCCAGAGCTTCATTTGGGCTTCAATGTTGTCTTTGTCTTGGTTTTCATCTACGCCTTTACCTACCAAAGAGAGGAGCAGGTTGGAGGCAGGCAGGATTTGGATAGGGAAGCCAAAATAAGAGGAAGAAGAGATGGAAATAAGGACTAGGAACAAAAGAACCATCTGTCTGTCCACTGCTCCTGTTAAGAATGGAGATCCTGGCATCCACTGATGAATCCTTTCATGTTGCCTGAGATGGTCAGATTTTATAGATTGTTGGCCACATAGATCACATCTACGTGGTCAGTATCTGGTGTGATTCTAAGTATGTTGTCCATGCTCATCCGAACAGAAAAAAGACCACAATAGCCTTCCCAGTAGCGCCTATGAGGCTTCTCAGCTGTGTATTTGCGCTGGTGACCTGTGAGGTGAGAGTGCTTGGAGGTAAGCTTTACCACAGTTCTTACGTTGGCGGCAGTAAGGCCTTGAAAGTGGGGACTCCCTCCTGGGTGCCCTTTCCTGGACCCTGGATTTCTCTGGTCTCTGAGAAGCAGGTGTGAGCTTCTCAGATAGGAAACAGTCTTCCTGACTGGCTCATAAGAAAGTCATGGGTTTTTTTAAGTTGGAAACAACTGGGACACATCTAAGGGCAACCACGGTCATAGGAATCTATAGGTGGCAATATCTGTGTTACAGAGGGGAGCATAGGGCATGGTTGAGTCACCAACCTTTTAGGTGTTAAAGAGACTCTGATGGAAGACAGGGCACTGGTGTGGAACAACATTGAGATTCCACTTGAGGCTGAGACTGACAGCCTCAAGTTGAGGAAGCATCCTTACATTTTCACTGAGGGTCATGGCTACTCCTAGAATACCTGGCTTCCTTAAGGGCATCAACTGGGGCTCCTCCCACATCACCCGTGGTTGGGAAGGAGAGACTCCCTGATAGTAAATCCTCCAGGAATAACTGAAAATTTCTTAGGGGCAATTGCTCACACTCTGCTCACTTCACCTGTATTGTCTGGTTGCCTCAGTAAACACCAAAAGGGTCCTCAACATCTTAGTGCCCTGAGTGAAGTGTTGAAAATGTCTGGAGGATCATGGTTCCAAGAGGTATGCATTCCACTGCTTCTGGAAGACAGAGACATATCCAATTGAAAAACCAGCCTCTACCTCAGAGCAAAGCCTGTCCAAGGAAGGGACATGACTTTTGTCCTTGGAAAGACCCACAGAGCACTCCTAGGCACATTCCCACCCTGCTAAGTTGTTTATCTAGAAATAACAGGAGCAATCTGCTGTGCCAGGTGTCCCTGACTCAGTCAGGCTAGGTGGGGACCCATAGCAATCCCCTAGCAGCCACCAATCAGCATGAGACAGGGAAATACCTGGGATGCCAGATGACCCTCCCAGTAGTTTATGGTGGTTGATAACGTGTTGGGAAACCATGTAGTTCAGCAGGAACACCCCTCTTGGCTTAAACCAATCAGTTCAAATGAATCCCCCTCTTGTAGTAACCAATCACCCCTACCCAACTTGTTCCCACCAGTGAATGTGCTAATCATGTTTTAGAGTTGTTTTATGATTTTCCCACGGTGTGTAGTGATTTGCTAAGAGATGTTATGATGTATGTGAAGTCCCTGCCTTCCCCAAAGAGTGTATAAAACTGCTGCAAACCCTGGGCTCGGGGCCTCTCAACATCACCAGTTGCTGTGTGCATGCGGAGGACTGAGCTAGCTTGCAATAAATACCTCTTTGCTGTTTACATCGATCTTGGTCTCTGGTGGTCTTTTGGGGGTCCCGAATTCAAGCATAACACAATATGGATACTGACTTCTCATTTCCAGATGGTCTGATGCACATCTTGCCACCACTTAGCTCCTCAGTCTCTACTCCATCTCAACTTGGAACCAGCAGCACTTTGGGACTCTGGGGCCAGTTGGTGGGGGGTGGTTTCAGACCCATTTCAGATAAGGGGAAAGTCTAGGTGCAGTGGCAGTTGTCCTGATAACATCACCTCAATTTTAAGTAAATAAAGAAATTTAGACCAGATGATCTCTTGCTTAAAACTGAAGGTGTATGGTGAAAGTGATTACAAATTTCAGCTTAAGTGGAAAGTGATGGGCATAGTAGGGCTTTCCTTTCTAGATATTTTCATTAAACCCAAATACAGCAATCTGCATTACAGCTCATATCACAAAAGGCTGAGGGGAGGGTGGATCTTGAAATCTTATCAGAACCACAGAAGGATTCATCTAGGGTGGACTGTTGAGAAGGAAATTAAAGGGAGAGAGGGAATCTTGTTTTGCATACAGAGAGACCACACAGGACTATGATCAGTAATGAACAGCAAGCTTCCTTTTGTTTTCACAGTCACCAGCCACCAGATTATGAAAATGACTTCGAATGGGAACCCTGAGAATCCAGTGGAGCCCTCTGGCCTTGGGAGCCTAAATTGGAGTGCATTTCTTCAACCCCAGCTGTAGTCACTGCTGTAATTTATATTCTATTGTGGAAGGGAAGAACCTTGGAAAATAGAATTGTGAGAGTTCAGGGACGGTGTGGGGACAACAATTCATCATTTGAAGATTTTTTACCAGAGGGTGAGTGGAAAATTCTAGGGGAAAAATATTACCTAGGCAAAATAAGTCCTTAATGGAGCTTTTTACACTTTCTGGCTTTTCTCTCATAGACCAATAGCAGAAAGCTCTTCTGTGTTAGTTAAAATCCTTCAGAAACAGACACCAGGGCAAGATTTTATGTAAAAGATTTATTGGGGGAAATGCCTATGAGGATAAAAGGGAGGGAATTTAAGAGGTGGGTAGAAACAGACACTTGTGAGGGACAGAGAGGGTATAGAAGGACTATTGGGTGGGAGGGAACACAAACTACAGCAATCTGCATTACAGTTCTAAGGAATTTTGGGCCAGGTCATTGGTTGGTGTACTCTAACACAATTTTATTATTAGTGTGGCCTTCTGGTTCACTGCTCATAATGGCCAATTCAGATGCATGGCTACCTGGTGCCCCATGGTCAAGTGTTCCAAGCTTTTCAAAAGCTATGTAATTAATTCTCTGCTTTAGAAACCATAGCCTTGCTTCAGAATGTCATGGACTTGAATTGTGGTTTTCCTACTGAGGTTCACCCCAAGTTCCATGTTGAATTTATTCCCTCCGCTGGCTGGAATGCATGGCCCAAGGAGCTGGATTATAGAGCCCAATGGGCAGGGATGATTGCACAGTAGCCTGGACCTTCTAGGTTTCTTTTCTACTCTAGGTCCTTCTCAAAGTTGACAACCTTCTGTGTCACCTGGCATATGAGCTAAATTGGCACTCTTAAGAATAGTATGTGTTACCTTTCAATTCTCAAGGCCCTGCTTGGTTCTGTGCTTTCTCTTTTATAATAGGAGATCCAAGATACAGCAATCTGTCTTACACTTTGGAAGATACATCCCAGCATGCCCCTGACCACCAGACTCCTAAAAACATCACTGTAATGGTGGGTGATGAATTTCCACAGAGTTTTTCACCAATGTATTAACTGCCTCATTCTTGTCCTGTCTGATCAGACATTTGCCATCAATGTTATGGATCAGGGCAATGTTCTGTGGGATGCCTATGTATGGCCAGCTTTTTTGTACTTATTGTAATGGAGGCTAGAGAATTAATACAGCTTTGAGGTGAAATTGTATTGTCCCTTTCTTGTGAATACAAATAGTTTCTAGCCTTTTTTTCTAACTGGAATAGCAAAAATTATTGACAAAATAAAAAACTATATACCACTTATCTGAGACCTTGTAAATCTATCACTTCTGGCATAGCAGCTATGATCAGGGGTACTCTAAGCTGAGCAGGAGATACTGGGCAGTATATCTCCAAGATCTACATAAAGGCCAGAGTGGACACATAATAGGGCTATCACCACTGTAGTATTTAGACATCTAATGATGGTACCACCTCTTCCAGGATAAGATATGTCAATCAGTTGCACATGTAAAATTTGGCTTCATTCTGGGAATAGAGCAAAGAGTGACCTTGGAGCTACTGTCTTCAGTCTCCTACCCCTCCCCTATCTTCCTTTTTCTGTCTGTAGATTTTTATAGCATCTTTTGGCTCCTATTTTGCTTCTAGAAACCATATGCTCAATTAATTAATAATCTCCATTACTACTGGAAGCTTAAGTCCTCTTGGTTGCCCTCCATCCTTGCCAGTTATTGTGGTCATTATGGTCTTCCAGGTCTGCCAGTTAGGTGCCACCACCTAACCTTGAATACTACAAGAATCCCCCACCAATTTGGGATATTCTCAAGCTCAGTCAGCTCTGTTGGCTCTATAACAGTTTTTCCTACCATCAGTCTTGGCCAGCAAGGAGACCCACAACTGAACTTCTCAATGTCATAAGACATTGCTTATGCCTTGCTGAATGATGTGTCTTCGGAGCCTTTTTGTGAGATATGACCCTTTGCTGGTTCTGTTGACATCAAAAAATATATCCATGCCGGCATGCCCATATCCTCCAACATCCTACTTCTACTATTTTCCAGAAAAACTCAGGAATTTACTTAAACAGGGCCATTGCTTTCTCCAGGCCTGGTAGCAAATTTATCCCATCTCCTATAGTTCTCACCAGGGTATTAATTTGGTGTATTGAGAAAGTTTGTCCAAGTCAAAGAATTCTTTCTTATTCACATCTATAGTCTAGCACCTTTGATGGAAAATCCTTAAAACTCAATTCTGGTATAACTTCGTGAGTTTTTGTAGCTTCTCTGGTATCTCCTCCTCTCCTTATCAGGCCTCACATACCTTCAGTTGGTTATCACTGAAGATTAAGCTTAAGATTAACTTTAGCTGGAGTCCAGGAGGGATGCAGAGGACAGCTAGTGAGCACGAGCATGGGAATAGTGTTAAGCTTTTACTAGGGAAGGGTACCTGATGCTGCAACCTCAGGATGGCTGGGGGGAGGCATGTGTTTAGAGTCAACATTGTTAGGACATCCATCAGATGCTTCTATCCCATTTTTAAGGTTCCCAAGTTCTCTCAAGCCTTTATAACTTATCTCAATATTTAAACATTTTTTAGATCTGCCAAAGAAAGGGTAGTAAGGATCCCAGACTGCAGCACAGTTCTGGGAAGTTCTCAAGCAAAGCCGTTTAATAAGAGAGTCTTGTGTTCTTTAGGAATAGGCCTGCTTTATACCCTAGGCTAATTGGGAGGAACCCATGGGAATCACAGCCCTAGCACAAATGTGGGGGTGGATCCAGGGGGACAGCAGCTGAGGCCACCAACAAGGAGTTACATTCCCTGAAGCAGGAGATCTGAGAGGCCATTGCATCCTCCCTCATACTGTGTGTGGTTCTTCTGAAGATCTGCCCCGCACTGAAGTGAGTTTATCTATACCTTGAAGATGCCTGTTCGTTCTAAAGACAACAAGAGATCCCGCTGGCTGAATCCCACAGCCTGCTCTCTAAACAAAAGATGAGAAACAGGCAAGAGGCAGAAAGAGAATGTAGGTAAAGTAGTGAAATACGAAAGAGAGAGAGAGAAAAAAAAAACAAAAGTTATGGATGTAAGGTGTCAAAAAGAAAATCTAAAAATAAAGTAGCAGCCAGAAAATGAAAAACAACAACAATCACACAATTTAAGAAGCATGAGTGGGAGGGCAGGTTGATTCTCTGCAGGGCTGAGTTTTGGACCCAAGAGGAAAGAGGAACCTAAGAGAATACCCATGCCCTTCCTTCTTCCCTAGTAACAGCTGCTGATTCGTTGATTCAGTCATGTGACCTTTGCAACCACTTAGCTGCCCTTTGCCAATACTGGAATTTCTTCTCCTATCACCTATATTGTATAATTTATTGAAAAGATAATGTGGAAGAAATTCTCAAAAAAAAAATATATTAATTATACCTTGTTTCTCAGCTAGAGATTATCAGTAAAAAGGAAGGGAAAAGTGGGTAAGCTTTTCTTCTTTGGTTCTACAAAGGGTACTTAGAACTTTGTATTCTAGAAATCTTGTCTTTCTTCGTTTTCACGAAAAAGTTTAACAGCTTTTATTTTCAAAAGTGTGGGCTGGAGAAAATGAAGAAGTTGAAATGTTTATGAAAAAGGGGTTTTGGTAGCATACAGCTTCAGGTAGAAAATTGGAGAAAGGCCCAAACCAGAAAGAAAAGATGTCCCCTCTGAACCAGGAAGTAGCATATAGGAAGCGTGGGTCTATCTCTGAGGCTCAGGCTACTATTAGTGATGAAAATATCTCTGAAGATTGTTTTCATACCTCATCTATGTAGTGGGCCATCCTGGAGATGTGAAGAATTTCAGAAAGATAGTGCTGAGGAAAAGCAATGGAAAATGGAACCTCTAAGTTAACTGACCTCACTCAGGTGATGCTAGAGAATGGGGCAATGTACATGGCAAGGTTTTGTACATTTTCTAGTCTTCTTTTAGCTACCTAATCTGGGAGTGTTGACTATATAGTAAGAAAATCCAGTAGAAAGAAGTTGCTAAGTGGAAATAATGAGGAGGGGGAGCTGAAGCAGGTAGAAGATGTCAGTAGGTGACTGAATCTCTCATATCAGGGAACATCAACAATGCATGTCCTGTCCCACCTCAGGGGACCCCCAGAAGAGTGCATATAATCCCTCTCCACAATATGAGAGCCAGCATTTGAATACCTGCAACAACAAGTGCTCAAAGGGTCAGTTGGTGTTAGCTAGAGAAGCAGCAACAGCCAACAGAGAGAGAACCACAGAACCATCACTTTAGGGAGAGGCAGCTGCTGCCCACCCCTCTGTCCTGGCACTGCCTGCTATTTGTGGGAGAGTCAATTAGAGATGGTCAGGAAGCAGCTATATATATTGCCTAGGAGTTAGAACTTAGAAGAGATAAAGAGAAAGTGTCTGAAAAGCAGATCACACTCCTTCTAGACCCATCCAAACAGAGTTCAAGAAGGTCTCCTTCATCTATACACACCTCATCCAGAAGAGAAACAGCAGAGGAAGTTAGATTAATCCTAAACAGGGTATTACCATGTTAAATTCAATAGACTGCGAAAAGACAAAAATGAGCTGAGTGTTAAGGAACCTGTCCATAGCTCATAAAGGTTTCTGTTTCTAAGCAGGGAAAGGAGAGCCAGTCTTAACCACTAGAAGTCAGTAGAGAAAATCAAGACCATTTCAAAGTTACAACTCACCAAATTAAGACACTCCAAGAAACTAGTTATAAAATTCAAAGTTTTCATTATGGCAATGAGGAGATGTTGAATTTTTTAAATAAAAGGACTATATCTTGGTTATATTCACATGTAGAGAGAATGAGTTGTAGGTGAGTGTGTCTGTGTGCACACATGTTAGGGGGAGAGAGAGAGAGAGAGAGAGAGAGAGAGAGAGAGAGAGAGAAGTTTGGAAGTTAAGATAGAAGGAGGAGAAGGTAAAGTAGTGTCAGTGGAAGTAGAGAAAAGTAGATGCATTTTGAAATTTAAAAAAATAGAATTAAAATTTCTTTGAAGTTAGTAAGATAATAGAGATAACGCAGGCGAGATTGGTTATAATAACTCTCACATTTCCAGCTTGAGCAACTGAGTGGGTGATGATGCCATCACTCAGATGAGGAATATAGGGAATAGCAGGATTGAGGACAAGACAATGATTTCAATTGTAAACATGCTGATTTGGGGTATTTGTGGGAGAGTCAATTAGAGATGGTCAGGAAGCAGCTATATATATTGATCTGGATTTCAGGAGAAAGAAGCAGGATTTGGGTGGGAGATAGAGACTATGGAGTCATCAGTTAATAGATAATAGTTATATCAACAAGTGTGAGTAAGGATTACCTGGGCAGAACTATAACAGATACAACATCGAAAGGGAGATTAGTAATAAGAGGCTGTAAAGGAAACTCTAATAAAGGATGTGAGAGGATTAGGAAGAACATTGAGGAAAGTTTTGTTGCCAAGAAAAGAGATATTTGCAAGATGGAAGGAAGAATGATGAGCACCTAGTGTATGAAAAATTTGGATATAAAAGTGACTTTGGATTTAGCAATAAGGAAATCATTTATGACCTTGAAAATTATATTTTCAATGAAAACTGAGAGCTCAGTGCAGATGACAGAGGATTGAAGAGCAAATGAAAGCAAAAAAGTATGATAATAGGTATAGACAAACACCAAGTTACTACAGTAACTTAAAGAATATTATTTTGGAGTTAAGTTATTATTATTAAGTTATGAGATACTTAAGCATATTTAAATACTGATGAATCAAAAGTTTAATAGACAAAGAATTGGTAAAGCAAGAAAGCAAGTTACCTGTGGAAATAAACTGACCAAAATCAGAAACTGTCTGCCCAAAATGGAATACAATTAGAAAATAATTCCAAAGAAAATTATAAAGATAAGCAAAATAATCTTATCACTTTAATTCTTAACATTTCTCCTAAGTAATGGCTTCAAAGAAAAAACAGAATTTCAGAACATTTAAAAAACACAAATATTGAATATACTAGATATAAAAATCTACCAAATAGGAATAAAACTATGGCCAGAAAAACATTTACTCTACCAAATAGGAATAAAACTATGGCCAGAAAAACATTTACGACTTGAATTTAAATGTTTACATAATTTTCAGTAAATCAAAAGTTTACATAATGTTAGTCAGTTTTCATTGCTGTGACAAAATATATGAGGAAATCAACTTAAAGGATGAAAGATTTATTTTGACTCTTGGCTTCAGAGGTCTCAGTTTTGTTCATTTGATCTTATCAATTTGGGGTTTTGGTGAGGCAGAACATCATTGCAACAAGCATGTTGTGGACCAGAGCTGCTTACCTCCTGGCAGCCAGACAGCAAAAAGAGAAAAAGAGGCTTGGGACAAACCATATCCTTCCATAGAAGTCCCTTGCTGTCCTACTTCCTCCAATGAGGCCTCACCTCCTACGGTTTTTATCACCTGCCAATAAAGCCAAAATATAAATCTATAAATGAATTAATCCACTGATGAGGCCAAAGCCTTAGTGATCCAATCATTTCTCAAAGGCCTCACTTCTGAACATTGTTGCATTAGGAACCAAGCCTCCAACCCATGATAAGCCTTTGGAGAACATTCCAGAACCCAAACTATGCCACATAAATTTTTTAACAATGTTAAATATTCTACCCAAGAAGCCAGAAAAAAAGCAACCAATGGAATCTAAGAAATAAGAAAGGAAATAACAATAACATATAAACAATGTATGAATTAGAAAAAAATTGTAGGATTACTAACACATATATAATGTATTAGTGTAAGGTATACACAATAAAATAGTTAATAGCTAACCTAATCAAGAAAATAAGGAAGAAGGCACAAAAACAAAAACTTGAGCACTAAAAAATAAATTAGATTCTATTAGAGATCAAACTATGCAAAAGAATTTGAGGTGTTAAATGAGATGGATTTTTAAGTAAATGCAAATTGTCTCATGTTATTTTTGTAAGTTTTATATTTTCCATATGGTCATTGATCTGTTAATCTATTTCCTTTAGCTAATTCCTCATGAAAGAACCAAGTAGCCATTAAATAATATTAATTCTGGGATTTTAAAAGCTACTAGGAAGTAGATAATGACTAAGCAGAAGAGTGAAGTGGTAAAATTGAATTTTAAGAGATTACCCCTACACTCCCTTATTTTGTAGCCAAAAAGAATGTTGGGAGACCAATTAGGGTAATATAGCAAGACCTGGAAGAAGGATGTTAATAGTTTTGATCAGGATAGTGGCTATGATGTTAGATATATGCATACATTGAGCAGAATCAACGACTGGTGACGAGTGGAGAGATGGAAAGGATGCAAACTGATCATACCCATTCCTTCACTTGTTTCTCAACCTTAACTAATTGTCTTCAAAGCTCCTCATACTTACTTCCAAATGACACTGAAGGTATGTTGATTTACATTCTGAATGCTGCTATTTATATAAGAAAGGATACGAAAATTATCTAAATGGAAAAAATGGTAAGGAAATGTAGAGATTTAAATAAACAAACCATGGCTCTTGAGTTTTCAACAGAAAGGACTATGGTAGATGCACTCCCAGAGCTCTAAATAATAGTTGTGTAAGTGCCCTAAGAGTGGCCATTTTCTCAGCAAAGGACTATTAACTCAGACTTTGATCCCATTCTAAAGGACTGTAGAGAACATCTCTGAGTTTGTTCAAGCTACCATATAAGTGAATTTGAAAGAATTCTGGGATTTTAAAAGCTACTAGGAAGTAGATAATGACTAAGCACATTAAAAATACAGCAGATTGAAATTCTACCAATACACCATGAATCTCAAATTGTCATCAAATTTCCATAATACTCAAAAGGCATTTTTTTTTAATTTTCATAACTGAAAGCCTTCTCTGACTAAACCAGACAGTGTCTTGACCCTTCCATGTATGTCTATCACTCTACACAACTATGATTAGAGTTTTTGGTCAGCATCTCCTCATTTGAGTTGGAAATTCCTGAGTGTAGCAACCATGTTTATTTTTTATGTCTTCATGGATGATATTTGACACATACTAATGTTCAATAAATATTTTATAAATGGAAATCTATTTTTGCTGCTTCGAAAGGGAAAAAATATAAAATCTTAGATCATCAAAAAACTGGCTTAGTTAAAATTGACGTGCACTTTAATCATGCTTCTACTCTTTTACTCCAGACGAGTAGCTGCAAATTTCAGACTTATGTTTCATGATTTAGCTACTTTATTTATTAAGTATTTATTTTGTCCAATATTTTTTCAATTTCAGCACTGTTAACATTTTGGGACTAATAATGATTAGTTTGGGGGTCTTCTCTGTGCATTACAGAATGTTTCTGAGCATCCTAGACTTTACCCAGTAGATGCCGGTAACTTTCTCCTTATTGTAACAATAAAAATGTCTCCAGACATTGCCAAATGTTCCCTGTAGCTTGGAATTGCCCTAGGAAACTTCTGCTGATATCTGCCTGGGATTTTATAATATGGAGATATAAGAAAATAAAATGAAACCTTTGTATAATGACAACTCAAAGGTACAAAGTAGGACCCACAAAAGAGAACCAGAACCCAATCATGGGTTGGGTTACAATGGAAATAAAGACCACTATGAATGCTTATGTGAGGAATTACATGGGATAAAATCTGCACACATCCTTGAGCTATTTCCCACATACCCGATCTTGAGAACACTTGTTGAATCTGAATGCTGATGTAGGATGACTTTGGAAAGATGCATAATTTTATAAATCTTAACTGGCAACATTTGGGATTTGCTTCAGCACAACCAGCTGCTTTAGTGGTAATTTTTATGGTCTAATACCTACTTCCATCCTTGGCTTCTTTTCTCAGAAGTTCCACTCCAGTTGCTGCACAATAACCTGTGCAGAAAATCACTGCTGTCTATCACTGTACCTAGGTAAACCTCCTGTGTGCAGTGAGGGGGCGATTCCATTAGCAATTGAAATGTTTCATTGTCTCTCTCAGTACCTGCAAAAAATGCCACTTCATCAACATGAATAATGTTTTTCAACTTGAGAAATAAAGTAGAACACTGTGATAGTCTTCATCTTTAGGACAATCCCCAAAGAATTTTATTATGTATGTCAATCTAGAATCATGTTGATTAAATATAGAGTGAGAAAGAAGCTGTGACAGCCTGATGTTAGCATTTAGGACCCCCTCATTTTACTTCTTTATCTTGTGTTACCATTTATAAGAATTAGCATGATAGCCTTAATTATTTTAAATCAATTTGCTTACTTTGGTCAAGTTTTTAATCAGGTATTATTCTTCTAAAATTCATCTGCATATAAATGGAGCCTCACTGTCACCAAAGTCAATAACAAAAACTATGACATGAACCTAAACACACTACATCTTCTGGAATTCTTTACCCATATTTACTTTTGATTTTAAAATAAAAATGGTATTAGGAAGAGGAATTAAATCTGATTCTATATATGTTTGTTTACAAATCACTGAAGAAAGTATTAAATTACTTAAAAAAGGAATAGTGTCCTTTAAATTTCGTCTTTTGAAATCTTTTTTTTCTCACAGTCAGATGTTTGCATTAATCAAATCTTAAGAAGAAGTTTTTAAAATATATACAACTATACAGCATAGCATTTTCCCAAAACCTGAATACAATATAAGTTCACAAGCTATATATAAAGCTAAATGGCAGATCCTGCCCCATTTCATGGCCCAGACTGGAATGTGAAGGGTCATGGCATCCTGGAGAGTAGGTCTCCATGGCCTTGGGTATGCTTTCATTTTATTGTGAAAGAAAGAAAAAATAAAGAAGAGTCCTCCCTTTCTTTTGGGCAGGGGCAGCTCATCCCTTGGCAAGACTGCTGCATTCCTCCTGGTTTTGGAAGCAGTTCACACAGGATCCTGGAAATCTCACTACCCTTGGACTTCTCTGTTTTGTCTGAGAAGCTTTTGGGATTTCATTTGTGACAGGACCTGTATGTAAGCTAAAAGGCAGCTACCTACTCCTGCACAAGTATCATTGAAAATTTCAGGCCCTAATGCTCCATGGAGTAGATAATGTGTGTGCAGGCCCCCAAAATCCACATTTGAAACCCTATCTCCTAAAGTGATGAGAGCAGGAGGCATAACAAGGTTCGTACACTTGTAAAAGAGACCCCAGAGAATTCCTTTGCTACTTCTCACACATGAGGGTATTCATCCATTCAGACACTGAATTGACCAGTGCCTTGCTTTTAGACCTCCAACACTGTGAGAAATTAAATTTCTACTATTTATAAGTCACTCGGTTTATAGCATTTTGTTATAGCATCCTGAATGGACTAATGCACTTCATTACCATCCCAGCCTCCTCCACCTGAAACCCCCAAACTTTGTCATTCCCTCCCCATCATCTTGGTGCAGGTGCTTTAAAAATGAATTTCTCCTCCTTCTTGAGGGTTTCCTGGGGACTTTCAGAAGTCCAGCTCTTCCCAGTTCCCTCACTGCTCCAGAAATACCCTCAGATTTCTTGTCAGCCTCATGACAAAGCTTTTTTAATTTCAAGGGTGCCCTTATCAAGAAGCCTAACTTCCTTTGTCTGTACACACAAGGACCACAATTATCTGTGATTGAAGACTTAGTCCTTTGGAAGGGGAATCTCTGTAAGAATTTGAGAAGGAAGCATATAGCCTACCTTGCATGCTTAAGGCGGTAAGAACGTAATACCTTGCTTCACAGTGATCAAAACTGGAAGTTATGTCCACCTTGACTGAAGATTAAAGGCAGAACCAAGGATTATTCTCACTTTGAGATGCAGTTTCAAGGGAAAATGGTGTTGTTCTTTGTTGATGTAACCTGCAATATTGATGAAATTGTCTGCAGGAGGCTCTCTGAGAGAAGACAAGCAGCTGGAACAAAGCTACTGTTACTGCAGGACTGTTCACTTGCAGCTGAAATAGTCAAGAATATGAATCTGAAGAGAGACTACTAACATGATTACTAATCTCCCTAGATTCTATGGCAGGGATCTGGAATGTTCCACAAAGGCCCATGTGTCAGAGGCTGCTGTGTTTTAGATATGAGGTGTCCCTCTAAAGCTCATGTGAGACAATTTAAGTTTTCAAGGTGAAGTGATTAGATTATGACAGTTGTAACTTAATCTGTGGATTAATACTCTGATCTGGATTAACTGGGTAGTAACTGTAGGTCACGTTATAGAATGTGACCAAAGGAGGTATGTCACTGGGAGTGTGCCTTTGGTGCCATATTTTTTCCCTGGTGAATGGAACTTACTCTCTGCTTCCTTGTTGCCGTGTCGTGAGGTGCTTTTCTCCACCATGCCCTTCTACCATGATGTTCTGCTCACCTTGAGTCCAGGACTGTGGAGTCAAGCTGACCATGGACTGAACTTTTGAAACTGTGCAAAATAAACTTTTCTTCTCTACAATTTTCTCGTCAGGCCTTTTGATCACAACAATGAAAAACTGACTAAAACAGAAAATGGTACTGAGAATGGGATCATTGCTGTCATTAACCTGACTATGTGGTTCAGAAGGTTTTGGAACTGGTTTGTTGGGGGTAGGAATTTTGAAGGGTTTAGAGACACAAGCTGGAAAAGCTTTAGATTTCTGTAAGCCTAGCTTAATGGGTGATTCTGGTGAGGGTTCAAAGACCAGAATGCCAATAGGACTGTGGGCAAGAAAGACTGAGCTCACGAGGTTTCAGAGCGGACAGAAGATTTTATTGGAAATTGAACTAAAGGCCATTCATGTCATTCATGTCATGTTCTGACAAAGAAGTTGTTTACATTTTACCCATGTCCTGAGTGTCAAGATGATAGACTAATTATTCTGATGGAAAAAAATCCATGAAAGTGCAATTTGTGGCTGTTATATAGCCACTAAACAGATGCAAAGTACTCTACAAAGAAACAATAGGAAAGACCATTTGCGGGTCTCTCAGGAATTGGCAAGACCACACCCATCTCAGGCTCAGGAATATAAAAGTAAAAATTCCTCTCAGAAGAAAATATGGCTGTGCTTGCTTGCATAGGGGTGCCTAGGATGTTTTTCACCATGTTCAGTTGCCCAGAGGCTGTTGCAGCCATGGTTCCAGGAGTCTTGGCTACTGCTCAAGATGGTGGCAGACCACGTGGTGCTTGTTCTGTAGGAATGAAGAATGCTGGAGTTAGGGGTCATGGAGGTTTTTACCAACATTTCAAAGGAGGGTCTGGATGTCAGGCAGAGTGCAATAAAGTCACCACAAGCTTCCCCTGAGAGGACAATGTGCGAAGAAGTGAAATAGAAGCCAAAGCTTCAGTGGAGAGCCTCAAGATTAAGAGATGCCAATAACATGAAATGTCTGCCATGCAAGAATTGACCACACACCAAAAGAGGGGCCATATGAATTGCAACCAGCAGGGCCAGAGAGGTGGTGTTACACAAGCCCTTTGGAGAGAATATCACAATGCCATCTGCTCCAGATGCAGGATGTGGGGCTGCAGAACTTGTTTGCCCAGCTGGATTTCAATCTTACTTTGGTCCATTATTCTTTCTGTGCTCCCATTTCTCTATTATGGAATGAAAAGTTTCAGAGGAAAAGATCCCTTGTGCTTTTGCCTTGAGTCTCAGATGAGATTTTGGACTTGGAGATTTTGGCAGTGTTGATATTCATAAGACTGGGGGGACACTTGGAAATGAATTAAATGTATTTTGCTTTGTGAAGTGGGCAAGAGCTTCTGGGGGTCAAGAATGGAATATTTTAGATATGAGATATAGGTCTAAATCTCATGTGAGACAATATAAGAATTTTTAGAGGTGAAATGATTAGTTTATTACAGTTGTAACTTAATCAGTGGATTGATCCACTGACATGGATTGACTGGGTAGTAATTGTAGGCAGGTGGAGTGTGAATGAAGGAGGTAGGTCACTGGGCCATGTGCCTTTGGTGCCTATATTTTGTCCCTGGTGAGTGGATCTCACTCTCTGCTTCCTTGTTGCCATATCCTGGGCTGCTTTCTCTACCATGCCCTTCTGCCACGATGTTCTGCCTCACCTTGAGCCCAGGAGTCACACCATGGAGTCAATTATGGAGTCAGCTGGCCATAGTTCAGAAACCATAAAACCAAAATAAACTTCTGAAACCATAAAGCAAAATAAATTTCCTACTCTACATTATTATTATCAGGCTTTTTGGTCACAATGACAAAAAGATGACTTGAACAAGAGACTTAGTCTCCAGAGTGGTGATAATAGAGATGAAAGAAACTTAACAAAGTAAGGCCAAGTGAGAGGTCATTGGAGAATACTCTCAAAGGGGATAATGGGATCTTAGCCCCTTCCTTTTCTTTTCTTTCATTTTCTGGCCATCAAGTGAACTGCTTTGTTAAGCCACACAATCCTGGTATGATATGCCTCCCTTCCCCCACCAGAACCCCTAAAGCAACAGGGATTGATCATAGACTGAACCCTCCAAAACTGTGAGTCAAAATAAGCATTTTAAAAATAAGTTCATTATCTTAGGTATTTGCTGTATAGTAACTCAAAACTGACAAGCACAATAGAAAATATCATTTTTAATCCTCATGTAATCCTTTAAAATAGGTATAACAATGATCTGTATTTCAACCAAAACATAGTGTGGTTAAGAAACTTGTTTGACAGAAAATAAATAATGAATGCATGATTTAACACAATAGTGACTCACAGTATGTCAACAATGTCTGTTTCCCTACCACCAAGGTATTTTGCTCCATACTACCTACCTACCATGTTTTGAGCCCAGGACATGGCTCATGTAAGTCCTAGTTCTATAAAACTTAGTTGTCACTTCATCTTGCTTTGCCTTAGTTACTTCACTCACTTATATGGTATGAAATGTGCTAAGAGAGTAAATCTCAAGTGTCCTTACCACACAGACACACACACTGGTAACTGGGGGTGGTGATGATTATGCTAATTAGTTTGACTATGGTAATCAGTTCACAGGCTTTACATATAGCAAATCATCACATTGTATACCTTAAATATAAACAATTTTCATTGGCCAATTATATCCCAATAAGCCTGGAAAATTAAAATTTAAAATAAATAAAATATATGGAAACAATTATGTCAGAGGGTTGTTGTAGACATGAGAGAGTTAGTGGATGTTGAAGTGAAATACTCAGATTTTAGGACAAATAACTATTGAGAGGATGTGGTGCAGTTTTGAGTTTATAATAATACTGTGGAGTGGCTTTCAAGAGATGCCCTGATCCTTTTAGAAATATGATTTGGTCATATATTGTTCTGTGACAGATTTGAGTTCCAAACAAAACACCTTGACCTGGGTTTCACCAACCTGGATTCCCAGTTGATTTGTCACTCTGATCCTCAAGAGGAATAGTAGAGTTTAGAATAACATTGGGGCAGTCATACAGTATTAAAAAACTTGGGGCTTTAGTCAAGGTTTGTATTTATAGAAACAACCAACATTAATACTATTTAATGCCCTTTCAAGAAATCGAATACTAATGCTTTATGAATGGGGAAGTGATTCTGCAAAAATCATCAGGCACTGGGAATACAGAATGCCCACCCCATGAGAAATCACACATGGAAATCAGAGTATTGAAGAGTCATGATGACATCCTAGTTCTGGCCTATGATAAGATCGAGTGAATATGCTACCATTTTCATAAGGGCAGAAGGATTATTCAGTGCAATTATTACAATGTCTCAGATTCTACTACTTATTAGAGTCCTTTGGTCTAAGTGTCAGTCTCCTCCTTCCCTTCCCTTTGAAAAGGAAAGACCTTATGAATGGGAGTTTCAAGGTTCTACTGGCATAAGAGCAGTCGATTCCATTTCTCAGATTATTTTCTGGGAAAGTGTCTTGTAATGGAAATAGTATTTGTTCCTAAATCAAACACAACTGACTTCATTGTAAATTTTAGCCTTGCTACTTTCTGGCTTTGTGAGTATGAGCATAAGCACTCTGAATCCCAATTTATTCTTCAACACAACAGTAAAGATACAACTACATTGTATACTATTTTATATAATTCTCACAGCATACCATAGGGCATGCATGCAGATATGGGTTTGCTATACAGGAAACACATCATATATCATAACCCCCTTCCTTCAACTTGTTCTTATGATTAATTTCAATGTCAGATGCACCAAAGACAAAAGAAAGCCAGAAGTTAGAAGTGGCAATCACTTTAGGAATAATATCTGTTTTATCTAAATGTCCTCTTCAGTTTGTTACTCCTGACATTGGGAGTATTCTTGACAGCCTTTTCATGCTAAAGAACTTGTTTTAGGAGCAGACAGTATTTTTTGAAGAGTGAATCACTTTTTTTTTTTGTCTAGAACTTTATATTATAGAGCTGAATGAGGCAGAGTCCTCACATTCAAATGGCAATTTTTAAAATTTCACATTTCACAGGCTATATAATGTCTTGTCTGTTCATTTTTTAAAAAATTTCTAGACATGATAATCATTTGGCAATATCTGGCCAAACTCCCTAAAAATCGTTTTTAATTTTGTATACTAAAGTCCCTCACACTAAGCAGTAAAAAATTCTGGAGTTTTCACAAAGTGCTTCTGCAAATGTTGAGGAGATAAAGCCTCTTTGTAAGGAAAATGCTAGTTCCTTCTGTAGGCATGACTTCTCATTTCCTCCCACCTCAGGCTGTCACAGGGTCCCCCCTGTCAAGGGAGGTCTATAAATCCTATCTTCAACCTTTCACAGAGTAATAGCAATCTGGCTCTTCCAGAGCTGAGAGCAATACCACTTAGCTTCCACTAAAACCAGCACAGTATCTGTGCTTTAATAAATTCAATTACATGGAAGTTGTTACAGAAACAGGAGGACACAAGATACAGCCTGCCCTTTAGGTAGTTCATAGTCTAGTGAGAGAGAGGCCAAAGAATAAGAAAGAAAGTGTTAAAACCTGGAACTACTTCCTTGAAGGCATTTAAAAAAATTGGGAGCTTCTCTGTTTTGTATATATCCACCCAAAGCCCTGTAATGGAAAATTAATCCCCAATGCAATAGTCCTTGGAGTTGGGGACTGATGGGATTTGTTTAGGTCATGAAGACAACTCCACCTTCATGAGTGGATTAATGTCACTCATAAAAGACCTTGAGGCTATATGTTTGATGTCTCTTTCTCATTCTTTACCTTCTACCTCCCCCATGAGATGATGAAGTAAGCAGGCTCTGAGCTGATATGCCCCATCATCTTGAATTTTCCAGTCTCCAGAACTGTAAGAAAATTAATTTCTTTACAAACTACCCGATCCATATTAATTTGTTGTAGCAACATAAAATGGACTAAGACAGGGCTGGAAAAGAGAGTAACAAGAAATGCATTTTTTAGATTGGGGGAGCGAGGAAAATATTTCAACCTAAAAAAAGCAAATCATGTGAAGAGCTACGGAGTGGTCCAAATGGAGCAGCCAATGGGAGGAATTCAGTGCATTTAGAGGAAACCCTAAGGAACTGTGGGCAGCCCAAGGGAACAGCATTTGGGGAAGGAGGCTGAGAGGCACCTTGGAAATGGGAGCTGGGAAAAGAAGAGCAGACCTCATAGTTCTCTTGTCCTTCATTGAACAAACTAGGTGGGGATATTCTAACAAGAAACTCAGGTCAGGACATTTGGGTTTCAGAGGGGAAAGATCTTCAGTTCATGTGTGTGTTGGTTTTCCTAGAAGATGTCAAAGGCTGGGCAGGCTGAGATAGGTGCTTTGGCCCAAGGGTCCACTTGAGGGAGAGAACCTCACCTGCCCTTCATCTCCAAAACCTGGCTGTGAACCTTTGATAATTTTCTTCCCCTGTTTATTCCACCAGAGTTTTGCTGCAGCAGATTCTCGACCTAAGGAAGTGGTGATATTACAGTGTTTTAATATTAAAATTTTAAAAATGCTAAAATCTAACTTATTAGAATAAGGGTATTGAGGACCATTTCTATAAAGTTGCCAAGGAGACCAAGCTGCTTTTGTTTTCCTGAAAAAAATGTTTTTCTCTCCTTATATTTGTTATGCTCCAAATTCCTCTATTTACTCTGTGGCTCAATGTACACTGTTGGTAGCCTAATTCTGTCATCTCAGGGCAATTTTCAATAACCTATAATCATCCATTCCTACTGGTCCCATTAGTATCAAATCTCTTTCCCAAAATTGAAAAAAAGAAAAAAAAAGTATTTTAGCTTACAGTTGTTGTTTGGAGTAGGAAAATACCTCATCAAAACAAATTGCACTAAGGTATAAATAACTGAGATTCTATATAGTATCTCTGAAAACATTTCAATTTTTGGACAATAGTCTTATAGCACACTAAATTATAGTTCCCTAAAGACAAAACTCTAAAAAAGGCAAGTTTGACTTTATATATTGGAAAGTTCTTTAACTGTTAGATGTAGGCCATTGGTTCATTAACTGTAGGATATATATGTATATATATACACACACACACATATATATATATATATATATATATATATATATATATATATATAGTTGGCTTAGTGTGTATGTATATATGTGTATATGTGTGTGTGTATATATATATATATATATATATATATATAGAGAGAGAGAGAGAGAGAGAGAGAGAGAGAGACAAAAGATTTTTGTTTGATTGGCTTACACAACAAGAAGCTGCATAGTCCATCTGCAGGCTAGAGAGTTGGAGGAACCAGTAGGTGTACAGTCTGAGATTCTGAAGCCTCAGAACAAGAGGGATCAATGATTCTACCTCAGTCTAGGACAGAAGACCTGGAAACTCCTTGGAGAATCACTGGCAGAGTTCACTTTTGAAGAGTGAAGGAGCTGAAGTCTGATGTTTTCAGGTGACCAGAACAGCTACCAAGAACTCATTCAAGAAGAATCAAGCTTGCGTCATCTGCTACTGATTCCTTGTTCTTCCCACTTTTATTCTATCCAAGCCTCCAACCTATTGAACAGTGCTGCCCTAGGGTGGGTCTCCATGTCATTTCACCTCAGTTCACTATTGGGCATACTAATCATTCCTTGAAACACCCTCATTGACACACCCAGAAGCCTTTTTTTTGGTCTTAATTAATTAATTAATTAATTAATTTTATTACTTACATTCATGACCATAAGCCTCTCTCTCTCTTTTTTTTTTATTCTTTCTCATTTCACTTTAATAAAAATTGAGAGTTGAGGAGGGGGTACTGAATTCTAAATGACCCATAATATGACATTTGTTTAATTAAATACTCCAAGGAAACCAGAACTTCTATTTTAAGACATAAACAGCACTGTGAAGAGCAATTATAGACGTTATAATATATAAATAGGTGACATTTTTTTTATTTTATTTTTTTTAAATTTTTTTATTGTTGGTTGTTCAAAACATTACATAGTTCTTGATATATCATATTTCACACTTTGATTCAAGTGGGTTATGAACTACCATTTTTACCCCGTATACAAATTGCAGAATCACATCAGTTACACATCCATTGATTTACATATTGCCATACTAGTGTCTGTTGTATTCTGCTGCCTTTCCTATCCTCTACTATCCCCCCTCCCCTCCCCTCCCCTCCCCTCTTCTCTCTCTACCCCCTCTACTGTCATTCATTTCTCCCCCTTGTATTATTTTTCCCTTTCCCCTCACTTCCTCTTGTATGAAATTTTGTATAANTTTTTTATAACCTCTATCTCCCTGTATAGTTGATCTTTTGCTTCTTGGATTTGTTTATGTAATTCATTGTTGAAGTGATCTTTCATTGTCTGATTTTGCTGTCTGATGTCTTCCTTGAGACTCCAGATTATCTGAAGCCTGTATATCCTGAATTATTTATCTGACATTCCATCTGCTGCAGATATTACCTCTTCTAACGTTGAGTTGACCTGCATTGCTTGTGGTCCTTTCTTTCCTTGTCTCTTCATACTGTTCGCGTTTCTTTCTGCTTGGTGAAACTGTTGTGCTATTGAATTTTCCCCCTATATATTTATATTGCTCTTGTATAGTTGCAAAGTCTCCCTTGCAGGCGCGGGCGGCAGCTCTGCCCCTCCTCCGATTGGGGCAATGTGCCTACCATGCCGGCAGGCCTCTGGGCCTGTTCTGCCAGTCGGTAGCCGGTCCGCCTACCTTGCAGGCGTGGGCGGCGGCTCTGCCCCTCTGCGGGCCGCTGGGCTTGTTCTGTCGGTGGTCGCAGTTCTGCCTACTTTGCAGGCGCGGGCAGCGGCACTGCCCCTCTGCAGGCCACTGGGCCTATTCTGCCTGTGGGTTGCAGGTCCGCCTACCTTGCAGGCACGGGGGGTGGGGGCGGCTCTACCCTTCCAAAGGCCGCTGGGCCTTTTCTGTCTGTCGGTTGCAGGTCTGGCCTGTTCTGTTGGTGGTCGCAGGTCCGCCTTCCTTGCAGGCGCGTGGGGCAGCTCTGCCCCTCCGCGGGATGCTGGGCCTGTTCTGCCGGTGGGTCACAGGTCCACCTATCTTGCAGGTGCGGGGGGAGGGGGTGGCTCTGCCCCTCAGCAGGCCACTGTGCCTGTTCTGACCGTAAGCCTCTTAATCTTAGACATCTATAACCCAATCAATTGGCTAATTCAGATTAACCATCACAGCCTGCTTCTTGTTCTCTGTTGAAACTGCTATTGAAAATGTTATTGATCTAAAATTTATGATCGTTCTAGAGAATGTCACCAAGGAAAATACCTTTAAAAAGAGTAACAATAGAAACGTCCATAGCATAATGTTATTTAACAAACATATATTTTCTAGGTCTTATACTTAATGTTTACTTTCTATTTTAACGATAGAACACCAGATATGTTTCAATTGTTTTTACCATGTGGAGAGCTGCAGAGAACAGTTAAAGACATTCTCAGTGAAGAAGGGCAGAGATCAGGCAGTGTTGTGTGCACAGCCTCTCAGTGGCAGGGGTCAGGAGACAAAGCTAACTGAATTTGAGGCGTTTCAAAGAGTTGTCTTAGCAGCATGACCTAGTAATTAAATTGAGTCAGGGCTTTGAGCATATTAGATTTCTGAAGACAATGAAAAGATTGGAAACAATTCTAAAAGGAAGAAAGACATCCTTTGAACTCACCAATTTTACCTTTTTCTTCTAACACCTCATCAGCAGTCTTCTGTCCCAGCTTATTTGTTCAGGAAATTTTGCCTCATTTTATTTGTAATTCAATTGCATCTGTTCTTGAGGGAGTTATCAGCCACCTTCCTAAGTGATACTGTTTGGAGGTAAGTATTTTTGCTTACTCCAAAGATTATTCTTTATATTTCTTAACATCCTTCCAAACTTGCAGTTTTTCCATTTTATTCTAAAGAAAATTATCTCCATTTTATTCTAAAGAAAGTCATCCCCGTTTTCCCAGGGAAATCTCATCTATCTCTGAATGCTCAGAGACTGGGCATCTTTTCAGCATGTGGGATGTTAATCATAATGACATAACTAAATTCCTGAAATTCAGGCTGTTGATCTAAGAGGCCAAGAATCAAGTTGAGAGGTAATCATTTATGCATTTTTAAGTATGTATAAATTTTTCCTGCATGAAGTTATTATGCTGCTTTTATAATTTCTGGCTTTTTAAAATAGAAATAGTAAAAATTTCAACTTCTTTGTGGAAATTCTACACTGAAAAAAAAAAGAAGCCCCAATGTTTAAGCTATTTACTTTCAAAAAAAGAATAGCTAAGGCTCTCTACATCTTTGCAGGAGGCTGAGTCTGTTTAGAGAAAGCTCTGAGTACCAGGTTTCATCTGGAACAACCCTAGTGGTGTCCCCACTGCCAAACACATCTCCCTTTGTTTAAGTACTGAATGGATATTCCCACCAATACACTGTAATTATTATTTTTTCATTTACCATGCACTGTAGGAAATGCTTTATAATATCTCATTAAATGTTCACACCAAAACTTTTGAAGCAGGTAGTATTTTCTTCAAGGTATTGTTAAGGAAGATAAGGTTCAAAGAGGCTAAGTAACTTGCTGAAGTTTGCACAGTTAGAAAGCAAAAAGCTAGTCAGTCTGTATTATGTCACTATGACCTGCCTAGAGGCTGGTATTCCAAGATACTTGGGGTCACAGCAAAGCCACCCCACATTGGCTCCAATGAATGACCAAGGATTCTATGAAGTTCAGCCACTTACACACACACACACACACACACACACACACAAACACCCCTACCTCTGTGCATGCCTGTATCCTTAGTACCCTATTATAGTCCTGGAACTTCTCAATCTAACTAGAATTGGTTTTCTCTTCTTAGTTTAAATTAGTTCTAAGGCAGATTCTTTATGACTACTTTTACTTGGTTCAATTTGTTCAAGTGCAGGGTAAAAAACTATATATTTCAACAAGAAATTTTTCCACAAACATTTTTTTGTCCATATTTTAGCCATCCTTTAGGCTACTTTTTGTTGTGAGAAGCCCCTATCCAAACTGGCAAAACAGGAATTAAATGTATTTTCTCACATATCCAGAAATTCAGACAGTGTGGACTCCAAAGTTAGTCATTACATGCTCAACACTGTCTTCAAGGACACAGTCTCTTTACACTTCTTCCTCTTTAGAAAAACACAAGCAGCAGGCGCAGGAGACATCTCTAGAAATAACAGGATCAAAATGAAGAAGAAAAGTTATCCCTCTGTACAGATCCCTCTCAGAGAATAACACTTGTAGAAAGGCAGTAGATTGGCTGAGGTGGAAGGGTGCTGGACAACCAACAATGTCTGCTTCAACTTGTAGATTGCTTCTGCACAGGGAATAACTCACACATAACAAAATGCTCTCTCACGTACATGATTTTATAACAGTGCTGTTGAATGGATATTACAGGATTTCCAGTTCTGCAGATGCCAGGACTGAGGCCCAGAACAGGTGAGTCTCCATGACAACAATGCTAACACAGTGAACAGGGACCTGAAGTCTATGTTTTCTTTATGCAAAATAAGTCAGCCGGGATTAGTAGCTTCTTGTAGGGTTGTTCCCCTTACTTCCAGACATAATTTCTGAATCCTAGTTCTCTCTTCAGCTCTGTGGCTGGAATGAACAGCCAAAGGTATGCTTGTGATTTTGTAATTTTCTACCCTTTACCGACCAACCAATTTCTAATCAGTGTATCCCAAACCTAGCTGTTCATTTAATCTCAAAGCAGAACCAGACCAAACCAAACAAAATAAAATCCTGGGGATTTAAAAGAAAAATACTTCTTCCATGTTCTATTTCCTAAAAATAAATAAAAATCTTTGGAAATGGGAGCTAGAATTTTTTTTTTTCCAAACTCCGCTAGGAGATTTGCATGCAGTCAGGATTTGAGTCATAGTCTGAAAAATAAAAGCCAAGATTTTTAACCTAAAATTGAAGTCCTTCCATGGTCAGAATCCTCTTTTCTGTCTCACCAATGAGCAGCTTGTCTTCTTACCCTGGTCCCCTTGAAGATTTGTACTCCCACAGTACCAAACTATTCTGAACTCCTGCATGTGCCAGGCTATTTCTTGAGTCTGAACCTTTGCATATATCTGTTTTCTTGACTGAAATGTTAATTCAACCACAACCTACAACCCACCATAGCCACTTAGTATACTCTGATTAAGTCTTTTGATTGCAGCTAAGATAGAACATCTTCTGTGATATCTTTCTGGACCTCTCCTCAGTAAATAGAGATCCTCACACTTCCTGGTTTTTTTTTTTAATTTTATTTTTCATTTACATGTCCAAAGAAAAAACCAAAATCATGTACCAATAGTGAAAATGTCATATATCCTTTCACAGGCCATGAGCTTTTTAAGAATGAGGACAGTTTTATTTATCTTTATTTGGCATGATGCATATCGCTTAGGCCACACTTAACAAATATTTGTTGAATTGATTTTTCGCTTTCGTCTCAATTTCAGAAAAAAACTTTTCCTTTAAAATTTATTATTCTACTTTTATAAGGCTTTGTCTTTTCTAGGCATCTTTAAAAACAAAGAAACAAACAAAAATTTTACACAGTAGCAGGACCAGGTGCAGTGGCTCTCATTTGTCATCCTAGCTACTTGGGAGGCTGAGGCAGGAGGATCACAATCACAAGTTTAAGTGCTGCCTGGGCAACTTAGAAAGACCCTGTTTCAAAATACAAATTTTAAAAAAGGATGGGGATATAGCTTGGTGGTGGAGTACCTCTGGATTCAATCCCAGTATCAAACAAAACAAAAATAATTTCAGAGTTTTGGGAGGCTGAGGCAGGAGGACTGCAAGTTCAAAGCCAGCCTCAGCAAAAGTGAGGCATGCTAAGCAACTCAGTGAGACCCTGTCTCTAAATAAAATACAAAAATAGGGCTGGGGATGTGGCTCAAAAAGCAAGTGCCTCTGAGTTCAGTCCCCAGTACCACCCTCTCCTCCAAAAAAAAAAAAAAAAAAAAAAAAAAAAACCCACAAAGAAAAAAAACAGGACATATTTTTTTTAAGTTTTATAATCCACTTGGGTATAGTTGGAATATTTTCCCACTATTTATCAACTTTAGCAGGAGAATGTTATGCTAACATACTCTCTAATCGTTCCTTCATAGCAAATGGAAAAAGAATCATGTTTTTCCCCTTAGAAGAAAAATCAGGCTGTCAGTGGTATAGCAATTTGATAAAAGTGTACTGAGTTCTTGTCTATCAGATTTCAAGTTTGCAGCAGGCTAAAAATTCTGAAATTTTTGTATTTAATCAGTGTAAGAAGAAAACAGGGCTGTTGGCACATTGTGCTATATCATCAAAAGTGCTGATCTGATTTGTGCCTAGTCTGGACAAGATAGGTAAATACTGTCACAGGTGCATTTATATTCAGAGAGAGCTACATGGATTTCTCATACTCTTTCAGACTAGGTTTGACAAGACCATAGGAAGTAAGGAGAAAAGCCAGTACACAAACCCAAATTGAAAGGATCTGTGAAGCTGTGAATACAAATGGAAGAAAAATCATCCAGAGTGGCAGAAGGCTTAGTGATAGGAAATACATTCTTATGAAACATAGATTTATTTCTTTATAAAGACATAAGGATTATTTATTACATATTATGTGACTTGAATATTGAATGAAGTATTTTTTCCCCCTAGAATGCTAGCCCATGTGAAAATGGAAAGGAAGCTCTTGGACAGTGAAGGAAGGATCTCTAAGAGCTACTCCAGGTAGGTAGCATCCCACAGCCCACCCAGGTGTGAGGACCCACTACCTACTTTTAACAATTCTTAAGCAGTCTTTTCATTTTAACAACATGTTCACCCTTGCCTATTGGAATCCGTCTAATCCTTCATTTTGGTCTCTGAGAGTGCTGACACCTCATCTAAAATGGTAAGTCTCCTCATCTCACTCTTTTTCTTTAAAAAATATATATTTTAGTTATACATGGGCACAATATCTTTATTTGTTTATTTGTTTTTATGTGGTGCTGAGGATCAAACCCAGTGCCTCACATGTGCGAGGCAAGCACTCTGCCACTGAGCCATAACCCATCCCTCATCTCACTCTCTTTAAAAGTGTTTTTTCTTCATATATTATTTGTTTATTAAATGTTTTATATATTGTCTTCCCAGTTTCCACTTGAATAAGGTAAAACTTTGTGTCAATTTTCTTTACTCTTTTCATTAACTAGAAGACTTTATGGTACATCATATGTACTCAATAAATACATATTTTTCATGTCTACATACACATATATTCTTAAGTGAATGAATGATTTTAGTGAGATTTCCATTCCCCTGGCTAATGTCAGTGAGTCTAACTCAGAAAGAAGGCAGTTATTTGGCACAATATAGATATAAATGTAGTCACACAGATAGTTGTGTATTTTCCACACAACTGATGAGGTGAAAAACCCCAACTGGCTGTTGCAATCAGGAGTTGAGAAAAAGTAACCTAGGAGAGCCAAAGGGGTTAATGTCCTCAGGCTAAATGATCAGAAGAAAGCTTCATAATTAACACAGATTTGGAAGGAGGCAGTTACTCTTTGAACCTGATAAAAGCCAAAAATGTTGTTGATGGAGATGGTGTGCACCTCAAAGATAGCTCCTGAAAGGACTGTTAGCAGAAAATTAATCTTTACTGAATGACCTTTTTCATATTAAAAGACACTTGGGGGCCTAAGAAACAATAAACTACCATCTGGATTCAAGACATTCAACTCTATCTTTGTTGCTCCTGCTTGGGGAAAAGAAGTTTCCTCTTTCCCTAGAGAAGGGTCAAAGGGTAGAGTTAATGTGGTGACTAGCACAATCAAGGCTACTTGATGGCTTCACACCATCAAGAACACTGACAAATATATCATCCTACTTGGTGGCACCCTTTCTTGCTTTCTACAATTGTTGTAGATTTATTTTTTATTACTTTCTCTTATCCTACTTTGTGAATATTTTGGTGGACACACGTGCCCGATATGTCAAACACTGATTAAACATTTGATCAAACATTTAGAACTTTCTTTGAGAGAATCATTCAACAGAAGAATTTGAAAAGTTGTCAGACATTTAGATTTTTCCAATAATTGTTGAGACAATTTTGATGATATCTTTCTTTAGAATTTATTTTATCAATAATGCATTTAATGTTTATAATTCAAGTCCTGATTGCTTGCTTTTTTATGCCTTTCAAATTTCTGCCTTTTCAGACAACCTATCTCTTATCAATACTGCCTCTAAAACTTTCAGTATGTCGAGGTGAGGAAATGAGAACACACCACGCCTACCTGTAAAGAAACTAAACTAAACATGAGAAGAAACTAAACTAAACATGAGAGAATAAGACTTAGGGAAATGCTTTCCCAACTCTGTGTCTTAATATTGAATAAAGTCTGCTTTTGTGAAGTAAACCATAATTGATCATGATGAATTATATGTGAGTATGCTGCCAGATTCTGTTTGTAGTAATTTGTATGACTCAAAATGGTTTTATTTACATTTTATTACTGAAACAGCTGCTTAAGACATGTCAGCTAATATGTTTTCCTTTCACCACATTTATTCTCAAAATTAAAATTGTAGAATTGGAATACATTTCTCTTTCTTTATGTACAATAAGACTCTGACTTTTGATTTGTATGGCTTTTGCCTTTTTATCTCTTTGCAAGTGAAAACTATAGTAATCAGCCTTACCTTTGATGTCTTGATTAGGTATCCAGAGACAGAACCAACATGATAATATATAAACACACACATATCATACTGTACATATTGTGCCATCAATATCTATATACTACTGTGTATATATAGACTAATGCAATTACAAAGGTTGGCATATTAAAAATCTGTAGATTAGGGGCTGGTGGTCTAGAAACCCAGTGAAGAGGTGATGTTGCAGCCATTTCAAGTTCAAGAGCAATCTGCTGGCGGAATTCCCTTTCTGTAAGTAATGTCAGCCTTTTTCTATTAAGGCCTTCAATTGATTGAATGAGGCCCACCAATAGTATGGAGAATAACATGCTCTACTCAAATTCTATTGGTTTAAAATTTCATCTAAAAAGTGACTTCTCAAAAATATGTAGAAAAATGTTTGATGACATATCTGGGTACTGTGGTCTAGTCGAATTGACACATAAAATTAACCAGATTTGAAGAATTCCTTTTTTTTTTTTGAAGTGAAAACAATCATTTTTAATATTTAATCATGGTACAACACATTTGGAGAGGAAGAGTAAGCTTGAAGTTTTTCCATATTGCACTCTCTTCTTCACAACAGCACCAATAGAAATGGTAAACCAAAAAGATCCATTGGGCAATTGTTGACATTATTGATTTCTCTATAGTCACGTGGTAGATCTTTGGCTGCTTGTTGAGCTGGGTAATGGGCAAAAGAAATCTTTCCTGACAGGTTGCAGCTCTGCATGACAATAGGGTAGAAGTGGCAATACACAGCCAGTTGGCAGGTCCTGTCCTTCAGAGAGGTAGAGATTACTAACTGCTAGAAGTCAGGCTGAGGGACACTGCTCTTAGTGGCACATCCAACATTTTACCACAGTTATGTAACCAGCACTCATCAAAGGGAAAACAGAAACTCTAAATTCAGAAAGGAACTGGAATCACTATCAGCAACCATTTGAATGACACATTCAAGGGACTATAAAAAGGGCGGTTTGACCCAAGCATAGAAGGTCAAGGGATAATGTGCCAAGAGATGACATTGGAGCATTAGAAAGTAGATCATGCAGGGCTTTGTTAGTCAAGTTGATGTTATAACTCCATCCTAAGGAAAACAGAAATACATGAAAGTGTTTTTAATCTTTGATGCAAAAGGCAAATAAAAACAAAAACAAAATAGATAATATGGTTATAAGTACAAAGTTGTTTGGAGGGGCTCTCCTTATACTCTCAGTGTAAACTCATAATCTCTTAACCCCTCTCCTGCCAAGGAAAATCACCTGTTTTAATATTGACACTGAGTGAAAGGGGAAACTACCCCTGAGAAGTGTGATAGAAGGTGGCTCAATTGTAAATTTATACCTCAGGTTCACACTGACTGAATAAAGCCAAATACCTGGTGGTTTAAATTAAGGGGTCCACATGGGTAGTGCCTGTAGTTGCCAGAGAAATAAAACAAATCCACATAGAAGAAAATTAATTCTAAGCTTCAAATAATTCCCACAAATTTACCCACAAGGAAAATGAACAGCTTATAATAAAAACATAATAAAAATAAATCATGAAACACCAATTAAAACTAGATACCATGAATGAACCAGCAGAAACAATAAACAGGTGAAACATACTTGTAGGGAATACATGTTAGTTTTGTTTATTATATGTAAGGGGAACAAAAACAAACTTAAATATCAATGTGAGAAACAGAAAACTAAAAAACCTAAAATTACCTAGAAAAATTAAAGTATCAAATGAAAATTCAATAAAAATTATCAATAGTCACTATTTAAGATAACTAATAAATGACTTTAACATTAACTTGGACAATGATAAAAGTTTAAGGCAATGGATATACTAAATAACCTTATTTCATCATTACCCAGTATATACATGAATAAACATCACACTGGGCCTGATAAATTGTACAAATATCATGTGTTGATCAAAAAATAGAAAATTAACAACAACAAAAGAGGACTTGAGTCTACTATAATGGAACGGGATATATTTATATGTGAGAAGCACATGAATTTGGGCGTACATGGCTAGACTGGTGTGATTTGAATGTGTTCCCTCTAAAATGTGGGTGTTACCAGTGTAACAGCACTGAGAGCTTCAGCCTTCCAGAGGTGATTAGGCCATGAGGGCTCCTTCGTCATAAACGGGATTAAAGTCCTTGTCAGAGAGGCTGCAGGCTGTATTCTTTGGCCAGCTAGCTTGCTTGACCTTCTGCCTCTGCCATGTGAGGTTGCAGCAAGAAGCCATCTCCAGGCACAGAAGCTGGCACCTTCATCCCGGACCTCCCAGCCTTCAGGACTGTGGGAAACAAATATCTGCTTTTTTATTTTTAAAAAAATTTTAAAAGTAAGTACTGGACACCAAACATAAAGATAATATAACATACCAAAAAATCAGTTTTTCAAAAAGAATAATTAGTTGAGAAATGGCATCAAAAATAACACAAAGGAAGAATGTACATTGGAAGAAATCGGAAGAAGTAAACAATCTAAAATATTTTCATGGATGCTTCTGGTAATTGCAATCAACTTTTTGCAGATCAATACTTCTTCCAAGAACAACTAGAAAGGCAGAAAGAAAGAAAGAAAGAAAGAAAGAAAGAAAGAAAGAAAGAAAGAAAGAAAGAAAGGAAGGAAGGAAGGAAGGAAGGAAGGAAGGAAGGAAGGAAGGAAGGAAGGAAGGAAGGAAGGAAGAAGATAAATATGTGTGTTTGAAGCTATCAGGAACTTATTGAGGCAGCAAAGGATACAGAGATCACTCATAGAGAGGTGAACTTGACATTCAACACCAATTTGCTCATGAAGGCATTTGCTGTCTTGGAAGCAGACACTGAGAAGCTGAGCAAAGCCTTTAGTAGTCTTACAAAATGGGAAAAAAGAGTTCTGGATCAGAGGGTCAGAGGGCGATGGGTGCCAGGACTCAGGGTGTCAGTGGCAACTGCCAGAGGACTACCCTTTAGGAACAACAGTGACTTAGAAGTGAACACTAACCTTGAAGCCCATCTTTCAAATAATTCTAATCTCTCATTAAATTGAAATTATCTGTTCCAACCTTAACTGACTAAGAGCAAGAGAGTAAAGTAAATCCTGATACAAGATTTTCCTTAAAAAAAAAGTACTAGTCATCATGAAAATGAATGCAAATGAAAACAACAAGATATTACTACAGATCCAACCAGAATGCCAAAAATTAGTGAGACTGAAAATTCTAAGCATTAGCAAGGTTTGAAACTGGGAGTATATTGTTGATGAGATTATAAACTGTTCCAAACACTGGAAAACTGTTTAGCAGAATTGATCAAATTTCAGAGCATGATGAATGGATTTTATGCCCAAGCAATTCTGTTCCTAGGCATATGGCCAACAGAAATTAGTACATGTACACAAAAGGGCATGTGTGAGCATGCCATGAAGTATTAGCCCCAAATAAGAACCATCCAAATATCCTTCAACCATAGAAAGGATACAATGGAACACTACAAACAATTGAAATGACCAAACTATTGCTACACACAACATGGGTGAATCTCATGAGCATAGTAGACAAATTAAGAAATCAAAGAATACATACTGTACTTACATAAAGCTTAAAAACACTAATTGGTGGCATTAGAGGTAAAGACAGAAGTGACCTCAGGAAAGGTCATTGTGTGCTCTAAGACATTCTCTATCTTGATATGAATAGTGTGAAACTGGTGTGTTCAGGGTGTGATAACTCACCAAATCCAATATTATGAATTATTGCTCATCTGCATACATGTCATATTTCAATAAAATTATTTTAAAAGGTTATACACAGAGCAGATCTTTCCAAAAAATGAGGGCAAAATAAAACACATTTTCAGACAAACATAAACGAATAGTGCTTCTTATAGCAGACCCTCAGTAAAGAAAGTTCTAAAGGATGAACATCACCTAGAAGGAAAGCGGCCCCAAATGGAATGTCTAAGACAAAAGAAAAAATAATCAACAATTGTTAACCACATACATAGATATAAGCAAATATTGACTACATACAATAATAATAACAAGAACATCTTGTCCATTTTAAAAATGAGGAAAATAAAATGTATTAAATAAGAATATATTCTTTATCTGCAATCAAACTGTTTTGAGCTCTTGTTTAGGAAGCAAGTAGGACATTGATTAACTTTAGCTTTTGAAAAGTTAAGATGCTTGTAGCAATATTTAGCCTAACTTCTTAGAGAGAGGAAAAAAGAAAAATAAAACTTTTAATCTAGTAGAGAAAAAAATAGGGGAAAATATCCAGTCTGTTCAAGGGAAAACTAGTTAGGAAAGGGTGACAAATTACAAGAGAGGGAGAACAGATAAAAATTTTAAAAATAAGGTACATATAAACCAAAATTATCAATAATAAGAAGAGTATGAATAACTTAAACATTCCAATTTTAAAACAAAAACTACAAATTAAATAACACAAACAAAACCTAGGTATAAGCACTAAACAAAAAAAATATTAAATGACCCAGATGTGTAAATGTTAGAAGTAAAAGAATGAAAATTATATTATAGTCAGATAACAACCAAAAGAAAGCTATTGGAATAGTATGTAGATATGAGATAAAATGGACTTTGAGGCAAAATTTTAATAGAAGTAAAGAAGGAAATTTCATAAAAAATGCATGTTTAAATAATTAAGAAGAATTTACTGTTTTAAAAATGTAGCCACTTGAAACAGAGAAATGTTTTTAATACATGTAATGATTTCTCATTAATCTGTGAATTTTTGTTCTCTGTGTTGAGAATATGATTGTATATTTGTCTAAACTGATATATGAAGCATAAAAGATTTGAATAAAGCAATATGTACATTAATAACATATGTACATTTTTTTGTCTAGCCTACACTGAACATGTACAAAAATATACTGCAGACTGAACAATAAGACACATTTCAAAGAAAAGGGATCATAGAGATTTTTCTCTTAGATCAATAACATTAAAATGGAAAAAAATGACAAAAAGATAATAAATTTTGTGTTTGAAAATTAAGAAACCCGGTAGATATTTAGAACTCAATAAATAATACATATTCAAATTTGAATAAGGGATGCAATTAAACCAACAGTGATAATTTTGTAGCCTTAAAGGGTTATATTAGAAGAGAAAAGTGAATACTATTTATTGAGTTGAGACATCCAACTTTGGGAGTTAGAGAAATAACAATGAAATATGTCCAGAAAATGGATAGGCAGGAGAAAGTATTGACATAGATATGGGGAAACTAGCTAAAGACTGGTGAAATGCTCAGTTGGAAGAGGCTCTTTAGTGACACTGGAGATGGAGAATAATGACTAATTGTAGAATAATAAGAGGGGGAAAGAAAATCTCTGCAAATTAATTGATATAGGACAGTGAGGAGAGGGACACTATAAGCATTATTCCCCAACTCTAAAATTAATTCAAATTATTTTCCACTGAGAATTAATGAACAACTGAACTCTCAGAGAATGGAAGAGAATTGAAGTGAATGAAACTATCATTTCTTCAATGCAAATATCATTTCCTGAATGGCCAGTGCTGTGTCCTTCTACATATTGGTCTCATTAATACTCACAGGAGACCTTTGAGCTTTATATATCAGTATTATAATTTGAGCTAAGGTATCAGATCTGTTAATTAGTCCAAAGATAGCTTACATATGAATAGGAGTTTCAACTCAGGTCTTGCATTTAAAAGGTAATATTTTTCTAGCTTTTGTTTCAGATATGTTAGATTTGAGTTGTCAGAAAAACATTTAAGAAATCTTGGTAAAATGCATATGTTATGACTATTAGAAGAATCAGTCAAATAAAGGAGGAAGATTTATTCTAAACTGACAGACTTCATGAGCATGTTACTGAATTGCATCTGCAGTCTTTTTCCCCATGACTCACTTTATTTTTCATGATGATATAGGTGCATTTCTCTGCCCATCAATAAACCCTTGTTTCAATGTACTTTGCTTGTGCGTTTATGAATCACCCATAGGATTCATTATTTATAGAAGTTGAAATAAATTAATCAGATTCAAATCCAGTGTCTTTAGGTATCCTTTAAACCAAAACCGGCTGGTAGCCTTTGGATCAATACATTTAAGTGCTTTATTGGAAGTAACATGAGACTCCACAGTGAGTAGTCTATATACTTTATGAAATCATCTTGAAAGATAAACATTATTAGAAGAAGGTAACATGAATTGTTTGGATAAAAAAAACTACATGAGTAATTGTTTTTTCCAAAACCCCTTCCTGCCTGTCTAATCACACACAATGAAGAAATAAGTCAACTGAAATACATTATTCTGCCATGTCAATTTTGGACAGCAAAATTACCTACTGTATCCTTAAGAATATTTATCGATATATGGCTGCTTCTACCTGATGTAAACACAAAAGTTATTAAAGTAAAACTGAAAGTGCAAAAGGACTCAGGAGGAAGATTATTTTTTAAAAACTCATTTTTGGAACTGAAAACCAATTTTCACAATACTGTAGGCACGGTTAAAGACATAGAAACTTTACTTCTTCTAGTCAATTTTCAGATATTTAGGGATTAAAAACAAAATCATGTTCCATTGTAAGATGTCACTTCTCTACAACAAAACCAGAGACATTAGAAATCAATTATCAAAAGGCAAAAGGATGCTAGTCTTATTTTACAAAATTAAGTTATGTGAGAAGTCCAGATCTTCATGTATGACAATCATATAGCAGGGATTATAGGAAAACAGTGTAATGGATAAATTACTATGTTTTAATAACATATATGAAGTGCAAATATTTTGAACATGTAACATGCTATTTCTTTTTATTATTTTACTCTGGGATCTATTTATTCCTTAAATAAAATTTTATACCACAAATTTTTAGTGTTTCCAGTGCTGTCTTACAGATGATATGAGGATTATCAGTAGCCATATATTAAGACAGAGAAGAGAGAGCAGTGGACCATGAGATAGAACATTATGGTCAAAGTTCCAGCTTTACCAGTGAGACTAACTACGCATTGCCTGTCAATAATCATTCTGCCTACTGCTGTACATTGGATCTTGTGTGTTAAAGCTTTGGTCCCCAGGGTTGGGCTCTTGGGAGGTGGTAGAACGTCTGGGAGGTGGTAGAACCTCTGAGAGGTGGGACATAGTAGGGACATTTTGTAAAATAAGACTAGCATCCTTTTGCCTTTTGATAATTGATTTCTAATGTCTCTGGTTTTGGTGTAGAGAAGTGACATCTTACAATTCAACATGGTTTTGTTTTTATCCCTAAATATATGAAATGTTTTTGGTCATTGCGGGTGTACCCTTGAAGGGTTTGTGGGACCCTGGCCCCTTCATGGCTCTCTTTATCATCCTGGCCAATGAAGTGGACAGTGTTTCTCCAACACACTCTCCTGCTGTGGCTGCTGCCCTACCACAGGCTCAAAAGCAATGGGGTCAATTGATCATGCACTGAAACTTCCGGCACTGTGAGCCAAAATAAAACTTTTCTCTTTAATTTTCTCAGGATTTTCCTTATGGAAAAAAAGCTAATATGTTTCAAAGTCTTTATCGTGTTTATTTAAATACATATTAGTCCTTAATACATGAAATATAATCGTAATGTCTAAATTCCATAGCTGTATTCATCAATTCATTGGATAAATGTTTATGAAAGCTTTCCTATGACCCAGGTAATAAGCTTTGCAACACAGTACTGAACAAAACATGTACATTACATGAGAGTCTGTACATGTAATGATTACATACTCTCAGATCTCTGTGTGTGTCAGGTAACATTGCTATGACCTTGTATTTTTCATATGCCTTTTTGTTTGGATGACATAGACTTTCATTTTTTTTATTTTTTGTCAAAAGTGATGATATATAACTTTAAATGGGGAAATTTAGACTGCTTATATTTATTAGGATAATTGATATATTTTGACTTCCACTTTCATTATTTGATTTGCTTCCACCTTACATTCTATGTATCAATGCCCAGCAGCCAAAGATTGCCAGGAACACGCTTTATCAGGAATGATAGAGTACAAAAATATGGGTTTATTGTAACAAGAAAAGACCACACACCACAAGGAACTATGAGCAATCTTGGTGATAGGATATTAAGAAAAGATTTATTATAGGATTTAGGTTCACATCAGGTGGTTTTAGGAATTCTTCAAGAATGTGGGGATTTGTCTCAGATTGAATGGTATCAGAAAAAAAAATTATGATTGAATGTTTTAACAAATCTCATTTGGCAGTAGACATAATTAGAGTGAAACTACAGCTATCATTGGTAAAGGTAGCACTCATTTATATTAGCCAAGGTAGACTGGCCTGGTTATTTATATGGGTTGGATGATATTCATGTTTTTGTCTATGTTCACATATTATCACAAAGTAAAGTAGTTTCATTTTTGGTCTATCTTGGCTAGAGAGTGGCCTTGTCTGCACTCTGAGTGGCAGGCAAGGCAACTCCTGAGCTGTTTCAAGGCCTAAGAGTGCCAGCTTGTTGCCAGCTGCCAAAGGCTGACTTTTTCTTTCTCACATTTGTGGTGGTTTTTTTCCATGTCTGCCTTTCCCCCTAATATATTGAGTTTGTGCTTATATGTTCATTTTTCTTATTCTATTTTCATTATCTCTCATGTATTAGAAGTTATATGTTCAATTCTTTCATTGTTTACATAGGAAATTTTTTGTATTAATTTGTTGTAGTTATTCATATTATTGGGGTTCATTTTGGCATTATTATATAAGAATGGAATATAATTGGCTTCTATTCAGTCCTTAGTACTTCTCCTTAACCTCCTCTCCTCCCTTTTCTCTATTCTACTGATCTTTTTTTAAATTTTACCACGAATTCTTTAAAAAAAAAGTAGACTCAATCATCATAAATCTCCTAAACAATACATTAAATTTATTTCATATTTTTCTAGTCAGAATTCTCAAATTTCATTTTACTTTGTTTATATTTATATATTTGGTCTTTCTGTAATGTTATGAATTAGACTTTACAACTCCATTATTCTTACATTGTACTTCTATTTCCTCATTTATTTTGCTTATTTCTAAAACTTTCCTTCTGGGGTCACTCTCCCTCTTTTTAAAAAAGCATTTTTAAAAGTGAGATGTTCTTCACATAACATAAAAAAATTTCAAGTGTACAGTGTGGTGGTTTTAGTACATTCACTGTTAGACACATTATCACTACTTCAGAATATTTTTATTTTCCTCCATATAAAGCCATATCTATGAGCATATCTAATCCTTCTATCCCTCAGTCCCAGGCAATTCATAATATACTTTTTTCCTGTCTCTATAGATTTGTCTCTTCTGGACATTTCACATAAATGGAATCAGACAAATGTGGCCTTTTTTGTCTGGCAACTTTAATTTAGCATAATGTATCAAGGTTGGATCAGTATGACAGTATCTTTTTTCTCTTTGGTGACCAAATAAAACTCTGTTTAGTGGAAATATTATGATATTGCTTTATCCATTCTTCAGTTGATGATAATTTAGATTGTTTCTCCTTTTTGGCTACTAAAAATAATGCTTCCATAAATATTTATGTACAAGTTCTTACATATACATATGTCTTAATTTCCCAGATATATACCTAGGAATAAAAATGCAGGGACATACAGTAAAAATGTTTAACCTTTTTGAGGAATTGTAAAACTCTTTCAGAGTACATGCACCATTTGACAATCCTATCAGCAATGTGTAAAGAGTTTCAATTTTGCTACAATCTCACTAACACTTGATTTGTCTATTATATTTATTATAACCATCCTCATGGATGTGAAGTGGTATCATATTATGGTTTTGAATTGATTTTTTAAATTACTGATGATATTGAGCATCTTTTCTTGGTAAGTGTCTATTTTATATCTTTGAAGAAATGTCTTCTCAAATGATTGGCTCATTGTCTAAATTGGGTTTTTATAAAATTGTTGAATTGAAAAGCTATTTAAATATTCTAGACACAAGACCTTTATCAGATATATGATTTGCAGTTATTTTCTTATATTCTTTAAATTTTTTCACTTTGTTTATAGTACTCTTTGATAACTAAAGTTTAAAAAGTTAAAATTTTGATAAAATTTCTTTGATGACATAAGTTCCTGATGTTGTATCTAAAAAAAATTGCCTAATTCAAGATGAGGCAGATTTTTCACCTTCATTTCTCCAAATTTTATACTTTTAGCTCTTGAATTTAGATCTGTGATCCATTTTTAATTAATTTTTGTGTATATTGGGAGGTAAGAGTCCAGGTGCATGTGAATAACAGTTAAACATTATTTGTTTAAGAGAATATTTTCACCCGCCAAAAATCCTTGACACCTTTTTTAATAGTTGAATCGACCATAAATATGAGAGTTTATTTTTGAAGTCTTGATTCTGTTCCATTGGGCCATGTGTCTATACTTATGTACTACACTGTCTTGATTGACTGAATTGACAATAGGAGTCATCCTTGTCTTGCTCATGACCTTAGAGGTGAAATCTTTAGTGTTTCACACTAAAGACAATGTTAGCCACAAGTTTTTCATAGATGCCTTTTATCAGATTGCTAAAGTTACCACTTAGTCCTAGTTTATTGATAATTTTTATCATAACAAGGTGTTTGATTTGGTAAAATGCCTTTTTCTTTATCGATTGAGAAGATCATGTGTATTTTTTCTTTATTTTATTAACATTAACCTAGGTTTCATTCTATGCATTCTGGTAAAAAATCTCATTTGGTTATAGTGTAGAATTCTTATGGCTGCTGCTTGATTGAGTATGCTAGAATGGTATTAAATATTTTGCATCTTTATTCACAAATGATATTGTTCTTAGTTTTCTATTCTTATGATGTTTTACTTTAGTATCAGAGAAACAGGTTGAACTCCCTTAGTTAAAATGCTTGGAATTAGCAGTGTTTTGGATTTGGGTTTGTTTTTTTTTTTTAATATCTGCATACATTTAATGAGATATCTGGAGGATGGGACCCAAGTGTAAACATGAAATTTATGTTTTATATGCGCTTGATACACATAGTCTGAAGGTAATTTCAAATATTTTTTAAATGCAACTGTATTTTGACTATAACCTGTCATATGAGGTTGTTTGTGGAATTTTCTACTTTTTCTTCAGATTAGTACTAAAACTTTTCTTTCTTTCTTTTTTGTATTGAGGATTAACTGAGGTGCTTTACTACTGACCTTTGTCCTTGCCCTTTTTATTTTTTATTTTGAGACAAGTTCTAACTAAGTTGTTTAGGATATTACTAAGTTGCTTAGGCAGGCTTCAAACTTGAAACCCACCTCTATCAATTTCCCAATTGCTGGGATTACAGATACATGCCACCATGCCAAACTAGTGCTAAAATTTTTCTAATTTTGGATTCAGATTTTGGGAATCTGATAGAATGAGTTAAGAAATATTTTTCTCTTCTTCTAGTTCTTGAAAGAAGCTAAAAAGCACTTATGTTAATTCTTTAAACATGTAGTAAAGTTTATTGGTAAAGTTATCTTGTCCTAAGATTTTCTCCTTTGAAAATTCCTGATTCTTAATGTCTTTACTTGTCAAGGACCTATTCGAGCTTTCTACATATCATTGCAATGTCTTTTGGATGCCATGATTTCTGATGAGAGATCAACAGTTAATCTTATTAAGGATCCCTCCTATATGATGAATTGCCTCTCTTTTTCTGCTTTTGATTCTGTCTTTAATTTCTAATAGTTGGATTATGAAATATCTAGATGTGGATCTGTTTAAAATTTTTATACTGGGAATCTTTTATAATTACTGAATGTTTAAAATTCATATTTGTCATTACATTTGAGAGGTTTTAAGACACTATTTCTTCAAATTTTTTTCTGCACATTTTGTCTCTTCTGAAACTTCCATGATATGTGAGTGTTAGTATATTAGATGGTTCCCCCACAGGTATTTTATTTATGTATTTATTTATTTATTTATTTGCAGTAGTTTTTGTCCTTCTTCTCAGACTGGATAATTTCAGTTGTTTTACCTTCTTGATCACTGATTTTTTTTCTTCCACTTAATTAAGTCTCCCATTAGTCTCCCTCTAATGATTTTTTTTTAAATTTCAGTTACTATTTTTTTTAGTTCCAAAATTTCAATGTGGTTCCTTTTATGTATTTCCAGCTCTCTATTGATATTTTCAAATTGGTAAGACATTATCTTCATACTTAGTTATTTTTAGACATCGGTTCCTTTTGACAATTAAAATAGCTGATTTAAATTCTTTGTCTAGAAAGTTCAATGTCTCTCCCGCCTCTGTTGTCATTTCTGTTGATTTCCTGTATGTGAGCCGTTCTTTTTGTTTCTTTGCATGGCTTACATTTTTTTTGTATTGAAAACTTAATATTTTGAGTATAATACATTAATCCTGGAAATCAAATTCTCATCTTTTTCCAGGATCTGTTGTTGCTGTTATTTGTGGTAGTTGTTTTTAGTGTCTTTCCTGAACTAATTCTGTAAAACTTGTGTTATTTATTACATGTGATCTCTGCTGCCCCTGTTCTATTACCATAGTGGTCATATAATAATTGAGCAAATTTCCTTAAATATCTAAAAATTTCCCAGTCTTTGCTGAGTAGCTCCTAATAAATTGTGACATGTCTTTAACACCCATCCAGGTAGCTTGCAGTTTCACCTTCACCTTTACTTCTTGGTTTCACAAACCCTTAGGATGGAACTTAGGTGATGGAGCTCAGGAAATTCTCAAATCTTTCCTGAACTTGGACAAAAGCCTGAGCAGATATATGAGCTTCTAGATTCTCAGGAATATGCTGGAGTTTTCAAAGTTCTAGCATACATATTCTCCAGCCTTTATTCCTAAACATTTTAGTCAGTGACTTTCTTGTGACAATTGTTATCTGCCATCTTGAGAAGTAGCAGCCTAAATCATTAGTCTGTAGATGTTTTTTAACAAATGCTTTTGGGAAGTAGTTTTAGCACTAGGCCAGTTCCAACTTAGGAAAAATAATGGGAGCCAGTCTTTTGTAACTACCACAAATAAATAGTTACAATTCTTTGCAAATGAGGTTTATTTTTCTCTGGCTTCTGTTTAGCTGGAGGGTTTGGATTGGCTTATTTCACTTAGCATGATATTCTCCACCTCCATCCATTTACCTCTAAATGCCATAATTTTATTCTCTTTAAATACTGAGTAATATTTCATTGTGTGTATATATATATATCACAGTTTCTTTATCCATTCATCTATTGAAGGCCATCTAGGTTTGTTCCACAGTTTGACTATTGTGAATTGTGTTGCTATAAACACTAACATGGCTGCATCAATGTAATATGCGATTTTTGAGTCCTTTAGGTATAGACCAAGGATTAAGATAGCTTGGCCAAATGGTGGTTCCATTCCATATTTTTTTAAGGAATCTCCATATTACTTTCCAGATTGATTGCACTGATTTGTAATCCCACTAGCAATGTGTGAGTGTCCCTTTTCCCTCACATCTTCACCAACACTTATTGTTTATTGTATTGTTGATAACTGCCATTCTGACTGGAGTGAAATGAAATCTTAGTTTTGATTTGCATTTCTCTAATTACTAGAGATGTTGAACATTTTTTCATATACTTGTTGATTGATTGTATATCATCTTCTGAGAAGTGTCTGTTCAGTTCCTCAGACCAATTATTGATTGGATTTTTTTTTTTGGTGATGAGTTTTTTGAGTTCTTTATATATCATGCGTTGTGTCCTAACATATGGTCTATTTTAGAGAAGGATCCATCCGTGTGCTGCTGAGAAATAGAGTGTATTTGTTTGTTGATGGGTGAAATATTATATTTTATATGTACATTAAGTCTAAATTACTGATTGTATTTTTGAATTCTATAGTTTCTTTGTTTAGTTTTTGTGTGGAAGATCTATCTAGTGGTGAGAGAGGTATGTTAAAGCCACCCAGTATTATTGTGTTGTGGTCTATTTGATTTTTGAAATTTAGAAGGGTTTTTTTTTTATATATATGTAGATGCTCCATTGTTTGGGGCACAAATATTTATGATTGTTATATCTTGTTGATATATGATTCCCTGAAGAAGTATGAAAGGTCCTTAATTATTCTTTTTGACTGACTTTGATTTGTATAACACTTTATCTGATATGAGAATGGAAACTCCTGCTTGTTTCATGATCCATGTAAGTAGTATGTTTTTTCTCATTCTTTCATCTTCAGCCTGTGGATATCTTTTTCAATGAGTCTCTTGAAGGCAGCATATTGTTGGGTCTTTCTTTGTAAAATCCAATTAGCTAGTCTATGTCTTTTAATTGATGAGTTTAGGCCATTAACATTCAGGATTATTATTGAAATATGGTTTGTATTCCTAGTCATTTTTGACTGTTTTGGTTTTTTGCTTGACTTGGTTTATCCTTTGGTTGGATTTTCCTTTAGTATAGTTCCTCCTTTTGCTTATTTTTATTGTTGATTTTCATTTCCTCCTCATGGAATATTTTGCCAAGGATATTTTGTAGTGCAAGCTTTCTCATTGTATATTTTTTAACTTTTATTATGGAAGGTTTTTATTTCATCATCAAATACAAAGCTTAATATTGCTGTATATATGATTCTTGGTTGGCATTCATTTTCTTTTAGAGCTTGGCCTATGGTGTTCCAGGATCTCCTAGATTTGAGGGTTTGGGCTGAGAAATCCTCTGAGATCTGTATTGGTTTCCTCCTATATGTAATCTGAAACTTTTCTCTGTGGCTTTTAAAATTCTATTCTTATTTTGTATCCTTCCTAGGCATTTTCATTATATATGGTTTGGTGTAGATCTGTTGTAATTTTGTACAGTTGGTGTCCTGTAAGCCTCTTGTAGTTTATTTTCCAATTTGGTCTTCATGTTTGGGAAGTTTTCTGAATATTATTTCATTGAAGAGATTATGCATTCCTTTGGTTTGTGTCTCTATGCCTTCCTCTATCCTGATAAATCTTAGATTTGGGATTTTGATGTTATCTCATAATTCTTGGAGTTTCAGTTCATGGTTTCTTACCATCTTCACTGTGTGGTCAATTTTCTTCTCAAGATTGCAGCACATTTTATCTTTATTGTCTGGGGTTCCGTCTTCCAAGTGGTCTAGTCTGTTCATGCTGCTTTCTATTGAATTTTTTATTTGGTTTATTGTTTCCTTCATTTCAAGGATTCTGGATTTTTTGTTGTTTTCAGAATCTCTATCTCTTTCTTGAAGTAATTTTTTGCTACTTGTATTTGCTAACTTATCTCTGTTGGACTGATCAATTTTTGCTCGTATTTGCTCTTTTATGTCATTAGTTGATTTGCAGGTCATTTTAATTATGTACATTCAAACTCCTTCTCTGACATTTCATCTACTGTGCTGTCAAATGATTCTATTATTGTATAATCTTTGTTTGTTTGAGGCACTTTCTTTCCTTGTCTTTTCATGCTTTCCGTGTGTCTTCTCCTCTCGCAGTACAGATATGATGTATTATAGTTTCTACCCTATAATCTTAAAATGTCTCTGCAGGTTTCTTGTGTCTCACCTTGAAGGGGGAGATCGATATTAACAGCCCCCAATGCAAAGGATATATAGCTTTAAACCAACTAGTTCCTGTGTAGACAATTACACTTTTGTCAAAACAAGCAGAAATGATGTGTTCAATTATTATCTGCAATATAAACAGTAGGTTTGCAAAAGGGTCTACAGTTTCTACTGGTGGAGAAGAACAGAAGTGGAGTGGGGGTGTTGAGTGTGATGTTTATGAGGTAGGAGGTGATAGTGTAGAGGTATAGAGGTATTAGATCATAGGCAGAGTGAAAAATAAATCAAAAGAAGTTGACTGTTAACAGGAGACTAGAGAGAAATAGGCAACCCCATGTAAGGCTCTCTCCTGCCTCTACAACAAAACAATGATTATTAGCACACCTAGAAGGGATATCTCTGGTGTAAGCAGGACTGCAGGGACCTTGGTGGTGGTTTTCAGGGTTCTGGCCATTGTCCCTAGATGGAATCAGCCACTTCCCTTGTTGGTGGTGGCATAAAGTCAAACCTGTATGTACCTTGCTGCTGGGCTTTGAGTCCTCTGCTGATGTCTCAAGATGGAAGTTATCACAACTGAAGGTGGTGGTGTGAAGGAGTGGAGGAGGGTTAACCCAAGATGGCAGTGAAAGTGTCCTAAGATGGAAATGACCACTTTCAGAGATGGGGCTGAAAACGTGGGCTGTAGGATGACTTTGGGCAACCTGTTCCTAGTTGTAGTGCTGTGGCATGTAGTGCTCTGGGTGACAGCTGCCTCTATATCCTGTCAGTTATCCCAAGGTAGAGGATACCATGTGGAAGAGCTATGGTTATGTCTATTGTGTCCCAAGACAGAAGAAGGCCGGTAAGTAGCCATGCACTGGGGAGCCTCAGCAGAGTTCGCTCCACATGGTGATCAGTCCTGGGCCTGGGCCTGGGATCCTGCACTGTTAGCAGGTTGGCAGGCTGGTGCTGGGTCTGCCTGGGCCTGGGGCTTCTGTTGCAGGTCATGGGTGGGCCCAGAATCCATTTCTTTTATTAAAAGATAATTTAAGAATAAATTATTAAATTTGTCTACTAATGAAGGCTAGAAAATGAATTTATAAATATAGCATTATTTGCATTATTTTAAATAAAAGTTAATAATAAAAATTGTTTTTCTTAAATTCTTATTGACTTATTTACAATATCTGATAATTTTAATGATCTCTTATTCCTTTATCATTTTTTACTTTCTATTTTAGTTTTTGAAAGTCTTTATATATGTTTGTTTATGTGTGTGTGTGTGTATGTGTATAATGTCCAAATATATTTATTTTTTGCTTTGCTGACTCCTTGTAGCAATGTTGTCTTGCTAATGTTTCAATTATGAGTTTATATTTTGTTGAGCTTAATCTGTTGGAAAAATAAGCACTGAAAATCAGTCAACTACTTTTTAACTAGGCATTGCTCATCACAGTCATTTATTAGCCTATGGTGGATGCTGAAAACAGGAGTCTCCTAATTAGCACTTTGTAACATGAGTCTCCCTTTCTGGGGTCTACAGGGCGTGTTTTTACTTTTTCCCAGCCTGAATCAGTGCAAGTCAAATAGATAAAGTTATAAGGCAAATGGTCATAGTCCTTTGGCATTATTCCAACCCCATCAAGTATTCTGCTTGATTGCAGGAAGAAGGTTCAGTTGATACTCACTGTTTGGACAGGTGGTATTTTTATTAAGAACCCTCACCAACATGATATTTTGGCAGTGGCAGGAGGTAGATATGAGTAGATCACAGTAAAAAAATGTTGTGTATTGTCACTACATATTAATAACTCAAAGTCTTGCATCAAAAAATGACACTCTTTTCAACCAATTTTATTTTGTAAGTTAAAAATCTCTTGAATGCTTAGTGTCATGTCACACTAGCAAGTTGTGTTTATAAGTCATTGTCCTCACAAAGATGTATCAAAGGGAGGCAGTCATTTGCTCAAAGACACAGAACAATGCCAGCACCAAACCCTATGACTCTCCATCCAATCTAAAGACACACGCAGCTATTTGTGACATTCTGGTAAACAATGCATCAGTAGAGAGAGGGGGGAACTAGAGGGCCTAAAAGCTTTCTTTGCTCAAATTTCTTTGGTTGAAAGTAGCATGAAAATTGCTCCCCATTTTAAAACACTGAAAAATGCTGCTCTTGAAGAAGTTTTGAGAAGGCTATATTACGGGGCAGTGTTTGTTGACATAGACATTTCCCAGGTCACCTTCATTCTTAACAACTACTTGTATTCAAGATGATACTTTTCCTCCTTCCTTTGTTCCTTCCTTCCTTCCATCTTCATTTAAGGGATTTCATTCAGAAATTGAAAAATAGATAAAATGCCCTTAACTCAAAGTCCCTTTCATGTTTTGAAATGTAAGACAGAAGGAACAGAGCAGAGGGCCAGATACTAGGCTTCGCACATGCCATGTATTCAATGAATGTTGGTCAAATGAATTCACCTAAAAAAAAAAAAAAAGAAATGTAAGACAGAAAAAAAATCAACAAAAATATATCAATAACATAGAGATGGTGCTTGGGAAGATTATTCAAATATTGGGCACAGGTTTCCTTGTTGCTTCAATGAGATGCATTCTAAAAAAAAGGCCTAAGGAATAAACCTTCAGTCATTATCAACCCAGTCCTCTTATGGTTCTTTAAAGACACAGTGCAAGAACCAAAAAAGGTATGGACTATGATTCAAAGAACTGAACTTCATGATCAAATCTGTCACCCATGAGCTTTGTGGCTTTTAAGTCATTTAACTTCTTTGAGCTTCAGTTTATTCTTATGATAAATAAAAGGATTAATAAATAAACATGTAACATTCTTTCCAGTTTTAAAATTTGAAAACTCTACTCTTTTGCTGTAACAAAATATTGACTGTGAACACCATCACACCTCTTACCCACAACTAATACACATATCCAAGTGTTCTCACTGAAAGATCACACTGTTTGATAAACCACAGTTTGTGAAGCCGCACCCCCTTCTGAAGTCAAAGCAATCATTTCACAAATCTAATCATGTCATTTTCTAAATTAAAACACATCATAATCCAATAGCTAACATTTATGGAATGCTTATTATGTTCCAAGTGCTTTATGCAGTATAAGTTGTCCAGTCCTTTCAACAACCATATGAGTGAAGTTTTATTTTTCATCATCCTTATTTTACAGATAAGGAAACTGGGGAACAGAGCCCACAATTCTAAATACTCTATTTTTCTGTTTATTATCATGGGACTTTTGAAAATGCATTTTCTCCATTGCTCTTAGGATAAAATTCAATTCCTAACAAAGCCGCAGGACTCATGCTGGTCAGCTTCTTTTCAGATCTTATCCCCTCCCTATACTCTGTTGCAACTGTATGGAGCTCACTGTAGCTGTTCTGAAATGTATCCTTGCAGAGGACAGGGAGAGCATGCTCTTTCCTCTGCCTTTGCTACTCCTCTCTTTGCCTGGATGATAAAAATGTCATAGTTTAGAATTTATTTCTTCTCAGAGAAGAGTGGTCCTACATCTTCCTGTCTTGTTCCTATTAGGGTACACCTTACAGGACATAAAAATTAATTATTTGCCTTTATATCCCCTGCTAATATACATTTTTTGAGGATGAAGACTATGTATTACTAGTGTTACACACATGTTTATGTCCTTTAAATAAGTTGAATTAGTGGAAAGAAAAAAGCGTAGTTTGCCTTTTTCCTGTTTCCATTTCACATTCCCAGTATAATCATGTTACTTTCAAGGAAACCTATTGGACACCATTGGGCTCCAAATTCATTTTTTTTTTCTTTCCTACTAGAAGATTGTTCTATGTTTTTTTTTTCTTTTTCTGTGAGAGTCTTGAGCTACTTGTGTATTATCTAATATGGCTCACATTTCCCCATCAGTTTCCCAAAGAGTGATGCCAGGCAATCTAGGCATGGTAATCAGCCACTTCACCAAAGGGCCTGCCTGTGTTACCAACACATAAGGCCCCTGGTGTGGAATCATGGTGTCTCTGCCTTTCAGGAACGTTGGCTTTGATGTTCTGCCAGTTAGGGTGATCGCTGCTATTTCTGGGGAAAATATCTCTAATTCAGAGAACAGGTATTCTAATAATTATAAATATTTTTTCTGACATTTCAAGATCTTATAAAAACACTTCTGGGATGATTATTTTTCAAATCTCAAGCTTGGACATGGAAGTTTTCATTAAGATATAACTTTGACAATTCCATCTAGGGAACTCATCACTGAAGACATTTGGTATCAGAAAACTAAATTGTTTCTCCCCATGGAAGAAAGTATAAAAGAATGCTAGAGAAAAATTCTCACCATGCAATTGGTTCCACACTGGTTTAAAAGCCAGTGCTACTTGATGCTTCACACCTCTACTGTTAGGTGCGTTATATAGTTTCTTGGTCTGAAGTTTTGAGGTTTCTGGATTGTAAACATGAGAACAGGACAAAATGTGACAGCAGCAGCCAATTACACTTGTGGTCAGTTTGAACCATCCTAAGGCTTCCTAAGCCTTCAAATATTTTTACAAGAAACTAAAGAAAACAAGTTGCCAATAGGGAACAGGAAGTGGCATACTGCTAATCTGGAGAATTCAGGCAAGCACCAATTAATGAGAGGCTTATGTTCTGTTGTGGACCAAACACATTAGCAAGTCCACCTGAATTGATGGCATTAAGTTAGCTTCTGAAATGTCTAGATTTGGGCCACGCATTTAAGGTTTAGTTCTGCATGGAATGGTCAGTTATTTGACAGTATTAGGAGTATAAGAATTATTGTGAAGATGATTGCCTACAGCAAATTCTTTGTCCATGTCTCATCAACACAGTCATGTTCATCACTTAAATTCTCAGACAATATCTCCTTCAGAGTTTCGGTGATTGTGACTTTTAGGACTTTGCAACTAAATCAGACAGTAAGGTGGGGGTAGTCTAGACAAAGTGAGTCTATGTGTGAGTATAATTTAAATTAATTCAACTTATGAATGAAAACATAAAATTATACCTGTTTATGGGGTACCAAGTAGTGTTTTGATAGGTATCTATATTGTGTGATGTTTGAATCAGGTTACATGTATCTATCATCTACTCAAATATTTAACATTTTTTCATATCAAAAACATTCAAAATCCTTTCTTCTACGTTTTTGAGATATACAGTACATTATTGTTATTACAGTTAGCCTACTGTGCAACAGCACACTACAACTTTGTGCTTCTATCTAGCTGTAACTTAGAACACATTGATCAATCTCCCTCATCGTTCCTTTCCCTCATTGTCCCCAGACTCTGGCAACCACTATTCTACTTTCAATCAATGTAATTCTTATTGATTGATTTATCAGTTGTTTTTAGTTATATATAACATTAGGATTCATTTTGACATGATTATAAAAGCAAGGAATATAATTTGCTCTAATTCAGCCCCCAATAATTCCCCTTCCCTTTCCCTCCTCCTTTTTCTCCTCCACTGATCTTTCTGCTACTTACTTATCATTTTTTAAAATTAGTGTCTTGTGGATGTACATGGTGATGAGATTCACTGCAGAATATTCATATATGTACATAGGAAAGTTATGTCGGATTCATTCCACTGTTCTTTCCTTATCCCATTCCTCCCCTCTCCACTTCAATCCCCTTTGTCTACTCCACTGATCATTTTTCTGTTCTGTCCCCCACACATCTTATTTTGGATTAGCTTCAGCATATCAGAGAAAACATTCAATCTTTGGCTGAGTAGTACTCCATTGTGTGTGTATGTGTGTGTGTATAGATAGATATAGATATAGATATATCACATTTTCTTTATCCACTCTTCTGTTGAAGGGTGGTCATTCTTAAAAGTGTTTTCTCCCTGCAGTGAGGAATTTCCTTGCTTCTGTCCCTTCAGCCTGGGAAAGAGTAGCAAATTGTTAAAAATCGTAATACTTGGCACTTTTCAAAGAACATTTACATGTTTTACCTTGAGTTTTTTAAATACTCCTGAAGTCAGGCGAGGCAGTTGTTATTACTATCTTAGTTTGGGAGATAAGAAAACTTACTATTTGAAAATTGAATGGTTAAATCCAGGATTCTGATACACAAACATTTCCAAGGTCTGGCCCTCCTCTGATGACTGAGTCCTGGTTCACAAGGTCTCCAAGGGCTGCATCCAGGATTTCAACTCTTACTTCAAGGGTCACTTAAAGACACATTTAAAATATGAAGTATATGAACAACTGAATGTTGTGCAAAACCTTTGTTTGTATATCAAGGGTTCTACAGTAATCATTTTATTGCACAGTAGGTGACTGCTTTTCTGATGGTGTATTTAATTGTTTTGGTTAAAGCTGTGGTTTTACTATGGGGTCTCTGTAGGACTCCAAATCCCCCACTAATATCAAAGTAACTGTTGTACAGTAAATTTATCTTGAGATGTACTAAGAATTGCCTAGATTCTGTATTTATTTTGTAGAAAAGACTAAGAGTAAAACAAAATTCATACAAATGAGATTAGATCTCCAGATGCATATGTAGATTGCAAACTTGTCTTTTCCCACAGAAGACAGGAAAATGTAAAACTCTGATACACAAAGTGTATCCTTTGGAGTTGTGGAATTAATATAGTGCAGGTTTTTAGATTTCGAAACTTCCATGTATGCCTCTTTTCAAAAGCAAAATGGAAATATGTGCAAGTTTTCTAAATTTAGAGTGAATTTTATGTTAAGATCTTTTTGAAAATTTTATGATACTACCTGAGATAGTTTTGCCATGTAGCAGAGTAAGAATTTGGAATTAGTGGTTGAGTGCTACCAAAAACCCCAGTCATATAATTTCAATAAGCAATGAATAATGGGAACATTGATCTGTGGTCACAAAGTGCCAAAGGTATCATTCCACAAACAAAGACTATTCCATCACCACCTAGACAAGTAGAGGAGACAGGATGTATTCACAAAAAATAATTTAATTCAATCCTAGAGATATTTATTAAAAATCTATTTTATCCCCAGAACTATGTGGATAAAATATGAACTATGTGGGTTTTGTTTTTGATACAATGAATAATACACGGTTTCTGTGATGTTGTAACTCACAATATAATGAAGGAAATGAAATATATTATATGCCAGACAAGGTAGGATGGAATATATAGCTTTAAGTAACATACTGTGAGTGTGTTGAGGCCAAAGAAAGATCAATTCCTGGGAGGAAAATCTGGAATGGATCTGATAGGAGATGATATTACAGAAGTGCTAGAGATGATATTAAAGAAGTGCTTTCTACTCACTTGCAAAGCGCAGGGAGAACGCAGGTACACCTCAGCCAGGATTCCAGTCCAGCGGAGCATTTTCTTGCCCTATGCTACTGTACCATCCTGAAGCATTTTACACTTTTATCTACTCTGCTGCTTCCCTCTAGTTCTCTTAGTTTTTCTTCTCTTTTTGTTCACTTTCTCTTTTATTCTCTTTCTCTGTTTCCCTCCCTCCCCACTCCTCTCCCTCTCTCCTGGCATTCTCTACCCTCACCTGCCTCCTCCCAATTTTCTCCTCTTCTTACCCGTTTTCTGCCTGTGGTTCTACAATCTTATCTTACACACTCTGGTGACATTTTTCATACTTTCCACCATCTGCTGATGTCTTCAAATCTATATCCCCTGTTCTACCTGTTGTCTAAGTTCCATACCCATATGTCAAACTCCATTTAGTTATATCATTGACACTTAATATATCCCAAATCATATTTGGTTTATCTAAAACACACTTGACCTTCTGAAATCACTGTTTTGTGAGTGGCACCACTGTGCACTGGAGTATTGGAGACAAAACGCTATGGGCATTCCTAACCTCATTTCACTCATTCCTATTTCAGAAGGTCAGCAAGGCCCACAGACTCTACTTCATCAGTATATTCCAGGGTTCCACCCTCTTCCTGAGCTCGGTAATAGCTTTACTTCAGACTTCATTGCCTTTTTCAAGAGTGATTTTGTGCTGCAGAATAAGACTTCTAAATTTCAAGTCAAACTGTCAGGACCCAATTTTCATCCTGAGTATTACGTGAAGTAACAGAAGGATTTCACATTCTGGGCAGCTTTGCTTGTAAGACTTCGAGGCCTCATACTCAGGCCTCCTTATTATAGACCCCTGCTTCTTCATCATGCTGTCTTTCTTCAGTTATGCCAAATTACCCTCAGGTACCCAAAAGAATTGTGCAGTATAATGCCTTTATATCCTCCAACCAAATTTTGCCTGTCCTTTCATATAATTATTCAGTCTCCAAAAGTCAGGGCAATTCTAATCTACTCCTTATCTGCCCACAGTTTCTTTTATATGAACTTTCTCTGCCATAAAATGAATGCATATTTTTAATCAAATGTATTTTCATTTATATAGGTATTCTCCTTTCACTAAACTAGTGATTTTTTATCCTTTTGGGGGAGCCAATTGCACTTAAATTGTTGAGATTCAAAAAAGTACTTTAGACTCACTTTCTAGGAAAAAATAGAGTTAAACAAATTTTGCCCATAATTTCAGGTTATGAAATGCATGAAAATTTCCTAAAGTTGTACATGGACCCCAGGCCAAGTGTCCCTGCTTAGACAGGAAGTCTCTTCAAGAGAGAAGTCATAGTTTTTCTTTGACTTTCTTTTCCCAATACCTAATACAATAACTAGCATGTGGTTGTCTCTCATTAATTTATGTTAAATGAGTGTGTGATAGATCTTCCACATAGGATTATGGTCAGAAGAAGGAAAGAGATCTTTTAAGATGGATGGATCAACTTAATAAATTTAAAAATAAATTTGTAAAATAAAAAATTTATTTTACAAATAAATTTGTAAAATTGCAAATTTACAGAGGAAGGGACTAGTTTTAATTATGTAGACCTTCCTTGTGTCTTGGTTTAGTTATATAGACACTCCTGTGTCTTGGTTAATTTTGTAAGGGCTTAAAACAGTAGAAGTAAAATTTAGGGCTCAATTAATGTTTTCTTCACTTATGAAAATATAAACTAGAGGACTTTAATATAACCATACATCTGAAAATTATCAAATGATATCTAATTTTAGGTTGTTCACCCCCATCCTATCAGCTTTCATTGCTTTCAACTGAAGGATAAGTAGACTGTTCCATGTAATTAAGTAATAATAATAGAATTAAGAGTCTATCACATTTTCAACATCATGTGTGGTATGTTGCATTATCCTAGAGTCAATTCCAGGAGTGTGTGAGTTTTCGTGTGGTCCACTAGTTATAGATAATTGTATAGTGCCTCTGAAAATTCATTCCTATTTCTTTAAGAGAGGAATGAAAGATAAAATTATGCAACTATTACAACAGCATTTGTCAAAAGAGTTGAATATAGTGGCATGTGCCACAAATAGTTTTTCCTCCTACTTTTTTGGTCCTTACAAGTTTGTGCTAAAATTGTTCCTGCTCAGGAGTAGTAAACAATCAAAATGATTCATTTCTGCAGTGGAATGCACATTAATATCTCCTTTAATACACTAAATTGTACTTTATAAAAGTAAAGATATTAAATTAAATATATAATGTAAAATAAATCTATACACACACATGAAGCATATCATACTGTTAGTAATTAAAAGCCTCAATTTGGGGGTCAGAAAAAATGGGATTAAAGCTCCTACTCCACTAATTTTAGCTGGAGTATTTTGGACAAGCTATTTTACACTTGAAGAAATTGGGATTTTGAGAGATTAAATTTTAAAAATTAGATTTCCAGAATGGTACCTTGTGAGTTATTATTATTTAAGCAAGTACAATTTGTACATTAAATAAAAAAAATAATGATACGGCAGTTGAGTTTGTCTTTGCAGGAAAATTTTCCTTCCACAGCATCTAATCGGAAAGCTAGTAGTACACTATCATGGTAGCCCAGATTTTAGAATTCCCAATGATCATGTAAAATGATATAAGTTGCAAATATACATTCTAGACTTAATACACATTAAATATGCAGCAAGTATTTATTGGATGAATAGCAGAATTTAAAAGAAAAGCATGATAAATATGTTGATAAAGTAAATGTACATTTGTATATTGCCACTTCAAAACTATGAAAATATAGAACAACAACCAAAAAAAAAAAAAAAAAACTGTTACCTGTTGACACATAAGCTACCAAAATTAGATATGTGAAAAAAGTACCTACAACTCTGGTTGGAGAAATGAGCTTCAAAGGAAATCAAATCTGATGTGCAATAACCAACACTTGTTAAATATGATGTTAATTATTCAATATTTAAGAATCATTTTAAAAACATTTCTCATGTATTACACAAGCAAGAGGAAAGTTGTTTGCTTCGATCTCAACACCTGTTTCCCTTTAACCAAGAGTTGCAGGCTAGAGAAGCCAAACGGTTTCTTGGCTTTGGGTCAGTTAACAAATAAGGCATTCAGTCGTACGCAGTGTAAACACAGCACTGGGGAGAGGAGGTAAACATCAGGTTGGTAATGAATTATCTTCCTGCCAATGGAAGTCATCAACCTAAGACCAAATAAGACCTCTGAGCAACAGACATGCATCCAAAAATGATCAGAGAGCTTTAGTGCAAGGAAGATAAATTTGAGAAAACATGAATTATTAATGAGAAAGTTATGATGAAAGCTATCCTTATAGATGGCCTTGTTCAACCTCCATATTTTAGAAATGAGAAAACTGTAGTTGGAGAACTAAATGACCTCTCTCAAATCCCTGCCAGTTGGTGGCAAAGCCTAGGGAGCATCTAGTATCCCCCTGGATCTCAGTACTATGCTTCTTAAATTACCTCACAATGTTGAATCCTGTCCAGTGACAGCAACATCCTGTCCACTCAGCAGTTTTGTCATATGATACAAGGAATGAATCATCAGACTCCCTGAGCTGGATGAAGGACTGCCACTCAGGGCTCCAATTTGTCATTCTGTGTTGTTTTACATATTTTTGATTATTAATTGCTTTTCACAGCTACTTTTATTCCAGACAGAGGTAGCCATGTTTCTTGTACATAAATCTTCAAGCTCCCTAACGGCTACACACCCTAAAATAAGTTATTTTGAATGTTTCCCAGAGTCTGAGATGTCTAAGTCAATGTACAGACAAAACTCTGTTTTTTTGAGTTGGAGAGCCAAAGGACAAGATTTCGAAGCATGTAACTGTAACTATGGTGATGTTTTAGCATCTTCCCAGTGGAAACCATATATAAATCCAAGTGTCTTTCACCTCTTTTTTGGTTCCAATCTATGAAAGAACAGTTTGCTCCAGAATTCATACCAGTAAAATTCAACAAACATCTGTTGAGAATTCACCACATGCAAGGAACTGAGCCCATGGAAGCCCAGGTGTCCTTTTGAGAATCTGTTCAAGTTCTTTCTAGTCTACAAAATCTCTTACTGATACTATAGTTCTCTCACTGAATACCCAAAGTGTCTAACTAAGGCACACATAGTCATGGGGAAAACTGTGTGGTACAATCAGTTTCATGCTTTTATCTTTTTATGTGAAGACTTTAAACATTGTAAGGGCAGGGATTGTGTATGTGCATGCTTTGTCATTACTGTAATCCTTAGTGTCCAGCACAGTGCACACAGCATGTATTTGGAATTTAATAAATATTTGTTGAATTAATTTGTCTTGCTCCTTTCCCTGTCAGAAAACTAACTTGTTTTATTTTTTCAGTGTACTTGGGTTTTATTTAAATGTCCTGCAAACCAGGAACCCCCACCCCACAGTCCCAACCAAATGGAGAGAGTTGGTTATTCTTCCACAAGAGTTCACAAGCTGGTCAACTTGTGAAAACTATGTCTTCTAGAAGTATATATGTAAGACTCTGCAGGGTATGTAAGAAATAGTAAACACATGTTTATCTTTATTTTTCTTCCTAAATACTAACTGGAACTCTTTCCAAAGAGATTGTTTTCCCTGACTATTCCCAAAAATCTACTAATGCTGCCCTCATATGACCAGAATTATCTTGAAGAATCTTTTCTCTGGCAAAGAATAAATTCCTTGTCATTAAAAATCTGACTCATAGAGATGCTCAAGTGACCAGTGATCAGGGAAGTTCAGAAAGAAGAGGAGAGCATAGTGACCCAGCAAGTCCCTATGAAGGGTCATGAAAGTCTCACAAAACATCAAAGTGGAGAGAGGTCATTTCCCTTAGTTATTACTAAGTGACTGCATCTTGTCACCCTTCTTTGATGCAGCAGAACTGGCAGTTCCATTATTTTGTGTATTTGTTTCACATCCTGGAGGTGTGGTAGTAAAAACTGTAGAAGGCATTCACCATTAGTTCAAGACTTTATATTAACTTGTTTGATCTAATTTCCCCTTTATCTCATGTCTCAGATAAGTAATGCAATGCATACATTCAAATTGTGCTACAATTGCAAAGGGTATAAAATGAATATTCAAGTACAGTCTTTAACCCTACCCTTAAGGGAACTATTGTAAATGGTTTAGTGTCTTATTCTTGTGGGTTCTTATGAAATTCATGCACATATTATATATAAACATTTAATTTTTTCAGAAACAATTCTGCATTTTTAATATTTTTATTGTTTATATTTGAGAACATTCTATTGTTATTAATATAATCTTATCACACTATTTTAATAGCTTCGTGATGTACTACCATAAAGATGTAAGAATGTTAACTACTTTTCTACTGGTGCACATTTAGTTTGCTTCTTAGGTTTTTCTGTCACTAAGTGCTACAAAGAACTGAGTGCATACTTTTAGGGCTGTATTGAAAGGTACATGGATTTTATTAGTGTCATTTTGGAAGGCAATTGGGTAGAATCTAGATGTACCTAGTCTCTACATTTCTACCACCCATAAATATTGTTAATCTTAAAAAATGCTAATGTGGCAGGGAAAATACATCACACTGTTATTTTCATCCTACTTACTTTGCTTAGTATTTCGATAAGTTTTATTCAAAAAATAAGCAACTCTTTATCTGAGTATTTGCAATCCCTCTTCAAGGTGGGGCTGACATAACTCTAAGTACAAGGGACAGGCTCCTGGTCCCATGGAGCTTATATGCTATTCTAGGGAAACTGGCAACATGCTCACAAGTGAAAACATGTGTCGGGTGATTGTACTTTCTGTGAGTCAAAATACAGTAGTGAGCAGAAACTAGAGAGCAACCTGGGGGCATGCTATTTTATAGAGAGTGGGTATGAGAAGTATCACAGACAAGAAGACATTGAAGCAGAGACCTGAACAAAGTAAGAAGATGAGGATGTAAATATTTGTAGGCAATAGGATTGTAAGCCGAGGGAACAGTAAGTAGGAAATAATTAGGTAGAAATACAGTTGTCATGTTCAATATCTTGGCCACTAGTTATTATTTCCGTGAATTACTTCTTCATGCACTTATAAGAGAAACTCAATATATTATGAAAAGTTAGAATAGTCAATTTTTCACTTTCTTCTGTGTGTTGTGAAAACTTTCTTCCAATTTTCTTAAAATAAGAATTTCATTTATTGTGACTCTTTTGTTGTTTTGGTGAAGAGGAGTTTTAAAATTTTGTGTCTTATGTATAAGAAGACTTTTTTTGGATAAGTTACATTTTTTTCCTGTGAAAACAGTGGTCACAATCATTGCAGATCAAATATCCTCATCTGTTGTAGTTCTGATCAATTCCCTAACCCTTTCGTCCTTCCTAAAGGAGCTTTCACAGATATATCTTTGGGAATCTATGAACTCAAGAATCACCACCAGAAACCCTACAGTTACATACTAGATATAAGGTGATTTTTTTTTTCTCCCTCAGCTGAAAAATGAGATTTGGACGGATTCACTAAAATTCAGATATAACTTCTTAGAAGGTGTCATATTTATGGGAGATACTTTGGGTGATTTTGAAATGGTTCAGTAAATGGATTACTCAATACATTGTTCCCCACTCACAGATCCTCAAGATTCCATGAAAGTATATGATGGGGGATGCAGCGTAAATTAAAGAAGTGATCCCTCAAAACTTTATAGGGCAGAGAGTAAAAAACTTGGTTTGGAATATCAACCTCCCTTGGCATTTCTGCATCTGGCATACGTCAATTTTTAAATAAACCCTTGGGGCATATTTCTTAGATCTGGTTAAGCATCAGAACCATCTATACAGCTTTCTGAAATGTAATCCTTGAACCAATATATTCTAATTCACAGGGTCTATTCAGGGTGATCCCTAAGAAACAGTACCTTTAAATTCTATGGGCAATTCTGGTACCTATCCATTCTTGGGAAGTCTGAATACAAATATTATGTTAACACCACCCAGATTGTTTTGCTATTTCTCTATACAGTCTACCACATCTGTTCTCCTTTTCAAACAGCTTCAGAATACTTGCATATTATGAGCCATTTACCCATTTTTTTTTTTTTGTAAGAACTGTGAGTGGCAAATGTTGTCTGAAATCAAATGTACGTGCTTTTGGTCATTTACTTTTGTGACAGTGAAATACTGTGTTTGCCCCCTCAAAGAAAGAAGGGCTTTTTGTGGCAACCCACATGCACACTGCCTCATGTCTGCAGGCTTTACGGCTGATTGAATATGAAGTGCTGTAACTTGTTGTTATTCTATACGTTTCCACTTCTTTCTCAGAAGTAGGAGGGACTTCTACTTTTTTTTCCCCCTCCTAACATCTAAAAGGATTAAAAACAATATTAGAAGAAGAATGGTGGTTTTTTAAAGCATATACTTTCTGACCACATAATTCCAAAAATTAGAAAGCTGAATAAATCACTATTACTTTTTAAGAGTTGTTTGTCTAAACAGCATGATTAGGTTCTCTATGTACTCTCCATAAAAGAAGATATCTTGTTAATTAACAAGGATCATAAAAAGAATACCTACTCTAAAGCAAAATTAAAGAACATCCTTATATTATGCAAAGTTCTGAACAAGAGAATATCAAACTAGTGTGTATAGGAAATAAAATATGGAAAATCAAATATCAGAATATGTAAATGAAGTAATTTCTTTCTGAAGGATCCAAATTGGAGAGGGTGGGGTAAACTTGGGAGACATGTATAAAACTTAGTTCCAGGCAGCTTTCTCTATTTTTATGACCCTACAAAATCACTGTAGGAGTATGTCATTCTAACCTCAATCACAAGACAGAAAAATACTCTCCCTCGACCTAACTTCCAGACAACTGCAAAACCCAGTTTATGATTCTTTCAGTAATCCATGATTCACTGGACAGATGAGCAGCCAACACAAACTGTCAAGTCTCCTGAGCCACCCAGAGACAGAGCAGTCCACATTTTCAGACCTCCATCTGAGAAACTGAATTACTAAATTCAACCTGGATACAACTAATTCAACCTGGATACAACTGGATGCTTTTCCATGTTGCCTATCACCCATTTTCCTTCTTGCCCCTCCAGGCTTATTTTTCCCCAGCCCCCTACCTCACACATGCACTGCATGTCAGCAGGGTGAACAAAAGCACACAGCACAAACACCCAAGCTTCCTTTCCCTCCTACTGTCTAGGGAGTCTGGCTGTGTGTGACTTAGCTCCCGACAACACTGAGGCGAAAATAATGGAGGCAAACGAAGAAGGAAAGACTGAAATTATGCTTCCAACGTTGTGCTTTCTGCCAATTCCTGGATGTCATGGGTACAAAAGAACAGACCCCTTTCCTGCAAGAGGGGCAACTCTCTGTGATGCATGCTACAGAGCCCCCCACAGCAGTCAGCCATGCTCCATTTTGACCTGAAGCCACATCCTTGCTCAGAAACCTCTCTTTTGTTACTACTGTTTACTTTACAGGAAACTGACATTCCCTGGATGAACGACCTGTACCTCAATCCCTGCCTCAGGCTTTACTTCTAAGGATCCTGATAGATATTGTGTCTATTTAGGGATTTTACTACATGTTGTGTGACTGACAATTTCAAACTTTTTTGGTGTTAGTATGTTATTTCTTTTGAATAGGTCACTACATGGAAATGGCCTTGAAGGCAAAAGCAGAAAGGCCCAGATTACTCGTATTACAAGGAACTTCAAGTTTCCTCCTATGTGCCTTACCCTCTTCTCTTGTCTTTGGATCTTCTCACATGCTGTTGTCTAGGATAATTTTCACTCTAGTTTTTGTCTAGAAAACTTGAGTTCGCTCTCAGTTTAGATGCCTTGAAAAATCCCTCCCAGATCTCTCCCCTCCCTGACCTCCTAAATCTATATTAGATGTCTCTTCCTTCTGTAATCCTATAGCAGCATATACATTCCAAGGCCATGATAGATGATCAACTCAGGAAGGATATCAAATGAGTCTTTTGGTCATTTCTGAATACCCAGAATCTAGCATGATAACTGACATACGATGGGGATATAACTTTAAATTTAAATTTTATATTAAAAATGAGCCAATGTGTGAATGTTAACAAAATGAAAGATATAATGGGTGGTATTATTTGTTATGTGATATTTATAAATGATATCAACCAGAGATGCTCAGGAATTATGGGACAGGAAAATGTGCTCTAAAACACAGTCTGATACCATATAAATTAATAAAACATAGATATCTTAATGACTTTTCTACCTACTTTTTTTCCACTTTTAATTCACAATACAGCATTTACCTTCCTCTAGAATCAACTTACTCTCTTTGTCACAGTCATCTCTCCCTGCCTATTCCCTTTACCTAGAACACCTTCCCTATCGCTTCCACTCCCACATCCCATATAGTCCACCTAAGTCCTCAGATGATTCATGAGCCTTTCCCATACTTTTCCAGCTCTTGTTGACATTCTTCTTCATTGGATTTCATTTAAAAACAAAAACATAAACCACAGAAATGTTGTCATCTCCTCTGGGGCAGAAGTTCTGTCTCCGAAACTGGGAATGGAGAAACAAATGACAGTGCCCAGAGCATAATTGGCATTCAATAAATGTTTCTGGAGTTTTTAATAAGTCAGTATGCTGGAGTAGGAGTGAGCCAAATTTTTTTTTCATCATTTCCTGCTATCCAGAGCTCAATTTAAGTTAGAGCAAAGCAGTTTGGGCCTGGGGGCATTCATTGGCAGTTAAAGTAAATAAAATTTAGAAATATAATTAATGCAGGGCACTCAACACTAAAAGACCAGAGTTATTGTGTCTCAAGAAGGCGTGTCAACATTATATTGGCTTGAAAAATACAAGTTTCTCATTGAGCATGGATGTGAATTTCAGAAAGGAAATAATCCATATTGCAGTAAAATGTGTCTGATTTTTGTAAAATGGAGGAAAAAGATAGTTGTAGCCCAGGGTTGAAGCCTTCTCATTCTTTTGTGCCCCCTCCACTAGGCACAGAATTCCTCATACCTTCTCAAAACCACAACCACTGAGACCAGAACCCATCCTCTCCTCAAAAGTAGTCACATGTGGCAGGTGTCTGAAGCCACAATATTTTTAGAATCCTGTAGGGAAAGAAGTAGCTCACAGTGTGAAGAGAATGGTGCTTGCTGAGAAAAGCTTGTGAGGGAAAGAAGACCAGCAGGGAAAAGGTTGAAGCTGAGAAACGGTAGACATGCAGGGGAGTGTCTGCAGATGAGGGCCTGCAGATGAGGGCACATCCATGCTGAGTACCTTTGGAGTGCTGTGTCAGGGAATTGTAACTCCAGGGACTTCAAGAGACAGAAAGAGTCTGTCTCTCTCAAATCAAAGAAACTTTTATAATCTGAAGACATTAAACTTAAAAAAAAAAGTAACCACAAGTTTGCAACTCATTCTGCCCCCTCAATGTAAACTTCTGTGTGGCTTCAATAAAATTGTGCACAACCCTCAGGGAATACCACTGGAGTCCAGGAGGGAAAGTGGAAAAGGGACTAAGAATACGCAGGCTCCCCTTGCACCACCATAGCTGACCAGGATTACAGCACTGTGGCTTGCACTACTGAGTGTGAGGATATAGCTGCCTTGGGATAGTACCTAAAGGAGGAACGATATGATCTATAATTGACTTTCCTCTTACTAGAAAGTAGCTTCAAACACATCTGATACCCCAAAATATGTGAGGTATGTCTTAGCTGTTAACACACTAGCTGTGTGCATTCGGGCAATTCACTGGACTTTTTAACCTCAAATTTTCAGCTAGATTATGAATGTTTGGACTGGGAATTCCTTCACATCCTTTTAAACTCTAAAAATTAATTTTGGAGAGGATTTCATTATTATGATGTTATTTATAAAATAAGAAAAGATCTTGACTGTAATATTTTCCAGTATAACTTTTAGGGGTGGAGCATAGACTAGATCATTTGCCATTTTAATAGTGTTATGTTCTCCTAGTTACACATCTCTCACATGAAGATGTCATCACTACCCTCATGAGGAGAGCCTTAAAGGACTTCACCATTACTCAAACCTACCTATGAAATGCCCCTGAATAAGCAACAAAAAACCAGGAAAATGTGTTTGTAAGGTACGATTTATACTTAGTAGAGATTTCCTCTAGTGATAATCATTTCCTTACTAATCATTTACTAAATGCTACTTTAAAACAGTAATAACAACAATAATACTGAATCTTGTAAAGCACTGACTATCAGGCTGGAAGAGGATTGAACACCTTAGAAGATGTAATCATAGCGACCTTATGAGACAGGTCCTAAGAGTGTTCCAATTTTATAGCTAAGGGAACTGAAGCGGAGAAAAGTTATATAACTTACTAAAAGCTGTGTAGCTGGTTTGTAGGGGAGACAGCTTCCAGCCAAGTCAGTCTGGCTTTGTCTAATCATTCATTCTAGAATTTTGCTGAATATTGTCACACTTGGCATCTAGTCCACGATGCTTAGAATCCATTTTTTCCAAGCTACTGTTTTCACATCTCTAAAATTCTGCATTCCTGTTGTCTGTGGTTCTTCAAATATGTCAACATTTATCTTTTCCCCAGACCTTTAAATAAATGAAGTATTCTCTTGTTTGGTTTCCACTTGTATGTGACTGTTTTACTCTTTCTAGTTATAAGATCCTTGTTGGAGATTAATGAAGCACCTCGGAGAGGTCATCGTCATTCTCTCCTACTGCCATTTGCAAACTCCGGTATGGGTCTATTTCCCTGTTACCCTCCCCTAATTCCCAAGCACTTTACAGATCTTTGTGCACTCTCATTAGAAATTCCACCAAAGTCCAGTTCCTTCTCTTCTTTGGTACTGGCTCTGTGCTAATGTCACTTACTTGCCTTTAATCATTCAACAAATATTTATTGAGTACCTATTGTGTACCAGCCACTCATCCTTGGGGGATCAAAGTTGGAAAAGGCACAACCTTAGCCCTTGAGGATCTTACAATTTAGTAATGCAATTAAGTGTCACTTAGAAAATGGCAGTGAGATAACAGATAGTTGTTTCCTATTTTCCAGGGTGAAGAGAAGTCCTTCTTGGCCTACTTGAACTTACTTCCAAATCCATCCTAACTTTTTTCCTTCATCTTCTCAGAAGAATTGTTAGTCTTCTTCTAAGACTCATCCTTCCAACACTGGAGAGTAATATACCAAAATGTTAGAGGAATAATGTCTGGTGTGGCATTATAAAAGATTTTTGCTCGCTTATAATTTTATGTACTTAAATCTTTTTAATAATGAGTACATGCCCTTTAAACATCTAGAGCCTGTCTAGTCTATAACATCCTCTCTAGTGCCTGTCCTGTTTCTCTATAGCATGTTCTGTCTAGAGCCTGTATTATCTAAAGACTGTCCTGTATGGAACCTGTCCTGTCTAGAGCCTGTACTGGATGAACTAATATTCCCATCTTCATGCTGAATTCATGTCAAGAAGCTGCCTGTCTTAGAACAAATTTCTGTCCAAGGACAAAGTCTTGCTATTCAGTGGATGTTTTTTTTCCAATTTTCACAGAGCTCGTTTTGACCACATCCTGACATCTTTCTGTTAGGTCATCTTCTTTCACTGATTCAATTTGTCTGCATGTCTTGTGAGAATAGTTCATTCACATCTTTTATATGGAATAAGTTATATTCTTTTTTCTTTATTTCACTTTTTAATTTTTTTTTCAGTGTTAGGAATTAAACCTAGGTTTGGCCATTCTAGGCAAGTCCTCTATCCCTGAACTACACCCATAATTAAGATTGTGTTCTTATTATCACTGCCATTTAGGCTACAATAGACATTTCCTTCTTAATTGATCTTTTTTCCTTATTTCAATTCTTTAAAAATTCTAAATTCTAGAGGCAGTAATATTTTTTAGAATCAGTGATACAGAAACAGCAAAAGAAAATCAATGGGATTATGTAAACTGTACTTCGAAGTTGAGTACTGTGATATCCATCAGAAGTCCTTGTTCATCTGGTCCTTCTCCAGATGAATTTATTCCTTGATTTCTATGAGTCCTAGAACTTAAAGTATGGTTCCTGGTTCTACTTTTTACCTTTAGGCAACTTATTTTAAGTTCCCTAAAAAGCCTAGGGAAGGAAATGCATTCTTAACCATCTTGGCTTCAATTATTATTTTTGAATGTGAGAAAGTAATATAACATAAAAATGTTAATAATTTCTTTTGGACTCTGTGCTTTGTTATCAAAAAAAATCTGACAACTTTTACCAACAATCTATTTTATCTCACAACTTCATATTGGCAGCCTTTCCTGGGAAAATCTTCAAAGAAGTTACTCTTCATAAAAGCTGATTTTCTTATTTTAATTTTATGATAAACTACATTTTCACTCAGGAAAGGAATCATAAGCTATTAGAATTAGAAGGAACTTTGCAGATCCTCTTGTTGAAGCTCCTGAGGAAATTGAAGCCCAAGAAGATATCTGAATGAGTAAAGTGGAACTGACTTCCTGGTATCCTTCTGCCTACCAAATCTTTAGCACACAGAGCACACATTCAAAACCCTGGGAATCTTCCCTGGCACTCCAGGCTGATTAAAATATTAATTCTAACCCTAACCTTAAGCCCTCATTAAATGAAAGCAAAGCTATTATATTACCATCTTTAAAAAATGATTTATTTTAATTGACAAAAATTACATATACTTAACATGAATGATACATTTACATGACCAATGTGATTCTGCAACCTGTATACTCAGAAAAATGAGATATTATATCCCATCTGATTCAAATGTATGATATTTCAAGGTCATTGTACTGTCATGTGTAACTAATTAAAACAAACAAAAAAGAAAAATGGATTGTTATTTTATAAATGAGTTTGTGATACATATAGATACATTACATGCATACACATATACACACACTTATTTTTTCTACAGATTTCTTTAGTTTAAATGCCAAGAAAATATTATAACACCCATTAATGAGCCAAGAAGAGAAAATTTAAAAAAAAATTGAGGTAGATTTTAGGAAAAGCCAAAATTATTGGATGATACAGAAAAGCAGGAAGCAATAATCTGGAGAGAAGGTTACAAAGCAAGTGATTGTATTTCCAAAACTTTTTTTTTTCTGAAAAAATCTATTAGATTCCTTAAACTGCAAGGGAACAACTTATCACACAGCAGATTTAGGTGGAATCATTTTTTTGAGGTATCCATCCACTTGATGCTTCACTCTAGCTTGACATGATAAGTAAAAAAGACCTACACTCCTCTTCAGTATGGATCTGACCCAGCAAACCATGCTTCCCAATTAGAAATGCATAAAGTGTGTAAAGTTGAATAGCTCATCACTCCTTTGGATCTTGATATTTATGAGGACACTCTTAGTATGGAGTTTAGTAAAGTATGTTAGAGATTGAGGTTCTCAAAGATTCTATATGAGGATAAAGGAGAGATATCTTAATTTTGTTAAAGCATTTGGAAACTCCAGATATAAACTTCTAATACAATACAAATGTGGTTATTAAAAGACCACAAATTAAGCCAGGCGTGGCTACTCGGGTGACTAAGGCAAGCAGGATTTGGAGTTTGAGGACAGCCTTGGCAACTTAGGGAGACCCCATCACAAACAAAACACACACACACACACACACACACACTAAACAACAACAACAACAACAACAACAACAAAACCTCCACAAATAGGAATCTATTGGTTGTCATCTAGCTTCTCTCCTGCCTCATTTCATCCTACAGATTTTCCCCAGAACAATTATATGGAGATGTCATGAATATCTCCAATGCTGTTACTTGTGTGAAGTCTCTTCTTGGTCTCAAAAATATATTTTTGTGGAGCAAATTATTATATTAGTAATTTTAAAATATTATCTCATATTCTTTTTGTATCTTCATTGGAGTCTAAAGAGAAAACAAGCAAGTTAAATATTTAATAAATAAATGTTGAGTAGCTTCTGAAACTTACATGTTTTCCCAAGAACTTGCTTCTGAATTTCATTCTCCCAAACCCAAATATTTACTCAACATCTCTATACTAACACATCCTAGAAACATCAAATTGTATTACGATTGAAGTATCTTTTGTGGTTCTTCTCTGTCCACTTCATGGTTCTTGGCCTGTGTTCCCTAATCCAGTAAATGGCTCCAACTTAAAAATCATCCCTGACCTTTTCTTCCCTTCCCGAGATCACTTATATGACATCTCCAGGTCCCTGAAACGTTTCTGGAATACTTCCATCTTTTGTGTTGCCTAGTGACATCATCGCTGTCCTAGAAGTACCACAGCCTCTGACCTGATTTTCTCATCCATTCTTGCTAAAACCTCCTATCTACAAGTCTCCTTCTTCAGACATTGATCAGAGATATCTAGCTAAATTATAAGTCTGATAGAGGCATTGACAGTTTAAAAAACCATTTTTATAAATTTTTATGACTTTTTCTGACAAACTTTTAAATGTTTTACCTGGCTTTTCAGTCCCTTTATATGTTTACTGCTCTCACTATAAAAACTCTTTGTCCTTTAGTTCCTACAGCTCTAAGATGAAGATAACAATAGTACATAGTCTGTAGGATAGGATCCTTATAAAGATTCACTGAATTAATATTTGCAAAGTCTTTACAGTTGTTCCTACCACAGAGTAAATGCCATGTATATGTTTAATAAACAAACAAATAAATTAAGCTTATCCTTGATTTTTTATGCCACATCGATTCCTTTCTAAATCCCGAACCACTTGAAACTCTACTCAAATTAGTATCAAGGTAGTACCCCTACCCAAGTTCATTTCTCTACCAGGAATTTTCATCTCCTGTCTCATCCTTATAATCTCTGCTCAATATTTGGCTCCCAATTCAAAAAGAAAAATTTTCCTTGACACCCCATTCTCCCGAATAAATTATTCTTCCTGTACATATTCATGTAGCATTTCTACCTATTTTTTTATAGGATTTAACACAATTCTAATTACTTGTATGATTTTCTGCTTAAAGCCCATGTACTAGCCAGGCTAAAAGCCCCAGGATGCTTGCAAGCATTAGGATTGTATTTGTGCTTTTTGTGTTCTAACCCCAGCATCTAGTGCAATACATGCTTTGTGTTGGGTTCCCAATAAATACTGAGTGAATGAATCAAAAAATGAACATTGTTATGACCACTTTCCACCTCATATATAATTGTATTTCCTTTGAGTTTTGTAGATACCATGGGTGGGGGAATGACAATGTAGTCTTATTAGTTTATGAAAGACAGATGTGCCAAGGCTGAGTTTTAGATACTCAGGTAAGTGGTTTTCTTCAGTGTGATCATCTGTTTAAAGATGCCTAAACATGAATATTTACACATAGGAAGTTACTCTCCCTAAAGTTCTCTCTCAAAATGTGGCAAAAACAACGTATTTCCGGCCCAGTGATAATTTTTCTTGTCATAAAGAAGTTCAAATAAAGCCATTCTATTTATAATGGTCTATCATTACAGCTAATTTATAATGAATTGGAAAACTTCCTTAAAAAGCAGTTTCTCTACAGAATCCCCAACTGAACAAAACCCCCTTTCCATATATGAGACTTGAAATAAAGCAGAGGAAGTCATTCCCTCAGAATCCAGACACGAGGCATATGTAAGACTGAATTATAGTCCTGTAGTTCTATGAGAAGTTTCCTTTTCAGCATTTTAGAATTTTAAAAAACCTAACTCTGTTTCTATGGGAACAGTACAGTTAAATCATAATCAATGGAGGAACTAAAAACTATACTCCCAGCCACCCCCTTTAAAAAAAAAAAAAGCACCTATTCATTTGTACACTTGCTGGTATGTTCTAAAACATCTCAGCCTTGGATTGGATGATTTACAAAGGGATCAGCTTGACTGTGAGCCAAGTACTCTCCTTGTAGCAAACCAGGGATATAACTACTTTCATAGCAGCAGGGTGTCTTGACATTATGAGGTAAATTACCTCCTCTTGGATACCAAGTGGTACCAGGAAAAAGTAATTTACCTTCTTCAGGTTACACATGCCCAGAGGATAAAGCACTCACCTAGATGAGCAAATTGCTTTTTCCTTATCATTATGAAATGCCATCCTGACACTGTGTTCTCTTTGCCCTGGTCCATCAGAGGGCTGGCTTTTATCATTCATTTTTATGCTTTTCTCCCTTTTCAGAGCATAGCTGGAGAAAGAACTCGGTGACAAAAAGAAAAGTCTTGCTTCCACTGAAAAATCAAAGACCACAATTCAATGGAGCAATACTGGCTTTGTTATTCCCCCGAATTGTATTCCTAAAACACTGCAGCTACATCAGAGAAAAAGGCGCATTTTTAAAATGAGGCAGAACAGGTACAAACATGCTCAATGGGGCTGTTGTGCAGATACCTTGGAAAAGCCTGAGGATGAACATTCTGGATGGCATTTCTTACAGCTTGTTGCAACTACTTTCCTAAACTTTACAGTACTGACCCTAGAGATGAACATGGCAATAACTCTGCACTCCCTTAGTGAGAATGAGATGACCTCTTTCAGGAGGTCCTTGAGTTCTTTTCGGTCGTGAGGGCATCATGTTACGTCCTCAAAAACTCAATATCATAAATCCACCTCCATGTCTTCCAAGAGTTAATGTGACTGCCCTCCTCCCAAATGACTCACTGTCTTTTCATCCACAAAAACAGGTGTGCCACGGACTTGATTGGATCAAAAATAAGCACTCACTAAAGTTAGAATGTTTACAGAATTAAGGCAAGGGAAAATATTAGACTTCTATCAAGATGGGCAGGTATAAAAATACACAAGGGTGTCCTGACCCATTGTGGTTTTCATAGAAGAATTAACTTCAAAAAGGCAGTGATTTTTGTGGCTTGTTTTATTTTGTTTTCTGGGAATGCTACTATATTAATTGAGAGAAATAAACCATAGACCACAAAGCTTCATATGTACAATTATTATTTTTGTAATATGATTTTGCCCCTAAGCTTTATTTATTTTTCAATAAGGCCTAAGTTTGTAGTCATGGAAAATTAACATTTAAAAAGCAACAAATACAGCATTTAAAATGTGAATTGCTTCTAAACAAGAAACAACTTTAATTCAATAATCTTTTGGAGGAATACCATGTTAAGAGAGAATAGAAATTATGCTGCCATAAGCGGTAAGTAGTGAATGAGACAGAATACCCTCCATGTGATCCACTGGATTGGCCATTTCCCCTGGGATCTTCCTGGTAAAGACAGGTGCAGAGCTAAAAGAGACTTTAGAAATCAAATAAGCTTGTTTAATTTTGCAATTATAGACAGCACCTCTGCTCTTGTTAGATTCACGCTAAATCTATACAGTCCCCACCAAACTCCATCAACACAATTATTTGGCTAATGAACTTTAGATTCTATAAATACAGTACATGTAATAACAGACATGAAAGGGAGAGAGCCTAGGAAGGAAAGGGAAAGAGAAAATGAACTAAGGCAGAAATGGAACAAAGGATGGACTTGAAGAATATGTACAGCACACCTCCACCCCTTAGAATGTGGAACATCCAGGAGATAATCCTCAGAACTTTGGTCTACAATATGCTCTGTTTGTGTCAGGATCAGTTTCCCTCATCATCTCTAAGCAAGAACTTAACAACTTGTGCAAGACTTGTATTCCCTTTATGAATTCCTCTTTTCACTTTTATTTAAATTTAACTGCATAAAACAAATTTTAAAACAAGTATGTGTTACATAAACATCTTTTACGTATCTCCTCTCATTTTGTCTGGCATTTTATATAATTGTTACTTTATTCATTTACTCAATCAAACATTTATGGAGTAAATATTATCTGTTGGAAATTGCATTACACAGTGGGGTTGCACATTAGAGAAGATGCAGTTGTTCTAGTTCCAAGACAAGAGAAGCCTATAGGCAAAAAGTTATGTGAATATAGAAATCAGCAAAGGGTAGAACAAAGGAGGGTACTTTTCTAATTGTTTAAATTTCTTCTGATTTGACAAAGATGAAAACAAATGGCTAAAGCATTCTATTTTTGGTTTAAGATTAATAGGGACTGTTACATAATAGGGAGTAAACATAGTTCCTATTTAATAACCAAACACTTGACAAAATATATGGAACAATGATATTAAATATTGAACGTCAGGCAGTGAAGCACAGAGCCTGGGATCAAATGAAGTGAGCCCCACAGCTGACCACCTTGAGATAATTTTTAGGATGCAACAGAGAAAGGGGGAACCTGGGCAGAGTCTAGTGGATTCTGAGAGTTGAGATTGATCTGAGAAGCTAGAAACAACAAGGAAGTTGAAATTGGTAGAAGAAAGCAGAAAAAACAAAAGTACATACAAGAGGAAGTGAGGGGAAAGGGAAAAATAATACAAGGGGGAGAAATGAATGACAGTAGAGGGGGTAGAGAGAGAAGAGGGGAGGGGAGGGGAGGGGAGGGGGGATAGTAGAGGATGAGGAAAGGCAGCAGAACACAACAGACACTAGTATGGCAATATGTAAATCAATGGATGTGTAACTGATGTGATTCTGCAATCTGTATATGGGGTAAAAGTGGGAGTTCATAACCCAACTTGAATCAAAGTGTGAAATATGATATGTCAAGAACTATGTAATGTTTTGAACAACCAATCAATAAAAAATTAAAAAAAA
>NW_026000242.1:21330734-21333662 GCF_001458135.2 Marmota marmota marmota
GGGGGGGGGGGGGGGGAAGGATGACCCAAAAGGATTATAAGTGAGAGCACTGAGCATGAGCATGAGCACAGAAATTATGCCTGTCCCACTAGCAAGACTGGGAAATCTTCTAACTCATGAGGGATTGGGTAGAGCAACAGAAGTGTGTTGCCTCAGTAATACACATAATTAGTGCTAAGCACATCACTGTTCTGAGCCCACCTAAAATATTTTAGAGGCAAGACCAAGGAGAGTCAATTATTTCCAAGTGACTTAAATGCATCTAGAGTAAAACTCAAGAATATTTATAGCAATATAAAAATATTCAGTACTCAACAAGACAAAATTCACAGTATTAGGGACCAATTAAAAGTGGTAGATATTCAAATAAGGAAAATACAAATCATGAAGAAGAGATTAACCAATCAATCCAAATAGCTGAGAACTGGTACAGATTTAAAAGTAGTAAACAAGGCCATTAAATAACTCCAAATAAATATATCCCAAATGTTCAAGAGTTAAGTAGTACGGAAAATATAAAAATTACAAAGTAAGCTCCTAGGGATGAAAACTACATGTCTAAAATTAAAGAAAAAATACACTGAATGGGAATAATAACAGATGATTTTTGTTTTCAGAGCAAAGGATTAATGAACTTGAAGTAACAAGTAGAAATTATTGAGAACTTAAACATCAAAAAATGAACAAAGAGAAGGAGCATATCAAAGTGTTAGAAAATTTTTATGAGCATAACATTATGTAATTGTTAACCTTTGAAGGGAAAGGAGGGAAAAATATTCAAAGATGCAACGGCCAATGTCTCCTATATTTGATGCAAACAGACTATATGTTCAATAACTCCCAAGAACACAAGACAGAAACACTGCCCCAAGGGATATCATAACCAAATTACACAAAAATAGTCATAAAGATAAAAATCTGAAAATCAGTCAAAGATTGAAAAAAAACAAGACTTGTCATATACAAAAGAATAAAATCCAGATCATCACAGATTTCCTCTTTAAAATATAATGACAAGACACTGGAGCAACATACTAAAGGAATGAAAATAAACATTTTCACATAGGGTTTCTACAGTCATCAAAAATGTTTTTCAAAAATGGAGTGAAAAATAAAGACTTTTTGATTTGGAAAGCCAAAGGAATTTGTCCCTAGCAGGCCCACATTTCAAGAAATGCTAAAGGAAATCCTTAAGAAAGGAGAAAAATGACACTAAATGAAAATGGATTTTCACAAAGGAAAGGCAAAGGAATGTTCAGTAAAGAAAATTTTATATAATATTCCTAAAGATTTTGAAAGGTAGAAAGAAGGTATTTGGGAAACTTGAAGCCAAAAGGAATAACACCCACACTGCTCTACCGTGCACCAGAGTCTTGTACATACTAAATTAGGACTCTGCCACAGAGGCACATCACCAGCCCTCGCTGGCTTCTCTTCTTACTTCATATATCCCGAGAAGATGCCAGAGAAACAAACAATCTATAAACACCAATAGTCGGAAAATAAAAGCCCTAAGAAAATCCTATTCTCCTCAGGCAAAGAACTAGGAAAAGGTCACACCAGCAATACAAAAAGAACTTACTGGTGAAAAACTGGTAAGATCAGGAACAAAGATATCCAGCCTCGGAAATTTTATTCAGCATTACACTGGAGTCTACAGCCAATGCAATGATTGCATTGCTACTTCAATATCATTTGGATGTCAGTTCTCCACAAGATGATCAATCTATAGGTTTAATATAATCACAATAGAAATACCAAAAGACCTTTTGGGGGGTTGAAATTAACAATCTGATTCTAAAACTCATATGAAGTGAAAAGGAAGGGCTAGTTAAATTAAGTTTGAAAAAGAACATTCCATATTTCCAGTAATCAAGACAGTGTGGTATTGACAAAAAGATTTTAAAAATAGATAAAAGATAAAAAGATGAAAAAATATATATATTTTTTATTCTATGGAACAGAATAAAAAGTTCTGAAATACACTCATTCATATATTGACAACCAATTTTCACCAAAGATACAAAACAAATCCATGAGGAAAGGATTGCCTTTTCAACGGGGGTGCTGGAACTTCAGGATGTACATAAGAAAAGAGAACTTTGATACGAAACTTGTATCAAATACAAAAAATTGCTCAAAATAGATGATAATTCTAAATGTCAAACATAAAACTGTAACACCTTTAGAATAAAACATAAAAGAAAATCATTGTGACCAAATATGCCTCAGATATAGCACCAACAATAAAATCAGTAAAAGAAAGAATAAATGAAACTGTCAAAATTAAAAGCTTCTCTTCCTCAGAATTAAAAAAAGAGAAACATAATATTGGTAGAAAATATTTGCCAGCAATATATCAGATAAAGGACTTAGATTTATACACTTAAAACTCAATAAATAGTAAAAAAAAATACCCTAAGAAAAAAACAGGCAAGGTTTGAACACTTTACAGAAAAATGAAATGATATAGTAATGGCAAAAAGGTACACAGAAATATGTTTAACTTTATTATTCATTAGAGAAATCAACCACAATGAGATACTACCTATCAGAATGGCTACAATTACAAGGACTGATTATATACCTACTGTATGATCCAATCTTTCTGGTCCTAGGTATTTGCAAAGAAGGAATTAACTCACTACTCATGGCTGCAGTTAAAATTTGAGCATCTGAGCAGCGGAGACTCGGTAGCCATCCCAGAGAAGGCAACTGGCAAGGTAGCAGCTGTTTATTTTTAGGGTCTTTGCCTGCTGGATTAAGATATTTTTTTTTAAATTTTTTATTGTTGGTTGTTCAAAACATTACAAATTTCTTGACATATCATATTCCACACTTTGATTCAAGTGGGTTATGAACTCCCACCTTCACCCCATACACAGATTGCAGAATCACATCAGTTACACATCCATTGATTTACATATT
>NW_026000242.1:21333821-21360086 GCF_001458135.2 Marmota marmota marmota
CTCTTATTGTTTCTTTTGCTGAGAAAAAACTTTTTAGTTTGAGTAAGTCCCATTTGTTGATTCTAGTTATTAACTTTTGTGCTATGGGTGTCCTATTGAGGAATTTGGAGCCCGACCCCACCGAATGTAGATCTTTAATGTCAGTACAGTAACAAAAAATCTGTATCTAACTACCTATAATTATCATTATCTATCAACTACCTATTTGTATCTGGTGTGCTTTGTTTTGTAATGGGTTATAATTCACAGTGCTTTTTTCTTGTATTTCCTTCCCTCCTTCCTTCCTTCCTTCCTTCCTTCCTTCCTTCCTTCCTTCTTTCTTTCTTTCTTTCTTTCTTTCTTTCTTTCTTTCTTTCTTTCTTTCTTTCTTCCTTTTTTTTTTGCAATGCCAACCCTATGAGTTGTACCGAATGATTACAATCCTTTCCCCATGCATAATGCACCTTGATGCTAAATAGCTAGGACTAAAACCCATGTCATTATTTTTCCAACCCCATTCATTTTCAACACTAACATGATTCATCTTCCTATTTCTTAACCTACTCTCTATATGTTTTTATTGAGAAATAATGGACAAAAAAACCCAAAAAGTTTCAGGTGTCCAATGTGACAAATTTATGTATCTTAGTGAAACCACTACAATCAAGAAAACACAGATATCACCCTAAAATGCCCCTTAGTAATTCATGCCCCTTAGTAATTCCTCCCTCCCTCCTGTTCTTCCCACCTCCCCTTCCTCAGGTAACCACTAATCTTCTTTCTGTGACTAAAGATTAGTTTCTTTTGTTTTGTTTTGTTTGTTTGTTTTTAGTTTTGTGTAAATGAAGTCATACAATTTATATTTTTTGTACCTTTTAAAACTCAGTATTATTATCTTAAAATTTATCAACCATATTGATTGTGTTAAATATTGTATTTTTTTTTACTAATGAGTGGTATTTTACTTTATGAAAATACCAAAATTGGTTTATATTTTCACCTATTGATGGACATTAGATTGCTTTCAGTATTTGGATATCAAAACTAAAGCTGCTATGAACATGTACAAGTCATAGAATACAAATATGATTTATACACTTGTTATACTTGAGGCTACAGCATGATTATTTTCCTTTGTCACCTTTCCTTTTTCTGATTAATGGTTGTATTGTTTTCTCTGAATCCTCTTCACTGGTCAAAGCTTGGCAGATAGAGGTTACTCCCTGCCAGTGAGCTTTACTTGCCTTGCGAAAGGAAGAAAGGGGTGGGGAAGAAAAACTGACTTTCAGCATTTAACTACCAAAAAAAAAAAGTTTATGTTTCCTTTGGTAGAGGTGTTATGTATACTGCTGTGTTACAGAACCTGCTTTCCACACCACTGGTGAATGGGAAGAGTTGAGTAAACCCGTAAGCCTGTTTTGGGTTTCTTGAGTATGTTCCCGTGTAGGAGGTAAAACCAATTCTGGATGTGTCTATGAATTTCCATAAGTAAATTTAATTTTAGCATAATGATGGCCTTAGATTGCCTGACCTCAGTAGCTATTAAATAACATCAAGTAACATCTGTATCAAGCCCTCATCGAACATACAGTTGAGTGCGGAGTAAACAAAATAAAAAGACAAATGTGTATTAATGACTATGTGAAAGAAATCAAGAAAAAAGCCTAAACAGGAACAACTTCATCACAGCGTTGATGCTGGAAATACAGATGGTGATAGAAAAAGTTTAGAACACATTTTTTCAAAGACTAAGTCTAAAACTCAGAGTAAACATTGATGCTCAGAGTTAGCATAATTTGGAGCTATTCAGGAATTGTAGAGAAATGCATTTTCACAGAAATCAAGATGTTACTTTTGTATACTATATCACTTAGACAACTGGGTTTCATTTGCTGTGATTAGTTTTTAAAAGTTAGATAGGAAAAGCAACTGAAGTTTTAGAAAATAGGAAATGTAATTTTAAACTAGTCCAATAAAGCTGGAGGAGGAGAACAAAAGATCTTAATCCATTTAATTTATAAATTTTCTCAGGTATTATCATTGCTACTAATTTAAACCAAAATAGAATATCTTTTGAACTTGATATGTTTATAATCAACTAGTTCATTCACATAAGGTGGTTCTTAATCTTTTAGGGATTTGGATATAGTAAACACTGATTTTCTTCCTAGAAAAATCACAGTTATATATATACACACATTTTACACACTACTTTAGAGGCCCATGGACTCATTGTAGCCTATTGAATTTAGTTCTTAATATCATAATGTAATGAATTCATATAATTTTATATTACCGCAACATACATTTTGAACATAAATGGAATTTCTCATACAAGATGGAGGGTTTAGTCACCCTTGACATAATTTCTAGTCCTTCACTTTGTCCTGTATCTTCAGTGATGGGTACAGATTTCTACCTTAGGCAACCACCTCTGACCCCATCTGCATGGAATGGCTTGACACAACCCATTTGACATACCCCACAGACCCTCACTCCCCGCAAGACCTGTGCACTTATGCCACAGTGACCACTGCTCATCACAGTGTGAATCCACAGAACTCATGCTTACATGCTATAAACCCACCAGTCAGAACTACCCCTGGGAGACCTTGGGTAACACCTTTCAAAGGCTTCAGCTCACAGATCCCTGGGTCTCTCTCTTGCTCCCCATCCTCTGGTTGAACAAGTGTGTTCCGGACAGCCTCCTACTTCCTGCTGGCCCTACAAGGTGTGCTGCCCTCTCCTCTTTGGGATCCGTCAGTAATACACTGCCTCTCTTACTTCTTGTGTTTTGGTATGTTGCCTCCTCAGTGTATCACCAAATTGATACCCTCAACCTCATTCTCCTGCTAGTCAGGGTTCTCCTAAAAAGAGTAGAGGTCATCAAAGAAACTGGACACAAAACAGGCAAGAACCACAGGGTATTTTTCAGTGTAAACAAGACTTTTGTAAGAAAGACACCAGGTCACAGGTCCAAAACTTAGGCATTAGGTCATCTGCTGGGATAAGGAAGCATCTTGAAGGGGATGCTGTAAACAACACATCCACCTCTGCTGGAGCACTGTTATGGAAGGGCTGGATTTTATAGCCACTCTCTTTAAAGAGATTTGAATATCAACTTAGAAGAAACTATAACAAGATCCCAGTATTAAAACACTGCATTAGAATGATTATCAAAAGACCATCTAACCCGACTCTCTGACCAGTAAAGGAATCTCCTACATCATTGCAACTGATGACCTCTCAGCCTCTGCATGGATATCACCAGTGCATGGAATAGTCTTAATATTTGATTATTTTGATTATTTTTAAGAATCAGCTATTCTTAGAATACTATACTTATCATCATGGAAGACAAACAAAGTAGCAAAGATAGCAAGTTGTGAAATCCATCTGCCTAGATTCAACTCCTTTTTATTTTTCCCTCAGGACTGGGGATTGAATCAAAGAGCATATCCCCAACCCTTTGTTTTCAATTTCGAGACAGGGTCTTGCCTAGTATGCCCAGGCTGGACTCAAACTTATAGTATTCCTGCCTCCTGAGTATCTGGAACTGGGTTCAACTCTTGACCTCTACTTTATGAAACTTTCCTAAGTTCCCTAAATCACCTTAGTATGTTCTAAAGTTCAAAAATAAAGATTACTAGGGGCTGGGGCTGTAGCTCAGTAGTAGAGCACCTGCCTTGCATGTGTGAGGCACTGGGTTCAATCCTCAGCACCACAAAAATATAAAATAAAGATATTGTGTCTATCTACAACTAAAAAAAAAAAAACGATTACTCAGATCATCTTACATTTTGTTCAAAAAGCACTTGAGGCAGGAAAGATGAAAACAGGCACACATAAGTAGTTAGCTGCTTAGAGACCTCTGCTCTTAAGGTCCATATTTACCCAACTCCTCATTTTCCCTCAATGATAGAGTTGCTTTAATTCTCTGAAAACTCAGAGCCAGCCCAGTGGGACACTGAGAAGAGTTCTGCTTTTATTTTTTTGAGATTTTCAAGACATTCCTTGAAAAAAAAAATACTACATTCTCCAACAGAAATATTATCAAGAATAAAATGTTCTCCATATTCATAAATTTGTAAATGCTAAATGTTTGTTCTTAAAGAACAAAGGCTAAACAGGACATCATAGACCATGTCCAGCAAACACGGGCTCCTGTCTTACACTGGCTATGTGAGCCCGGCCATTTGGTATCCTGCAGACAGTGATTGTGAGTTTAGAGCCCCTAGACCCCATAGTTGAAAAAAACTAGCTCGAAACCAATTGTTAATTTGGAACAATTTAATATACCTCTGTTTAAACATAGACTGGGATTAATAGCAATATCTACTTTGCTGTGTTTTTATGCAGATAAATTGAGAATATAATTATGAAATAATTGTGAGATCATTTTTTATATTATTACAACTGCATGATTAGATTTATGGGCATGACAATACCTGTCAAACACAGTTGAAATTGACCATTTTCCAAAAAGTAGATTTTGATTTAATAACTTGAAGCAAATAACACTAAATATTTTAGACAATGAGTTTTGTAGTGACTCTAGGTATCACTTGTCTCCAAAGATGTTGTTAAGAAAATAATTTTAAACAGTGGGTTCCAATTCTATTCATTTTTTATGAAACTATAGTAAACATTTCTTCAAAAGGCATTAAAAGCTGCCAATATGTGATTCTATGTAACCAAGATTAATTGATTTGAATGCAGCTCTTAGATTTGATTCTCCACCTTTATAAGCATTTGGATTTACTGCAAAATGAGCACAATGATATAACTAGTACCATTTAAAATTACTTGTCGGTGAAAATCAGCACCTTTCCAAACTATGAACACACAAAATACAGAAATAGATGCATTTTTCAGTCTGATATAAAACTGTAAATCTCTTATGATTAATAATTCCAAATTCCAAATATTTTTATCTTGCACAGAAAAATCATACTTGTATTGATTGAATATATATTAACTAAATATGATTTTGAGTTATATTAATAATTTGACTTTGAACAATGTATTTAGGATTTATCTGGGGGCAAATGGTTTTTGTTTTAAACATTGCTCTGCAAGGGGCATAGAGAAGGGTTGGTTGATGTGTATTAAAGCAGGAAGATTAATTTCTGTAGCACAGATGATGAGTATTGTTGACAATAATTTATTATATATTTCCAAATACAGGATTTGAGAGTTCCCAACACACACACACACACACACACACACAAACAATATAAGTTGGAGGTAATGTATGTGCTAATTATTCTGATTTGATCAATACACATTGTCACATGCGTCAAAATATCACATTGTACCCTGTAAATATCTACAATTATTTTGTCAATTAAAGACTTTTAAACAAAGTGAAAATAAAACTCTGCTTTAAGTTGTAGAAATGGACATTACTCAGTGTTTCATTCTTTAAGGAATTTAGTGTTATGGTAAATATAACCATATTTACAACTTATCATTCTTTGGGAGGGTTTTTCAAAACTGAAAAATCTACAAAAAGAAAAAAAATTTGGTCTGCAAAAAAATTAACGGATTGAGTATAGATGGATGACAGATTAAAAACACTAGTGGGAAAATAGTTTCATTAAAGGGAAGAATTATCTTGCTTCAAAGAGAAAGAGAGTCAGTTCATTTACCCAGATAAGTGGCAGTGAAGTAAAAAGCTGATGGAGATGCGTGGGGTGGGGGGGGTCATGTTCCAGAGCTGTTGACAAAGCCAGCTGTCTAAGGTCTATCAGATTAAACACTCAGTTGCTATTTATGCTATTATTATTGATAATGGTCATGATTAATTTGTGTATGCATCAGAAGAGGAGAACTATGTCTATTGTGCAAAAATACTCCATAATACATTGCCATTAGCTAGTAGTGACACGGGGAAAAAAAGGAACAGGGGGAGGGGGGCAAGGGAGGGAGAAAAGAAGCAATCATCTACTGAATGCCTGCTCTTTCATGATTTGTCCATCTCACATATGGATCTTCACTGCATCTCCCCAGCAGCATCTGATATTATCATTTCATATCAATAAGAAAACTAAAGTTATGAAATGTAAAATACATGCAGCAAATTCATTCTAGGTATGTTGTATGCCAAGTGTGAACCATCATTGTGCGTACTTCTGAGGACATTAAAAAAAAAACAATTCAGTTTCTTTTTTCAAAGAAATTGTCTTCCAAATGTGTGACAATCATGAATAATTTATCCAAAATCATATAACTAGTGAGAAGAATATATTTTGAAAGCAGGGTTTTCTGATTATGAAACTTATACCCTTTGTACCATCATCCTAGTGAGGCCAGGAGCTACATCCTCCTATCTTCCTCCAGGAGGTCCAGATTGAGAGTGTGGGAAGGTTCAGTAGCACATTCTCTCTAACCCTTGCCTTGGCATCGATCATGCTCCCAGATACAACATCAGGAATTGCTGAGTAACCTGGCACAACAATAATTCCACTGGCCCCAAATTGTAACCAGAACATATTTTGAGATATTGATTTAAATGATATTTTTGTCTGCATTTTCCCCCCTTTCCCATTTTTAAGCATGTGGTTGTCTCTGTGTTCATCAGAGAAGGTATATGTCAGAGACAAAACAAAACAAAACAAAAAACCCTGTAAGTTGCTGTGGCTGTTTTTTTATTTTTTATTTTGAAAGAGAAATGTTTCCCAGCCCAACTCCATTCATTAACTAGAATGAGACTCTTCTGAGCTCAGGGATGGGAAGGAGAATGGATCTTGCAGTAGGTTCTCTTTCTACCTGGCTTTGCAGCAGAATACACATGCCTTGGGTAGTTTTTCTGTCCTGCCTCACTGGCATGGCAAAAAAGGAAAAGCATTCTACTCTCCACATACCTGGAACACAGTCAAGCTTTTACATTAGGTCCAAATAAAAATGAATGACAAGTTGCATAAAAAATATGAATGCCATGGTTTTTACATAATTTTGATAAACATCTTACTGGCTATAACATCTCAGCTAGGAGATTTTACAATTCAGCCATGCATCTCTAAGTATATGGGCTCCAGAAGTGTCATGTAGGTCATTGTCTACCATTAATTAGGTATTCATGGTTGGTGAATCACCTAGAAAGTATACTAAAAATCAATATTTACAGAACCAAGGGTAGTAACAAAGATACATTATTTTATTTTTTCAAATATCATGTACAAAACAAGAATGAAACCATGTTTATATCTATCTTGCTTATAAAAAGAGTGGCTCAGATTCAAAGCATTTCTCAAATGAAACATAATTCAGCTGATCAGCTACTGTTTCCATGTGCATTCACCCTAGTCCACTTCTGGACTAGGGATCCAATTTGTCCACATGTGCTTCTTGCAAAGCCACTTGGCAGTGCCCACAGCTGCCACTGCCTGTGAGCATAGGAACATCCACACCCAGGCTGCCACCTCCAGATTTACTCATGACTCCCTGCCACCACAGGTACATTGCTGGGTTCTCTAGCAACTGCCTGCAGCCAGCAAGACTCTTCTTCAGTTGACTTCAAATATCTCTGCTTGGTCCAAGAGTCATGATTTGCTCTGGCTTAGGTGCATTGGATTTTGTCATGAGGCAACAGTATCAATGCCATCCATTCCATCCTTCAGTTTTCCTTCAGGTTTTTCTTCCCAGGCTAAGTCTTCCTCTTTCCCTATCTATAAAAATAATTAGATCTTACAGAATGTAGGATAGTGGAGAAATATTGGTAGGAAAGGGCCCTGTTGCTTATGTATGTTGGCTTCAAATACTCAATAAAGAAAAGTATATTTTATAAGAAGTTTCTTATTTCAGTTCCTATCTAGTCATGTAAGTGGATTTCACAGGCAAAGGAATAAAGATTTCACTCTTAGTTTGGAAATTCTTTATTAAATTGAAGGGGAAACAAAACACTAATAATATCTCTGGGTTATGGGATTATGGTGACTTCTATACTCTATTTTCTTCTTTATAATTTTTTTCTGTAGGATAAATAAACAGGGATTAACTTTTTATGAAAAGAAATGCAATAAATAAGAAAAAATTCATGCTTCTCAGTCAACTATTTCTTGGAACTCTGCCTCTGTAAGGTGGAAGGACAATAATAACTGTTCTTCCTGATAGAAGACCCATGGAGCTCAGAACCATGCATAATCCACATCAGCATATTCACTGATTGAGTTCAAGAGGTGTTTCTTTTTTTAAATTGATTTTATTTTTTAACTACGTGACATTGGAATGCATTACAATTCTTACTACACATATAGAGCACAATTTTTCATATCTCTGTTTGTATATAAAGTATGTTCACACCAATTCATGTCTTCATACATATACTTTGGTAATGATGTCCATCACATTCCACCATCCTTGCTAACCTCTGCCCCCTCCCTTTCCCTCTCACTCCTCTGCCCTATCTAGAGTTCATCTATTCCACCCATGCTCCCCCTCCCTACCCCACTATGAGTCAGATTCCTTATATTAGAGAAAAAATTCAGCATTTGTTTTTGGGGGATTGGCTAACTTCACTTAGCACAATCTTCTCCAACTCCATCCATTTACCTGCAAATGCCATGATTTTATTTTCTTTTATTGCTGGGTAATATTCTATTGTGTATATATGCCACATTTATAGGCATATATACACAATAGAATATTAGATGTAGGTTGGTTCCACAGTTAGCAGGATATAAAATCAACACCCATAAATCAAAGGCATTTCTGTATATCAGTGACAAATCCTCTGAGAAGGAAATGAGGAAAACTACCCCATTTATAATAGCCTCAAAGAAAACAAAAATTGGGAATCAACTTAATGAAAGAGGTGAAAGATCTATACAATTAAAGCTACAGAACTCTAAAGAAAAACATCAAAGAAGACCTTAGAAGATGGAAAGATCTACCTTATTCTTGGATAGGCAGAATTAATATTATCTAAATGACCATACTACCAAAGGCACTATACAGATTTAATGCAATTCCGATCAAAATCTCAATGGCATTCCTCATAGAAATAGAAAAAGCAATCGTGAAATTCATCTGGAAAAATAAGAGACCCAGAATAGCTAAAGCAATCCTTAGCAAGAAGAGATGTTTCTTCAAAAGAAATGATCCAAAAAAGATGGCCGCTGCGTACGGGGGTTGCTGAAGTGCTGAACGTGGTACTCAAAGCAGCGGCTTTAATAGAGATTTCGCACAGTCTGTTAGAGCTCCTTTCACCATTAATCTGTAGCGGACCACTTTGCCAAGGAGCAGGAAGAACAAAGAAATCGAAAAAGAGACGCTTGGCTGCTCAGAGCCGCGGGCGCTTTGCTCCCATCTGCTTCCTCTTTCGCTTCGCTCCGGGCGGAGAAGCTGAATGTGTAATCAGCAGTGGATTGTAAGTACCCGAGGCAAAGAAAGCTCAGTGCGCCCCGCCTTTTTTTTCTTTTTTTTTTTTGAATATTTTTTATACAGGGAGAGTTTGTGGATTGGGATTGTTGGCGGGGCTGTGGTTTCTGTGCCGAAAATCCACTCCGTGGGAGCCGCCATTTGCTTTCTGCTTGCTGTCTTGATGGCTCTGTATACACTGTCCGGCAGCCGCACCTAGAGGTTGGAGCTGGGCTGCGTGCCGAGCCCTGTCCTCCGAAGGCTGGACTGCAGCCTCGAGCGTCTCGGTGGCCTGTTCGCCGCTGCACCTTCGGGCAGAGCCTGCTCTGGGGTCGTTCTGCACCCCCCTGCCAGGGGACCCGTGCTCCGGAGGAGGGGGACGGAGAGCCGCGGCGGCAGCCGCTTGGGCCCCTGGGGCCGGGCACCGGGCTGAAGAGCTGCGGAGGCCAGGGCGGCTCTGCTACGGTCGCAGACAAGCGCGGCGCTCGTGAGCGTGGGAGGCGACGGCGGCAGGGTTTCATTTCTAGAAATCTGGACTGGAAACAGAAGCAGCAGTTTGTATAATCCCAAGAACTTGCTTATACCAGGAAGCTGTAAGGGCAACATGAATATCATTGATGAGATGTAACATGGTGGCAGGCGCAGAGAGATCAAGTCTCTGACATCTTCAACTGCGCGGGCATAGGGAGCCGTAAACTGTCTAAATGCTGTTTGCTCAAGATCACTAGGCAATGCTGAGCTGACGTGGATCTGGGGTGTACAGGCTGGGCCCCTCAGAACACACACACAGAGCCCGAATCGGAGGCAATTAAGCTCCGGTTCGCCTGCTTCGTGTGACTCAGCACTAACGATCCCGCTGAAATAATTGGCCGGCCCTTAGGAACTTACAGAGGTAAAAGCCAACCGAGCCTTCATAGGCAGTGGCCACAGGACTGAAACGGGGATTGGGAGAGACAGTCAGGACCCACCCGTTGCATTGGTCACCCGGCAAAGGGAACAAACGGTCACCATTTGCATGGGATATAACCATGGCAGAGAAATGGCGTCACGGGCGGAGGAGATAACTGCATTGAAACCAGCGCGACAGGTGTGTAATCCCCTAGTCATCTCTCTCCACACAGCAGGGAAAACTTAAGGGCCACTCCCAGCTCTCCTGTGAACGCAATAACCAGACCGAGGGAATCAGGAGTGGCGCGGGACTTGCGGCGCGGAACTCCCGGCTACCGCTCCCACCAGTGCTGACAACTGAGGTCTCTTGCACCAGCTACCGGGGGCGTGACTACAGGAGGGCAAGCAAATTCGCTGGGGGATCTCAGCCCCAAGCTCTACAAACTTAGGGTCTGAGGGAGGCAAACAGGGAGAGTGAGCCCAGGTGTTCATGAAAACAGGGCTCCCAGGAGCAGCAGACCTGGCGTGTAGCCAGTATTGTGGTGAGCGCCACAGGTGAGCACGGCCTGGCTTGAGGAAACACAAGACAAGGCCCTAGACACTCAGGATTGGAGACCCGCCCAGTCTAGGAGAAAGAGCTGCTGCACAGTGAATGGTTCCCACCTATTGAGAGGAGAAGCTTGGCCCAGTGGGCACAGCTCCACCTACTGGAAGAGAAGTTAATAGAACTCTAGGACTGCATTTATTATTATTATTATTATCATTTTTTTTTTTTTTTTTTTTCTTTTTTTTTTTTCTTCTTTTTCTTTCATTTTCAATTTTTATTTGTTGTTGTTCTTTAACTTTTTTTCAATGTTTCTATTTTTTTTTAATTTTTTTATTTTATTATTATTATTATTTTTTTTAATTTTAATTTTCATTTTTTATTATCACTATTATTTTTGTTAAAAATTTTTTTTTCTCTTCTTTTCTTTCTTTCTTTATTATCTAATCCTTGTTATTCTTGTTTCTTTTGTCTTTTCATTTCTTTTCAATTTTCTTATTCCCCCTTCCTTGAATTCTACCTGCCTACTCTCATTCTCTTTAGTGACTTCTTCCCTTCCCTTCTAATATCTTTCCTCTCAAGCATCAAATAAATCTATAAGAGTAAACAGTAACTCAGCAGTCAAACACAACAAGAAGTAACATGAGCAGCATAAAAAAGCAAGGAAGAAAAGGAGTACAAACAATGAAGGACAGCCTAAATATTCAGGAGGACCTAGAGTCAGCAGAAAAATGGTCATATAAAGAACTCAAGGAATACCTTAGACAGATGGAATGGAACCTTAAAGAAGATACGAGACAGCAAATCCAAACAGTGAAAGAACACTTTGAAAATGAATTACATAGACAGATAAAAGAAGAAGTTAAGCATCTTTATCAGGAGATTGAGATTATAAAAAAAAACCAAACAATAATTCTAGAAATGAAGGAAACGATAAACCAAATTAAAAACTCAATTGAGAGTATCACTAACAGAGTGGAGCAAGTAGAAGCCAGAACATCAGATAATGAAGACAAAATATATCATCTTGAAAAGAGCCTAGCCAACTCAGAAAGGCTGGTTAAAAACCACGAGAAAAACATCCAAGAGATATGGGATAACATAAAGAAACCAAACCTACGAGTCATCGGGATAGAAGAAGGTACAGAGATTCAAACCAAGGGAATGAGTAACCTGCTGAAAGAAATAATTACAGAAAACTTTCCAGAAATAAAAAAGGAAACGGATATACAAATTGTAGATGCATACAGGACACCGAGCACACAAAATCACAGTAGACCAACGCCAAGACACATTGTTATGAAGATATCCAATATACAGAACAAAGAGAAAATACTAAAAGCTACAAGAGAAAGGAGGCAGATTACATTCAGGGGTAAACCAATAAGGTTAACAACGGATTTTTCATCACAGACGCTGAAAGCGAGAAGATCCTGGAACAACGTATTTCAAACACTGAAAGACAATGGATGCCAACCAAGAATTCTGTATCCAGCAAAATTAAGCTTCAGGTACGATAACGAAATAAAAATCTTTCATGATAAACAAAAGCTAAAAGAATTTGCAGCCAGAAAACCAGCATTGCAAAGCATCTTGAGCAAAACACTACACGAGGAAGAAATGAAAAACAATAACCAAAACCATCAGTGGGAAGTGCCTCTATAAAGACAGAGGGCGGGGGGAAAGCTAACCATGGAGAAACAAACTAAATTAAAAAAAAAAAAAAAAAAAGAAGATAAATAATCAAACATGGCTGGAAGTACAAACCATATATCAATAGTAACTCTAAACGTTAATGGCTTAAACTCTCCAATAAAGCGACATAGGCTGGTAACATGGATTAAAAAAACAAATCCAACAATATGCTGCCTCCAGGAGACACATCTGATTGGAAAAGACATACACAGGCTGAAGGTGAAAGGTTGGGAAAAAATATACCATGCACACGGTCCTCGTAAGCAAGCAGGGGTGGCCATCCTCATATCGAATAAAATTGACTTCAAGACTAAATTAATCAAAAGGGATAAGGAAGGACATTATATACTGTTAAAAGGAACCATTCACCAACAAGACATAACAATTATCAATATTTATGCACCAAATAATGGTGCTGCGACGTTCATAAAACAAATTCTCCTCAAGTTCAAGAATCAAATAGACCACAACACAATAATTATGGGTGACTTCAACACACCTCTCTCACAATTGGACAGATCCTCCAAACAAAAGCTGAATAAAGAAACTATAGAACTCAATATCACAATCAACAACCTAGACTTAACTGACATATATAGAATATATCAACCATCATCAAGTGGATATACTTTTTTCTCAGCAGCACATGGATCCTCCTCAAAAATAGACCATATATTATGCCATAGGGCAACCCTCAGTAAATATACAGGGGTGGAGATAATACCATGCATTTTATCTGATCATAATGGAATGAAACTGGAAATCAATGATAAAAGAAGGAAGGAAAAATCCTACATCACATGGAAAATGAACAATATGTTACTGAATGATCAATGGGTTACAGAAGACATAAAGGAGGAAATCAAAAAATTCTTAGAGATAAATGAAAATACAGACACAACATATCGGAATCTATGGGACACAATGAAAGCAGTTTTAAGAGGGAAATTCATCGCTTGGAGGTCATTCCTCAAAAAAAGGAAAAACCAACAAATAAATGAGCTCACACTTCATCTCAAAGCCCTAGAAAAGGAAGAGCAAAACAACAGCAAATGTAGCAGAAGGCAAGAAATAATTAAAATCAGAGCGGAAATCAACGAAATTGAAACAAAAGAAACTATTGAAAAAATTAACAAAACTAAAAGTTGGTTCTTTGAAAAAATAAATAAGATCGACAGACCCTTAGCCATGCTAACGAAGAGAAGAAGAGAGAGAACTCAAATCACTAACATACGGGATGAAAAAGGCAATATCACAACAGACACTACAGAAATACAGAAGACAATTAGAAATTATTTTGAAAACCTATATTCCAATAAAATAGAAGATAGTGAAGACATCGATAAATTCCTTAAGTCATATGATTTGCCCAGACTGAGTCAGGAGGATACTCACAACTTAAACAGACCAATAACAATAGATGAAATAGAAGAAGCAATCAAAAGACTTCCAACCAAGAAAAGCCCAGGACCGGATGGGTATACAGCGGAGTTTTACAAAACCTTTAAGGAAGAATTAATACCAATACTTTTCAAGTTATTTCAGGAAATAGAAAAAGAAGGAGCTCTGCCAAATTCATTCTATGAGGCCAACATCACCCTGATTCCGAAACCAGACAAAGACACCTCAAAGAAAGAAAACTACAGACCAATATCTCTGATGAACCTAGATGCAAAAATCCTCAATAAAATTCTGGCGAATCGGATACAAAGGCACATCAAAAAAATTGTGCACCATGATCAAGTAGGATTCATCCCTGGGATGCAAGGATGGTTCAATATACGGAAATCAATAAATGTTATTCACCACATCAATAGACTTAAAAATAAGAACCATATGATCATCTCAATAGACGCAGAAAAAGCATTCGACAAAGTACAGCATCCCTTTATGTTCAAAACATTAGAAAAACTAGGGATAACAGGAACTTACCTCGACATTGTAAAAGCTATCTATGCTAAGCCTCAGGCTAGCATCATTCTCAATGGAGAAAAATTGAAGGCATTCCCCCTAAAATCTGGAACAAGACAGGGATGCCCTCTATCACCACTTCTATTCAATATAGTTCTCGAAACACTGGCCAGAGCAATTAGACAGACGAAAGAAATTAAAGGCATAAAAATAGGAAAGGAAGAACTTAAATTATCACTATTTGCAGATGACATGATTCTATACCTAGAAGACCCAAAAGGGTCTACAAAAAAACTACTAGAACTAATAAATGAATTCAGCAAAGTGGCAGGATATAAAATCAACACGCATAAATCAAAGGCATTTCTGTATATCAGCGACAAAACTTCTGAAACGGAAATGAGGAAAAACACTCCATTCACAATATCCTCAAAAAAAATAAAATACTTGGGAATCAACCTAACAAAAGAGGTGAAAGATTTATATAATGAAAACTACAAAACCCTAAAAAGAGAAGTAGAAGAAGATCTTAGAAGATGGAAAAATATACCCTGTTCATGGATAGGCAGAACTAACATCATCAAAATGGCGATATTACCAAAAGTTCTCTATAGGTTTAATGCAATGCCAATCAAAATCCCAACGGCATTTCTTGTAGAAATGGATAAAGCAATCATGAAATTCATATGGAAAAATAAAAGACCCAGAATAGCAAAAGCAATTCTAAGCAGGAAGTGCGAATCAGGCGGTATAGCGATACCAGACTTAAAACTATATTACAGAGCAATAGTAACAAAAACAGCATGGTACTGGTACCAAAACAGGAGGGTGGACCAATGGTACAGAATAGAGGACACAGAGACTAATCCACAAAGCTACAACTATCTTATATTTGATAAAGGAGCTAAAAGCATGCAATGGAGGGAGGATAGCATCTTCAACAAATGGTGCTGGGAAAACTGGAAATCCATATGCAACAAAATGAAACTGAATCCCCTCCTCTCGCCATGCACAAAAGTTAACTCAAAGTGGATCAAGGAGCTAGATATCAAATCAGAGACTCTGCGTCTGATAGAAGAAAAAGTTGGCTCCGATCTACATATTGTAGGGTCGGGCTCCAAATTCCTTAATAGGACACCCATAGCACAAAAGTTGATAACAAAAATCAACAAATGGGACTTACTTAAACTGAAAAGTTTTCTCTCAGCAAGAGAAACAATAAAAGAGGTAAATAGGGAGCCTACATCATGGGAACAAATTTTTACTCCTCACACTTCAGATAGAGCCCTAATATCCAGAGTATACAAAGAACTCAAAAAATTAAACAATAAGAAAACAAATAACCCAATCAACAAATGGGCCAAAGACCTGAACAGACACTTCTCAGAGGAGGACATACAATCAATCAACAAGTACATGAAAAAATGCTCACCATCTCTAGCAGTCAGAGAAATGCAAATCAAAACCACCCTAAGATACCATCTCACTCCAGTAAGATTGGCAGCCATTATGAAGTCAAACAACAACAAGTGCTGGAGAGGATGTGGGGAAAAGGGTACTCTTGTACATTGCTGGTGGGACTGCAAACTGGTGCGGCCAATCTGGAAAGCAGTATGGAGATTCCTGGGAAAGCTGGGAATGGAACCACCATTTGACCCAGCTATTGCCCTTCTTGGACTTTTCCCTGAAGACCTTAAAAGAGCGTACTACAGGGATACTGCTACATCGATGTTCATAGCAGCACAATTCACAATTGCTAGACTGTGGAACCAACCCAGATGCCCTTCAATAGATGAATGGATAAAAAAAATGTGGCATTTATACACCATGGAGTATTACGCAGCACTAAAAAATGACAAAATCATAGAATTTGCAGGGAAATGGATGGCACTAGAGCAGATTATGCTTAGTGAAGCTAGCCAATCCCTAAAAAACAAATACCAAATGTCTTCTTTGATATAATGAGAGCAACTAAGAACAGAGCAGGGAGGAAGAGCAGGAAGAAAAGATTAACATTAAACAGATACATGAGGTGGGATGGAAAGGGAGAGAAAAGGGAAATTGCATGGTAATGGAGGGAGACCCTCATTGTTATACAAAATTACATATAAGAGGTTGTGAGGGGAATGGGAAAATAAACAAGGAGAGATATGAATTACAGTGGATGGGGTAGAGAGAGAAGATGGGAGGGGAGGGAGGGGGGATGGTAGAGGATAGGAAAGGTAGCAGAATACAATAGTTACTAATAGGGCATTATGTAAAAATGTGGATGTGTAACCGATGTGATTCTGCAATCTGTATTTGGGGTAAAATTGGGAGTTCATAACCAACTTGAATCTAATGTATGAAATATGATATGTCAAGAGCTTTATAATGTTTTGAACAACCAATAAAAAAAAATTAAAAAAAAAAAAGAAATGATCCTCTCTTAGGATGTGGTATAGCATTTTCTAAAGGTTTAGAATACTGTCTTATGCAAAATAAGTTTAATTAGGCATTTCCAATACTTCTTTCACTCATTCTCCTGTTGGTTAATTTCAACTCCCCATATAGGAATTTCTTAAAATTGCTTATAGTCTCTCCTCTGTATGTCTTCTAATGCCAGTTGTGAATTGGTGATTTTCAGAGGATGCTAGTAGAAAAGTCAGTCTCTCTCAGTCTCTCTCTCTCTCTCTCTCTCTCTCTCTCTTTTTAACTAGTGCATTTTAACTATAAAAAATATGAGTTTTGTTGTGGGAAAGTCTCAATGTGCATGTTAAAATTGTAAAATGTGCAATGTGAACTCTCATTTTGTGTTTTAACTTCAAAATGTCTTCACAGTTTGTATTTGGCTAAAGTCAGTGGTTTGAGCTATATTGATGATGACCCACAGGTCCAATAGTACAATATCATAATGATTTTATTCCTTCAGTAAAAACAATTTGTTAAATTTTTAAATAAATGTGGCTTAAAATCCGTGCTTTCTCAGAATTTTCTCGTAAATAAATTCACAAATTAGAAAACACCTACTATTTGACCATATGTCTCAATTTAAGATTTAGCACACACAGCTACCGTAGTCCTACCTGGGTTGAATCCTATGTGCCTGTCTCTCACTTTTCCCTCACACGTTGCTGGTATCCAGGTATTGGCAGGTCATTGAGACTCAATTTTTCTCTTTCATTTTCCTGTTCATGGAACAATCTCACCTTCTTTCCTCTTCCTGTTACAAAAGCTTCAAGACTGAATTCTATTATTTTCACCTGAAATTCCACATACTCTTTTGTCATATCACCAATCACATTGCTTTGTCATATGTGTCCAAAACTTTGACTGATTCTTACATAAATTAACTCCTCAGGAAAGGAAGTATCATTTGGTGTTTAAGTCCTTACCAAATCTTTCATTTCTGTGTAACACTCAAGTAATTTGTTTTAAATGACAAAGTAGTCCTTGGTGAAGACACATGGATCAAAATATCTCAACTGATGCTAAATTGGGATCTCTACAAGTCACTTCACTGGGGGTGGGAGACAAAAATAAATTTAATGCAGAATTAATATTTATTATTTAGGGCAAAACTTCAAAATTATAACTACTGGAAATTGCAAACGAGCTTTCAATTTAAGGACTGAGGGTGTAGCTTAGTGGTGGAAAATTTGCCCAGCATTGTTGAGGCCCTGGGTTCAATCCTCAGCACTGAAAAATGAAATCTTTAAGTACCTCTAGAATAGTAGATTGCGCACAGATTCACATGTCACAAATATATATCTATATGATAAAATGGGGGAGATTGTTTTTATGTTCATTGCTATATGAAAGGTTAAAAATTTCTGAGTAAATTCTCCCCAAAATGATGTATCTCAAATAATTTATGTTTAAGTAAATATGACATACTCTGAAAAATGATGTTAAATGCATAAAAAAAAAGCTATACACAAAATAAAAATACAAATGTTAAATATACATGTATGAAATTTAAAATTGGGAAAAATAGGGATGGGATATAGCAATACAGCTCAGTCAGTAGAGTGTTTGCCTTCTATGCACAAGGCCCTGAATTCAATCCCCAGTACCACACACACACACACACACACACAAAGGAAAAATATTCTAAATTAGTACAAAATATATATAAGTCAATATTAAAAAAATATAATTCAAGTCTGTAGGTTCAAATATTATAAGATATTTTAAGTATTCGTATAGATTTATATATTCAAGTTTCATTTTAAAAATAAAATTAAATTCAAATATAATGGATGACCATATAATTTGTTGTCCAAACAAGAATGATTTTAAGACAATAAGAAGCATAAAAGCATAGATGTAAAAACATGTACAAATTGTTAATGAATCAAGCAAACCAAGACATATGGTCATGGGAGTAGTGTATCCACAAATGTTTCTTTTTGAGGGCCAAAACTGTGCTTTATACATCTTATTAGTAATACAAACATGAGGCCATTATTCTTAATTTCTATTGGGAATATAGAAATTTCAACTATAGAAATAAAAACAAGGTCCTAATTTGACTTACTGACACTTGATAAAGAAACACTTGACTCCCAACCAAATGGCAAAAATCATAAGAAGCTTCATTTAACTTCGATTCGGTTAGTGAAAGTTTAGTTCAATTATTTAAATTCCTTGCAATCAATATAAGAGGACTTAAAAAGTTCTACTACCTAAGATGTGTAGATAGAAATTTAAAATAAAAGTGAAAATAATTCTGCAGGTGTTTGTTAAGAAAGCCATTGAAACTTATTAATCCTTACCCAAGAGACAAAGGGGAATGAGCTTAAAAAACAGATTAATGGAAATTATTCAATTTAATGGACAGAAAAAATTGGATGAATATTGATTCATTGATTTGAGGAATTATGCAGAGCATTCTGACTACGTGAATTGTATTTTCAAAATGGGAAAAAAATATACAGGAGAAAATATTGAAGAAATAATTGCTAACTATTTCTCCAATTTTGTTAAAAACAAACACACAAGAAAATAAACTTACAGAAATGTAAGGTCTGCAAATCACACTTAGTAAAAACAGAAGAAAAAAAATCCTAAAAAACAAAAAGAGAATATTGTGAATGGGGGCATAAGAAGGGAAAATATAGATTACATATTTGGGGTGATGATATAAACTTACGAACAATTATGGTGACAAAAAGCAATGAGTTGGGAGCAGGAAGAAAATGTATTATCCTCCTGTTGTATATACAGTGAAATTATCCTATATGTTTTTAAAGAAATAGTACATCTTCAGATAAATGAGAATGTAATTTGTCAACCACGTACCTGTCATACCAGAAATGTTAAGACAATGTGGTGACTCAAATTTAAAGGAAGGAAAGTGGAAAACCAGAATTGATAAATTTGTAATTAAATACAAATAATTATTTTCTTTTAAAAACCATTTTAAGAAATACATGATTTATGAAGAAAATACAACACTGTAACTTGGAGTTTATTATTAGTATGTATGTATTATATAAAACAAAAAACAGGATGGAGTAAGGGGTAAAATAAATTATTCTATGGGAAGTTTCTTACACTTTAGAGAAGTGTACAATATTAAACTGAGTTGAATTTGATCAGGTAAAGATGAGAATTGTAATCCCTAGGGCAACCATTAAAAAATACAAAAAAAGCATAGCTCAAGCAATTGGAAATATCAAAATGTAATGCCCCAAAGTAAAAATAAATACTTGATTAACCCAAAACAAAGAAGTAAAAGAGGATCAGAAGAAAAATAGATTGGAAAATGGAATGCAAATGGCACACAAATCTTGGGGAGTTGTTAGAATAGATGAAAAAGGAAGAGCGAGCTATATGTTACCTGAAAGAAACAAACTTGAAATGTAAGATACTTTAAAAAGTAAAAGGCAAAAATTAAGTTGTATCCCGCAACCCATAAACTTAAGAAATATGAAGTGTCTAAATTCATATGAGCCACTTCTTAAGAGAAAGAATAACATGATACAAAGAGGTCAATTCATTAAGAATATTTAACAACAATAAACATGTGTCCAAATAATTGAGCTTCAAAATGCATGGAGCATAGAATGAAAAAAATATAATAAGAAATAAAAAATCTATAATCATAGCTGGAGCTTTTAACAGCAGACAAAATATTAATGAGAGTAGAGAAGACCTGAATATTTACAGTCACCTTGACTTAAGAGACCTTTATATGGCACTGCAACAAACAACTGTTGTTTTTTTTTCTAGCACACCTGGGAAGTCGTGTATGACAGACTATATTATGATCTATAACACAGGTATTAGTAAACAGTCAAAAGATTGAAAATGTACAGGCATTCTCTGATCTAAACACAATTAAATTAACAATAAAGGCTGAGGCTACAGCTCAGTGGTACAGCACTTGCCTAGCATGCATAAAACCAGGGTTCAATACCAAGACCAGTGATAAATCAATAAGTAATAAATACAGAGAAATTGCCTAAATAAATAGATAAATAAATGAATGAAACACAGAGAAGTGACCTAAAAACCAAGCTTTTAAGAGATTCATGTCAATGATGAAATCAAAAAGGAAAATTAAGTTACACACACACACACACACACACGCACACTCCTAGGGTGAGCATGTGTATATACACACATACCTCAAAGTGAATGATAATAAAAAAAATATCATATATCATACTTGTTAAAGTTAAAAAGAGTACATATAACATATCATATCTGTTAAAGCAAAATAGTGAATATCTGAATATTTAAAGTTTAGAGAAAGGATAACTAATTATAGCTAAAATATTTATATTAACAAAAATATTTCTATTCAATGTTTCTGAATTATCACCATAAGAAGCCAGAAAACATAAGAAAATTAAATATGAACTACATAGGAAGAAAGATTAGAGTAGAAATCAACGATATAGATAATGAAGAAAACTGACAAAAGTAAAATTTGCTTCTAAAAAATGACAAATTACAAGCAAACATGATCAATAAAAAAGATAAAAAATAAAATTTTCAATTTGAGTATAAAAACTTTGTTATTATGACAATTTCTACAATAAGTTAATAGCCTCATGCAACATATTCATTTTGTGTCAAATTGCTTGAAAAACAAAACTTACCAAAAGATCTGCACATCCCCATATCCATTAAATAAATTAAATTTCTACCAAGACCATTTCTAGTAATAAATTTATAGAAGTGAGTAGTGTCACTGGAAATTAAATCAATTTTTTAAGGAATTAATAATTTAAGAATTATACAAAAATGTTTCAAAAGTTGAGAATGGAAGCCACTTGCTAAATTATTTCATGAGGCCAGCATAAACCTAATATCAACATCATGATGGAGACATTACACAATAAAAAAATTATAGACAAATATCTCTTAAGAATATGGGTGAAAAATTTTACCTAAATATTATCAGATAGAATGCAATAATATAAAAAGATTATGTGTCATGTCAAAAAAAGTTGTTTTACAATCAAAACTTAATTAACTATTATACTTCCCACTGCTCTGAGCATGAGACCAAGCCTACCATCATGGAGGCCTCTCCTCAGCTCAATGGCTGCATCTCTTCTCCATGGAAAGATTTACTCACTTTGAACAGGATTGTATTAGAACTTTTGTGTCCTCCGTACTCTTGCTTTTGTACATTCCTTACTCCATAAAATATATATATATATATAGTTAAAGTTAAATTTTATGATTAGTCTGGTAAAAAGACAAATATAACCAAAACTAGATTATTATTATATACTTACTATTTTCATTTTTCTTCAGATTTTAAAGGATATTAATATTGTTTTCATTTCCATGGCAGCAGTAACTCACTATTGAGTTGTAACTCACTATTCCTTCTGTAACTAATGGGTAAATTGGTCCTGACTATAAAGTTTTCTTTTGAATTTATATTGCTTTTTAATATTTTCTTTTCCCTTCCCAACTTCCCAACAATATCAAGTCATCTTTTTGGTGGTGACAGTGTGTCCTTTGAGCCTCTACAAACAGAACCCCAACCTTTAAAAACAAGTTTCCCATAGAAAATTTCCTGGCTTTGGCAGGCAACCTTTTAATTTTTTTCTCCGAGAGGAGAGAAGTCAGCCTGTTATGCATTTATTCTTTTTTCAAGGAGAGTCCACCTTGACCAAAAAGCTTCTATTGAATTGAAAGAGTGCAGTTGAATATGCTCTGTGCTTTTGAATGAGAGTAGTGCTAATATGCTACTTGTACTGTTACCTAATACAAATGAAAAGCCTGTTCTTTCTTCTGTACTCCTGAAGTGAATTTAAAAATAAATATGAGTAATAATTTTTTTCTTACTTTAAAAAAGGCACATTAGGGAATCTAGTAATTTTATAAAATATTAACTCATATTACCATTTTCTAGTTTGAAGACCAAAAACTCTCATGCAGATCATTTTCCAGAATTGTACACCCAAACCATTCAGTTTAATATATAAGACCTGTATTTTAAGAACTGTATATATGCTATGTACTTTCCTAGGCACTGGGGATACACAGAAGTGAGGGAAGCATTATAACTGCTTATAATAATATAATAATAATAACTGCTGTTGAAGAGATAAATTTAGCAATACACAACACCAAAAATATGTTAAATTATGAAATAGGGAAATATTGAGAACAGAGCAAAGAAAGCTTTAGGCACTATCAGCAACTCTCTGCTCAACTCACATAAAGTTTATGGTGCTTCCTCAACACATCTATGGGACCTAACACACATCTCTGCAGGTAGAGTACATTTCCTGCCAGTTATCAGACTTGGCCATGTGACTTGCTTGGGCTGATGGAATGTGAGAAATGACAGTATGCTAATTCTAAAAAGAAGCTTCTTAGTGAACTGCTTGCTTTGGCTTGATCTCTTGTTATTCTTCCCTTTGCCATGAAATGGCATGTTCTAGTCAAAGACAATCCCTGTATCCTGAATCCTAGAATGAGAATATAGGCATACCCAAGTGGTTAAACAGTCTACCCAAACTGTCATGTGCCCATGAGCATGAAACTGCTACATGTTGCCATAATCTATTGAGGTTTTATTTATTTTTACTATAGCAAATGCTGACTAATACAAATGTTTGGCCATCTAGTTGATCACAGCTTTTCTGAATGATCAAGTCATACATTTGTATCTTAGAAGCAGATTGTGTCCTACTTGACTTTATCAAATTAATACAATTACTGGGTAAAAGATATGGATAAAACCTGATCTGATGAACTTCTTGTGAAGTTTTTATACTCATACTTTCTGATAGCATTATAATTTGACCCCAAGTCTTTGGGAAAGTAATTATAAGAACTGGTAAAATGTTTCTGTTTTGGCTCAGTAATACATTCCTGCAACTCTATTCTAAGAAATCATTTTTTTTAAAGATGAGTAAAAGCATCTCATTTAGAAACCTATTTTTTCATAATTATCCATAATAATAGAAAACTATAAAGATATACAAGAGTAATGTGGGCATATTAAGTAGTTATGACAAACCAGTTTAATGGAATGTTATAGGATATAAAACTTGTACTCACAAACCCCAGATAGTAATGAGACAAAGGTTTATGATACATTAATAAAAGAAAAACTTCCATTAGAATGAAACTGTAATTAAAACTATATAAAACATGTGAGCATGTGGGCTAAAATGAAGATGATCCTATCCCAACATGATAATACAACTAATTTTAATATATTTTAATGTGTCTGAGATGGGAATGAAAAAGACAAAAACAACATATTAGAGCAAAGAGGTGAGGACTCGTGCCAGTAATCCTTGTTACAGTAGTTCCCCTTTATGTGAGGTTTTAGGTTCCTTCATTTCAGTTACCTGAAGTCACCTTCGGTTCAAAAATGTTAAAAGGGACATTCCAGAAGTAATAATTTGTAAGTTTAAATTGTGTGCTGTTTTGTGTAGCATGATGAAATCTCATGCTGGGCTTCTGTGTCCCGTGTGTGATGTGAACCATGCTTTTGTCCACCATATACATGTTGCATGGTCTCCCCTGCCATTAGTCATTTTGTAGCCATCTCAGTTATCATATCAACTGTCCCAGCATCAAAGTGCTTATGTTCAAGTAATCCTCATGAGTAATCTAATGGTAGGTCACAATGTCTACTTTATTCACTTCACTTCATCCTGTAGCATGGCCACTTGACCATTTCACACCTTCTCAAGAAAAATGAGTGCACTCTAAGAAGATAATTTAAGAGAGCAAGATCACATTCACATAACTCTTATTACAGTATATTGCTAAAATTGTTCTATTTTGTTATTACTGTTAACTTCTTACTGTGCCTAATTTGCAAATTAAACTTGATCACATGTATGTATGAATAGGAAAAAAAATGGAATATACATATGCTGCAGTCTGGCTGAGCACAATTCAGGAGCCACTTGTCAAAAGAAAAGAACTTTATTTTTAGAACACACACACCACACCACACAGCTCCTCAGGAAAAACCTTCAGAGCCCAACTGCCACCACCAGCTTCCCACAAGCCTATCAACCTCCCCCACTCCTCCTGCTCTTGAGGCTGATTGGCTGGGTCGCGTGGGCAGAGCAAAAAAAAGTCCCCCAATGAGCAGCTCTGTCGTCTGAAAGGCCGGGAAACAGCCCAATAAGCATCACTGCAGAGGAGCCAATCAGTTGACAGCTAGAAGTTTGCTGGCAGCTGGAAGTTTGCTGGGGCCCCTTCCGCTGTGGCTCTCAACATACATAGAATTTGGTACTATCTGTGGTTTTAGGCCTCTTGGAACATATGCATTGTAGATAAGGGGGTCTGTATAATCATGTTTAATATCTCTATGAAAATTCTCTAAATTTTTGTTTGAAAATTTGTTCCCAATCTAATACCATGTCAGCTAATTCTAATTGGAAGTTTAGCCTAGAATTTGTCCACTTGCTCATTACAAAGAAGTTGGATTTTCATATGGCATTTGTCTCTAAAGTTCTTAACACCCAGAGACCTAAGGTGGATTCACATCAGAGTTAACTAGAGGTCTTTTGAAAAAAATAAAATTTATTTATCCCCTTTCAAACCAAATGCTTCAGAATTTAGGAGTAGATTCTATGTTTCTAGTATTTTTCAAAAGCTTTTCCAAGATAATTTTTTTGTGTTGCCAGACTTGGGAATCACTTATATTTTATTTTAATTCCTCCATATTCTTTAATAGTAGAAATAAAAACATTAAAATGTCATGGGAATAGTAATATTAAAAGAATCTGTAGAAAGAGAACCAGCCATCAAGAATAAAGAATTGCAATTTTTATCTAACTTTTAGTCTCTAATAATGGCAACCCAACCTTCCTATTCCTCACTTAAGTTACAAAATAATGTTTTCAAAAAATTTAAGTGACGGGTTTGGATGATGGAAAGACGACTGGACTGAACTCACAATATGTGCTTTTTCAAAGTACATTCAACCTAGCTCCCAATAAAAGAATGCTGGAATCTCAGGATCTACCTAACAACAACAACAACAACAAAAAATGGCTCCTCATCAGTATTATAGTGAAGTCTCTAATAGTGTGACAAGATACCTTGTATCAAATTAACAGGTGAGGGGTTGACATAGTGATTTATTGGATGTCAAAACCTGCAAACATTATTTATGGGTAACAAAGAATAAACATAAACAATCAAAATCTAATAATTATAAATGCATGTTATACTTGAGTCTAAAAAATTTACTAGCATAAAAATGAGTGATTTTATTAAATAGCAAAAAATGCAAAAATATTTAAAGGTTTAGTAGTTATAAGCTCAATATAAAAATGAGTTGGAAAGGAATAGTGGGAAGCTGTCGGTCAACTGATCCCAAATGTGGCTGCTGAAAATTATATGTGTATACTCATATTATATATATATATATATATATATATATATATATATATATATAT